>NC_092818.1:119951712-120306712 GCF_023375885.2 Dermacentor andersoni
CGAGGGTCTCACCAGGCTTGTTGGAATGGGAACATATGGCGGCGTTTCCAAATCTACCTGATGGATTGGCTGATAACATTGTATATTCTGAACAGATTCCAGGTATGATTTCTTTCCCTTGGCCTCAGTGACATCTAGATCTGGGAATAGCTCTGCAGGAGGGTCGATGGAGAGATGTGACGGCAGCCGCAAAGTCAAAGGCTGAGCTTGAGTGCCGAGAAGATTATGATACCAATTTGATAAAGGGAAGCTTACGATAACCCCTTGGTGGCCCAAAATTGGCAATGCAAATAATAGGAAGAACTAAGTATGCCTTGAAATGAAAAGGACAGCCAGTGGGAAAATGGAATTACCCTGTGACGTAAAAGAATATGGAGAGATGAAAACGAGCAAAAATGAAAAAGGAAATACGTTTGTCTTTTGTAAGGGCCCAAAGACAGATCAAAAACGCGTTAGTGCCCACCACCCTTCCCACTGTGTCTTTGCAAGCCCTTACAGCCATGACGACGAGCCAACGAGCTTACTCCAAAATTTCCTCTCAGTACTTCGCGGGTCGCCTAACACCGTATACTGGGCCACTTCCTGCTTTATTTCTTAGTTCGGAATAGAGGAGAAGGTTGAAAATTCAACGTTTTTCTCGTTCGACCAGTGGGTCGATCGTCGATGGAGCTCGGTGGATCACGGAGATGCATAGAAGCCTGTGTGCCACCGCCACTGCAGCATCACGTGATGCGTTCTGTTTGCAATTCCATTCCTTGATTTATTCACCAGTCAGTGCCGTTGTTATATTGAAATAGCTACTTCTGCCTGTTATTAATTTCCTGCCATTCTTCGCGGCTCGCCTCATATTGAAACCACTGCTTTTAAATGTGAGAGCATTGTTTGGCTGCCCTACCCACTTCTTTCTGTCTAGCTGAGCACGCACGATAACGACGTAAAATTACGAAAGTCTATAGCCCCTATGAATAATGTCAACTATGCTTTCAGCATTGTGAGCGAGTACCTATATATGGCAACAGGCCATGACATGATAAGCAGGGCATCAAACTGGAACTCAACAACAACAACAAAAAAAAACATTAAAGAACTAGTTTTGCTCGAGCCGGAACTTGTAACGGAAATTGTAACCTTTGGAACGCAACCTCAATGTTACTTTTTCTTTTCACTCCGAAGCGAAACCGAAAAGAAAAGTAACCGTTTTCGGTTCAGATTAGCCACCTTTTCTGGAGATTTTCATTTATGCATTGGCTAGACTGACGGCTCAACTATGCTTCTGTATTTGTAAGTAAACGCCAAATTAACGCGAGTGCATTAAGGGCCCCTTATCGCAGGAAATCCGGTGTCGGCGTCCCACATCCACCGTCGTTTAGGCAAAACTCGTTTCCAGCCCCGCACATCCAACCACGCAGGCCCTCCATGTAGCACAAGGGAGTTCCTTAATTGCATTTCTCAAGGTAAAATACGTCAGAGAAATTGTAAAGTACTACTTACACACCCCCTACAGACATGATAGCGTCACACTGTAATTTGAATATACTAAAGAACATAATTCTCTTACGCGGAAACTCAAAACACAAACCCCTTTCCCAGCGTTTCTACCAATTCATAGAGCGGCACTATCGTCCAAGATTTGCATGCGCCTGTGCGCGCGCAAATGTCGCAGGGCACGACGCGCCCGGTTCCTTGCAACACCTCGAGATGACGTTCGGCTCCGCCACAACGCGGCCTACGCAAGAGGCCGCCTTTCAACCAGATACCTTGCCTTCGTGCACTGTGTTCGCCGCCAGCGTTTCCTGGTAAACATCATTGTTACATCAGGTACAGTTGCCGGAAAGCGTGAGAAGCAGTCAAGGATCTTTAAATGCTATCGTGTTCCGCTCTTAAAGGCGACGCTTAAGTGTCCTCCAAATTTTTGTCCCGTGATTTTCAACGTAGTGGCCCTCTTAGTATCCTTTCGAGCGTGTTGTGTCAGGGCACAGACTATAGGCGTTGCGTTAACGCAATCATGTTTGCATCGCATCCGACGCGCGGACTCGCCTGGCTGTGATTCGTGCAAGGTAGCTAATACAGTGGACGAGAAGAAAAGGAAGCCAGGGCACCTTCTTTTATTATACGTATCATAAGCCAACAAAGACACCAATGACAGCATAGGGGAAATCCCGGGTACTTTTTACTTGAAATAAAGAACTGATAAATTACGGGAAATGAAAGTGGATGAAAAACCAACTGGCTGCAGGTGAGGCACGAACCCACGTCATCGCATTACGCGTGCGATGTTCTTACTAATTGAGCTGCCCCGGCGCGGTTTTCCCATCCACTTTCTGGCGGATTTATGCTTATCTACTGGAAGTAAACCTGCGAGTGGTAGCCAGCGCCAAACCTCAATCTACTCCGTGGTAAACGAATAAATTCACCTCCTGTACAAACACAGATTCCAGAAGAGCGATATTTGGATGAAGATTGGCGAGGCACTTAGCAGAAGGTGCAACATCAAAGAGCTGTCCTGTCCTAACTTCTGGCTTTTGCCCTGCCGGGTGAATTCATCACCGCCGGGTGAATTCATCACCGCCGGGTGAATTCATCACCGCCGGGTGAATTCATCACCGCCGCTTCCGGGGCGTCCGCTTCTTCAGCTGCTCGTTGTGCATACCCAGAAAAGGAAAGCTCAAATGAATTAAAACTATTTATTTAATGTCTTCGCTAAAGATCAGTGCGGGCAAAGTTGCACGCAATCACTCCATAGAATCGCTCAATTTGAAGACCAAGGATCTATGAATGAACCTTGAAATAATGTTTTGACGAGTGACACCACTCGGACAAATGTGCGCGCAACACGCAGATTTCCGGTGGTGGCAAAGCAAATGTGAACGTCTTGGACATTTGCGAACATAATTTCCGCCCGCTTTGGAGTTTTCGCTGTCTCTTGGCTTCCGAAGTGTGAAGAAAGCCTAAGGCTATGTTCACATTTGGGGTCAAAGCGGGCGAAAATCAAAAGAGCCCTGAGAAATCCTAGCACTTTTCCGCTTAAGTGGGCAGAAAACTAGGCTGCAAGAGCCGGATCGGTCTCGGACCGATCTTTCTTGACCAAAGTGAAAGGTCATTTCCCATCGCCGGAAGCTGCATTGGCATTTACGCACTGAACATGAAGCCTCAAGTGTCACCACTCCAGAGGGGCAATCATCGTAGTTGTTTACATGCTTTACAGAACCACTGGCGCTATTTCTTACCGATTCCATGATTCTTTACTGATTGCAGCAAATAGACCACCATGTTTTCTACTCTTAGAAAAAAAAAAAAACAATGCCGTTACCTCGCAGCTTTATTAGCGTATGCGAAATAGAGCACACATATTGCATTACGGCAACAATTCCGTGCGAATTTGGTGACGTAGCAGGCTCGTTGGCTGATGAAGCCTTACGTTTCAGATTCTTGACCAAACGCTCAGGGGCAATGACAAGCGGGGAAAGCGGCTGTCATTAGGTGATCAATCTGCCAGCAAAAACTTTCTTCTGGGCGATTCCTCGGCTTCGTCCCCTGATGACTAAGCTACTTGTTATCCTCAGTCTTATTTATTTCTGGTGTACGTGGTCTTGCTTTCAGCGGAGCTTATAAAGTATTTGGTGAACGCAAATGGCAACAGCCGATAAGCACCGCATCAATGGTGAGTGTTCATAACGAAAACCCTTTCGTTCACTTACCTGCCTGAAGAAACCTGTGCGCACGGAGGAAGCATTTAAAGAAATTTCACACTAAGGCGTGTGAACTCAAGTCTTTCTATAACGATGGCCAACACACACGTGTGTTTTCAAACATCGCCATGTGGCTACAGATCGAACTGTTCTGCTTTCGTGCAATGACTCAGAATGTACGTTCTAATGAGGCATTGTGCGTTTGCACGTTCTTTTTGCAACGGCGGCGATTATTTCGTATTACTTATCACCTATAGATCTGGGCCAGTATTCACAAAACGTTCTTACGCTAAAAGCCTTCGCGCCAGCAAATTTTGATGTACGATATTATCAGCGAAGGCGATCAGCCAATGAAAAACAGCACTTACGAACAAAAAGCTGTGTGAATTCGGCGCCAGCTTTTTATGCCGTCGTGTTTTTGCGATGCAATGAAGTAACATTTATTTTTCTATCCTTCGTGAAACAAAGAGTTTGATTTCCCAGAGAGGAATGAATGAATGAACATTACATAAATTTAAATACGTGCAGCTGCGCTGTAAAGGCGTCCAAGAAACAACCTATATATATTTCACTTGTTTACTGAATGAGCTTTTTATGGAGGCAAGTTCTTTTTAAAGGCAAAACAACATCTGTTACCACATTAAAATAGATTTGGGAAACTAAACAACATGCCAGAGTATACGATGAGCAAAACGAGTACAAGGTGAAATCGGGAGCCAGCGTTTCGGCAAGTGGACTCTCCTCGGCATAATATATACAGGTAGGGTTCTTCTAAAGGGGAGAAGGTGTAAGGCAGGTGGGCTACGAAATGACCGAGGGTGTACTAGCGGCGAGGGTGTAGAATTAAAGAGAAAGGTGTGTTATTTAACGTCAAAGGAGGAATTTGAGGTGGGGCGGTGTGTCAGCCGGCTGTGTGTTTTTTTCGTAGAAGAGGCCTGAACGACAAAAGGGGGGGGGGGGGGGGGCATTATCAGCTGTGCTAGAGGTCAGTGAGCTATCGTTTCTCTGAAAGAGAATGAAAGAAGCGGCAGAAAATGGCACTCGTGGAAAAAAGAACGTTCTAAAATTTAATAAATATATAAATAAAGAAAGTGCCGTTGCCTCTCCCACCCGCCTTGTACCTCCCCCCAATAGCAGAACCCCACCTATATATAGTGTGCCGAGGTAAGCATATCTCGCCTTCAAAAAGACAACACCGCTTGTTGAAAAGTTGTCTCCCGATTTTATCGTGTTCTAGTTTTGCCCATCGTCTTGAATTTCCATCTCCCGCCTTCTCCACGTTTTCCTTGCCAGAATACAGTAACTTATCTACGACAAAGCCATTAGTAAAACTTCTGTCCCCGAAAATAACCAAGTTCTCTAATACATTGGCATGTGCAAACGTATAACACTAATGGAAAAAGTTGAAATTATAAGAACTCATCTACTATGTTAAAGAAAAGCGAACTTCACATACTTTCTCGAGCATGTCCTTAAAATATCGAGGCGGTTAATTTTCTTGCACCGCGTTTTTTTTCGGCTGCCCAGAGTTGAGAGAGAAAACATTCTGTTCATATTGTCTTCTGGCGTGTTCCATTCTTCCCCGCAGGGATACATTCCTTAATCTTGATCACCAGTTCATATTTCGCAAACTGTCATCGGGACCCTTGGAATGCCATATTTGAACTTCTCCCAAGAGCTCCTGGTATTCTTATTAACTTTGTTTCTATTTTTAATCATTATAGAACAAAAAATTCATTGTCCGAACCACCTTGTCTGCGTTTATCCAAATATGGTCTTTTTCTGTTCAGCTCCATCAGTAATTTGCTATTCTTTTTTAGACTTACAATAAAGTGCGCCAGTAAGCTTATACTGTCGTTTACGCAGGTTGTTCTTATACGAGCCTATAACCGAGTAACAAATAGAGTTTCTGAACTTCAGCACTTCATAGGGAAAAAAAGTATAAAACAGAAGCGTTGCAGTGGTGAAAAAAATTGTTAAATTTGTGCGCTTCTCTGATATGGAACGATTGGAACGCCAAACATTTTTTCATCTTGGACAAGGGTCAAGTTGAGATCCCATAAATTAGAACAAGGAAAATAATTTTCAAAAAAAGTCGTCTGTCGCTTCATGCTCGAGGCTCCTATCACAATTAAAATAAAGGAAAGAATGGTTAAATAAAAAAAGACGCGGGATAATTACCCGGTAGTGGATGACAGGAATGCTTGTGAGGAAACTCTTCGCAAGACGTAGCCTGCTGACGTTGCATTGGTAGCTTACGGTTGCCAATATTGTCCTTACTTGAGCGTGTTCTTCCTGCAAAGAACGGAAATGCTAAAAAAAGTAACACTTTGTAATGTCTTAAAGCACAGGACCTGATTCCCGCTGTGCAAGCTCGTTCTGCTCAAAGGTGCGATAAAGAAAGACGACAGTGGACACGCTGAAGCAATCCTGTACGTATTTTGGCACATTCCAAAACTTGAGAAAAGCTTTTGCAAGAGGGGACAGTTTCGCGAGCTTAGGAAACTTCTTAGAAAGATGCACCAAGAAGGAACCAACAAAGTTTTGCGCTAGATGCAACATAAAAACTGCATTCAAGAAAATATTTTATTGCTGTGTAGCAAGCGTACTCATCTTAAAAATTCCTATTTTAGCTGCAATTTTCACCAAAGCCTCCACTACACAGTTTTGCTTCAAGGTTATCGGAAACGTGGCTTGACGTTTCAACACTGTCCGGTGCTTTGAGTTTGTTGGTTACGAAATGCTGGCTGGGAAGTTTTTTTCTTCTCTACGATGGATATGAGAAAAAAAACGCTGTTACTCAGCCGTCCTATTAGGCCACGATCGAACTTAGCTCTAGCGGAAAGATGTCTAACCACAGGGTCATTTACGTATAACCGCCTCAGTGAAACAGACAGTGATGTAAATATAAAAATCTGTATTCAAAATTGGCCAGAAATTTTGTTAATTTCTCTAACACTACTTTCCTCGAAGTTATTTTGCTACCGCAGTTCTTGTGATAAATGTTTGCCTAGTGCTATGACAAGAAAACTGGGGAGATGCTGCGGATGATGCCTTGGTACTCTTGTAGACACTGTTTACACTGCTGTTGGTACACATAGCACGTAATCTGACTGCATAATATAACTTTCGAGTCTCAATTACTAGCGTCACATTATCACTTATCTGTTTGCGCTATCTTGAACCACAGTAGGTTGCCATTAACTATTCATTATTCCAAACACAGAAGCGTCTAATACAGAATACAAACAATTAAAAAAAACTGTTCTGCTACCTACCACTAGCTCAACATAGCATGTACTTTGTTAAGCTCTGTTAGCGCGTGCATCAAACGTAAAGTTTATCGTTGGCAGTACAAAACCATATTCATATTCCCACTATTGCCTTAAGAAAGCACGCACGGATTGCGAAAAGTGTAGGCTTTTCCACGACTTCATTTGGAAGGAATAAAAGAAGACAAGGCAATTACAAGCACGATTATAAATCTACAGCGCGTCAGGCAAGAGGAACAAACAAAATAAGAAATTGGGTCTGCTCAAGCAGGGACGCGCCCACAGTTCGTTATCTGAGACGTCTTGAACGTTTTGAATGGAGTAGGGGACATAACGTAACCAGACACACTTGTCACATTTATTCACACATTAGAAAGCCTGCATTGCTAATTTATTCATGCTACAGGCAATTCATGTGTCTTTAGCGATTTTCCAATAGTGCTCGCTTTCTATTTGTAGTGTGCCAGTTTGCTTTGTAGAAGGTGTTTGGGCACTTTGGTAATGAAAGGGACTCTTCTGCTTGTGGCACCTGAGACTTTCCTACACCATTGCAGCTTACTGCACTCGTAGGCGGTTGGAGTTACTACGCTTGAGTCAATCTTCTGTGACTGCACTCCCTATAAAGACGGGCTATAGTGTCAGCGTGTATGGCGCTGGCAGGTGGGCGCTGAGCAGTTCTCGCCATAACAGGTTGCACGTTGTGCTTCTTCCATCACGCCTAGCTTTTTGGGACCGCTTTGCCGTATTAGAAAACGCAGCTGGCTGTATTTCACCTAAGGACGAGCCATAAGAAAGTATTATAATCAGCCGCGGCCAATTAACAATGGCGTGCCTTATGGCATGACATTGCTGGATTGCCAAATACGGGAACTATTGAATTTCATTGTGTAATCACCACTTATCCTAGATATGTGGATGAAAAGAATCTTCACGAATGTTGACAGTTGGGCGAGTTGTTGACCAATAATTTTGGCAGTGATCGTGCTCTGCATTCTTCCTGGTTTTATGTGTCGTTTTTTTTTTGTTGCTTTGCGCTGCATACTTGCAGAAGAGAACCACTCTGACGAATGTGGAGAGCCATTGAAATACCATTACAACGCAGCCTTGAATTTTTTCTATCGGCATGTGTCACTTCTCACGTTTTCTATTATTCTATTTTAGGCTGTCTCAACACAAGTGTAACACTAGCGCACGTTGCTCGTCAGAAGCATGAACGGTAGAGATTTAATATTTTGGCAAAATTGGGGTTACTTTTGGGCGATATATACCGAAAGTTCAAACTGCGTAGGCTACTTCGGTCTTTGAAAATATTAACGAAATATCTGCTTTATCCCAAGTTTTATTTATTTATTTCAATGTACCTTACAGGCCCCAAGGGGAGCATTGAGTAAGGGGGGCGTAATTGGACAAATGACAAGAGAAAACAGATATATGAGTGCTAAAAAATGTAAGAGCTAAAAATGTTGATAATGATCACGTGCTTGCAAAAATAGTGTAACAAATAAAAACGGTAAATCAATACAAAGAGTTGTCGGGAAAGGAATGAAAAGTACAATTCACGGTAACATAAAAAGCGATGTAACACTCGCACAAAATAACGTACATAGCGTGAGCACATACAGCAAACAAAATTGAAACAACAATAACAACAACAAAAAGAAAGTCATGACCCATATGTGACGCGTATTATATGACATGACATATGTACAGATCAATACATTTGTTATGATGAAGACTGTAGGTCCAGTAGTTGTCTGAATTTATCATTGCTCATTTGAGCGACAGGGCTGTTAGGAAGCGAATTCCATAACCGAATCGCTCGTGGTAGAGCCGACAAGTTAAGTGCGTTAGTGTTGCCATAAGTGCGAGTGAGGCTTAAATATTATAAAGTCGTCGTGGTGTGCAAGACGCGCATTCCAGTGGCAAGTTTCATGACTTCATTTGGTGAACATATCTATGGAGCAAAAACAGGAGTGCTATGTCACGTCGGCTACTCAGTGATCGAAGGGAAAAATGGAGTTTTATTTGAGTAATGCTTGACTGGTAGCTGTAATTTCGGGAAATAAATCGACTCCTTATTTAAAAACGTTTTGTGCTCAAACAGACAGGGACAAAGAGGAGGGGCAACACAAGCACGAGCTCTTTCTAACAACTGGTTTTATTTTAAATAAAACCAGTTGTTAAAAATAAATAAAATAAAACCAGTTGTTACAAAGCGCTCGTCCTTGTGTTGCCCCTTTTCTTTGAACCTGTCTGTTTGCTCACAAAAAGTATTTAAATAATGAATCTGTTCCAACTAGGCCGACTTGCAGTTATAAATCGACTAGCTCGGTTTTGGATGGCTTCTAACATTCGGGTTAAGTATTCAGGGCAGGGAGACAGTATAGGGGACGCGAACTCAAGCTGAGGACGTTAAAATGATACGAATGCTAATTTACGGATGTTAGACGGGCAGTTACGCAAGTTGCGACGAATTTACCCAAGATATTTAGAAGTGTTTGCGCATATGGTGGGAATGTGAAAGGCCCAGGAAAAGCTCGGTGTAAGATTTGCGCCTAGATATATATATGCTTATGCCTGAGATACTATCTTTGTGTTTATATAATAGAAAAAGCTATGAATTGATGTTTTTTGCGTGAATGCCATTAGTTGGCACTTAGATCGGTTAAGTTTCATTTGCCAGTCTTCACACCATTTGGTAAAGAGATGAGGGTCCTCTTGAAGAATGCGATGGTCATCAAGGCTACGAATTGGTCGATATAATATACAATCACCGGGCGAAAACGCGCATGCAGGATGAGATGTTATTGGGCAGATCATTGATGTAAATAAGAAAAAGCAAGGGTCCTAGTACGCTACCCTGCGGTACACCGGAACTGACATATGCAAGGGGTGATGCCTCAACGACTGTAAATTGCTGACGATTTGTTAGGAAGTTACAAATCGAGGAGAGCGTTAAGCAATCTAATTTGAGAACGGGTAAGTTGAAAATTAAACGGCAGTGAGCCACACGGTCGCAGGCTTTGAAGAAGTCGAGAAACAAGCAATCTGTTTGAAGATTACGGTCCATGTTAAAATGCAAGTCTGTAGTGAATTCTAGTAACTGCGTCTCACATGACAAGCCTTTCCTAAGCCCATGTTGGTTAATAAAGAAAAAAATTATTTGATTCCAGATGATGATATATGTGAGATGCAATGATATGTTCAAGCATTTTGCAGGAAATACTGGTCAATGACATTGGACGATAGTTTTCTGGGGAATTCTTGCTGCCACTTTTGTGTACTGGTATCACTTTTGCAATTTTCCAGTCTAAGGAAAGCTGGCTTGATGATAACGACTGGCGGAAAATAATCCATAAAAATTTGCGAAATAGCGTGACTGTATTCTTTAAAAATTTTGAGTTAATATTATGGACACACGAAGAACAGTCAACTTAAGGTTATTTATGAGACCTGCGATAGCATCCTCTGTTACATCGATGGATTGCATGTGCTGGTAATCTAGATCAGTGACTTCCGGCAGGACTGAATAGTCTTCTATTGTGGATATGGATGAAGAAAATGCATTAAAGATGACTGGGCATTCCTTGTCACTGATTGGAGATTGATTACCATCACTTAGTGAAATGTGATGCGCGCCACTATTAGGTGAAATCGCCTGCCAGAATTCTTGCGGGTTGTTTTTAAGTAGTGAAGGTAGGTCTTGAGAGTAGTACTTTTCTTTAGCCTCTGTTAAAGATGAGCAGTAAACTTTCAAAAATGAGATATATTTATACCATACCACGGGTGAATTTGTACGCTTTGCAATTGCGTATAGCCTTTTCTTGTTTCTTAGCTGTCGAAGGTACTTGGTGAACCAAAGGTTCTGTCTATCGCTTGTTATTCTGATTTGAGGGATATACGTTTTCACTAAAGCACACAGCTTTTCTTTAAACAGAAGCCAGTTTTCGTTGACTGACCGAGCAGAAAACGAAGCTAAAAAGGTGCCAGAAAGAAATGTCTCAAGTTCTATGTTAATATTGCCATAGTCTCCTCTGTTGTAATCACGGATGGTTTTGTTTGAGATACCTGTAAATTTCAAGGGGATGTTAAGAGTAAGTTGTAGTAGCTTGTGATCGCTGAAACCGTCTAAGCAAACAACTTCAACTGTTTCAGGGGCGTTAGTGAAAACTAAATCGAAAATGTTAGTGCCACGGTTGGGCTGGGTAATTATTTGAAATAAATTGAAATCTAACATTAAAGAAATGAACTCCATTGATGTGTGACAAGAGGATGATAAGTTATTCCAGTCGATCAAAGGAAAATTATAGTTGCCAAAAACAGACGATATCAGCTTGACAGAGCTCAAGGGCTTTAGAAATACTATTGCGCAGTTCGACAAGAAAGTACTGGTTTGTATCGGGACGACGATAACAACATCCTATCAGTAGCTTGTTTCTGTGGGTTTAACATTCAGCCCATACTATCTCAATACTGGAATCTACATTAATAACTTGTAAGGTAACTGTTCTTTTGATACCAAAGAGTACGCCACCACCTCTCGTTTCGGTGCGATCACACCTTAAAATGTTAATTGGGCTATCATGTGGAAATATTTCATTATCTGTTATTTCAGGATGTAGCCATTTCAGTAAGAACAAGAATATCTGAACTGCAGTCATCGAGAAATGAGGCAATATCGTCGCGTTTAGGCAACAGACTTCGGATATTTGTGAAAAATATTGATAATGATGGTGCGATGACAGGTGGCTTTGACTGCTGCTATTTGCTGCTATTTAACACAAGGAACAACTGTATTGCGAGCGCTATCAAAAATATAAATGGCGTGCCCAATGTGTAGTCGATCGGTTGACAACGTAAATGGCTTAGCTTCTGTTTTCCGAAAAGCAATTAGCTACTTTCTTGCCTGCCGGGTAGCTGGCGAAAAATCCTTGCGAATTGAAAAACCAGACCCTTTTAGTTTGCGTGCAGAAGACAAGATACGGCCTTTGCATTTGAAAAATGTCATTTTTGCAATAATCGGCCTCACCCTGCCTTCCGTAAACTTCCCTAATCGGTGTACCCTCTAAAACTGCGCAGTCGGGAATTCCGTGCCCAATTTTTCGGAGCAAAATCGCATAACGTTTTTCTGAAGCAGCCCAGTTTTCCTTAGCCTCATCTGCTATTCCAAAGAAGATCAGGTTGGATAGTCGCATACGGTTTTCCCCATTTTCACATCTAGAAGATATGTTATACAGCTGATTGGAAACGTCACGCAATGTTTCCAAACCCCTTCCAGAATCCCCAGCTGGTTGAGATGGCACAGATGATTCCAACGCTACTAGCTTTGTATTTAGCAGTTTAATTTTGTTTACAGCGGCAGCGCGTTCTTCGTTCACTCGTATCAAGCCACTGCGCAAAGCCTTCTCATTTTCTACATGTTTGCGTGCAGTTTCCAAAGCAGCTGCCGGTCGCTTTTGGAAATTTTTACAATCGGCTTGCATAGCAGCCACGGCGTCTTCAAGCTTATTTATTCGTTCCAAGGCAGCAGCGAAGGTGTCCGCCTAAACCTTCGACATTGGGCCGGGATTCTGCTCGACGTCATCCGCGAGGACAAGCAACAGCTCAAAGTAAAGTACATATTAGATAACAAAGTGACCGACTGCTTAAAGGTGCCAGTCCACTCTGTCGGGCACGACATCGCTATGATACAATAATCGCTAGATCTAACCGAAGCAGCACCTGCCAGGTAACTAACCTGCAACAATGGCATTGGTGAGGAAGGCTTACTTGAAGCGATGTCGTGCCCGAAGTGGACCATGGCTGACTGGCTTTTAGATCCTCCGTTGGCTGTGACGACTGTAGTATCAGTTCCAGGTTGCCAGACGAGTAGTCGAGCACGATCCATATTAGGCCTTGCATGCGCAGCCAGATCACAGGCTGGAAGCGGTCCAGTTTCGCCTTGTTGGTTGGTCCCTAAGATGATGTAGCAGTACGCCCATGTCCTGTCAATCTGCAACAATGGCATCGGTGAGGAAGGCTTACTTGAAGCGATGTTGTGCCCGAAGCGGACGGTGGCCGACTGGCTTTTAGATTCTCTGTTGGCTGTGACGACTGTAGTATCATTTCCAGGTTGCCAGACGTGTAGCCGAGCACGATCCATATTAGGCCTTGCATGCGCAGGCAGATCACAGGCTGGGAGCGGTCCAGTTTCGCCTTGTTGGTTGGTTCCTAAGATGATGTAGCAGTAGGCCCATGTCGTGGCAATCTGCAACAATGGCAGTAGTGAGGAAGGCATACGTCGTGTGGGTTTATGCATTATACAAGGCATTTAGCTGCTTTTCCTGGTTTCCTGGGGAAACGATGCTAGCCACGGTGTTTACATTTTCTTTAAGTAGTAATCGTGTTAGGTATAACGAGCAATAAATTTGTATTCTGTGTGGGCTCATTTTTACGTTCCTGGTGCAGTTAGAAGCCTTGCAAATAATTACTGCACCCTCGTATTCTTTTTCTACTCCCATGCGTCGTAAGACGTTTGTAGTTTGCTTCTGCGAAGTAGCTCGTCAACTAGCCAAGGTACCTTGGTTAAATATGGCGAAAATAAGGGGCGCGTTATGGGTTAAGTGTAGGCTAAGTTCAAAGTGGGAGTTCGAATTACAACATTTGCAGTAAGTTACGCATGCAAGTGACCCGCAGCTTTATCAATGCGTGCTACGAACAAACCAGAATTTAACTCGCAGCTCTGGGAGATCTGAGAACGAAACCGAGATAAGGCCTAGCAAAAATAGGGGGGAGGGGTGGGTGATGCTATGCCATCAGCTATGGTAACATTTCTGGCTAAGTCAAATGTGCGTTGATGAATTAATGCCGCTCAAAATTCCTAATAAGTGCTCGAACACATTACATGCGCGCAAAGTTTTAACAGAACCGAGGAACCTTTAAAGGCGTAATTACAGGAAACGAAAACTCTTATTTGATCACCTCGAAAGAAAAAAAATTGTTAAATTATGGGGATTTACGCGCCAAAACCACTATCTGATTATGAGGCACGCCGTAGTGAGGGACTCCGGAATAATGTGGACGACCTGAGGTTCTTTAACGTGCACCTGAACCTAAGCTCACAGGTGTTTTCGCATTTCATCCCCATCAAAATTCGGACGCCGTCGTCGGCATTTGATCCCGCGACCTCGTGCTTACTAGCCCAACAACATAGTCCCTAAGCAACCATGACAGGTCTCGAAAGAAATAAAGTCGCTGACAATTAGTTTGTAATACCGCAAGGTCTCAAACATCTGCTGACATTTCCTTTTCTTTTCTTGTGAATATAGTAGTCTTTAATATTGACTGTACATTAATGAGTATAACCCGCAAATATTATTGCCTTAACTTGCGATAAATTTGCACTGTAGACCTATACACCACTAGTATTATTTGTTGAAGTATTAAAACTGTAGGAATTGTCTATTTTCGTAAGTGCGGTACTGCTACTACTGCGCAGGGCTAGGGATTTCTGTCAGGTACTTCACTGGCCTTTTGTCGTGACATCATCGAGATATTTTATTTCATTTCAGGGAATATATTAACATAATTTTTGATCCACCCTGGATCATTATGTAGGATTCAAAATCACGTGGGCGCTCTCTTATAATCACATGAACAAACAGACGCATTTACTCGATCTATGCCTTGATGCGCTAGTAACTCATATATATATATATATATATATATATATATATATATATATATATATAGATAGATACAGAAAGAGAGGGCGAAGATTGTGGTTTTTCTCCCACTAGACGAAATAGTTGCTACATTATCGTGTATGGACGGTTAGATATTATGAGCGTCCCCTTTGGAAAGGGGTGGTGGCTTGCGCCACCAATCTCTTGCTATTAAAGTGCCTGATATCCTACCAAAGCTAAGGAAAAAAGGAAGAAAACCGCTATGAACTCCCACAACCAAATTTTCTGATCTCCGATTGCGAACTTTGCTTTTGTACATCTGTTTTTTGTCGTTTCCCTACTTTTCTTCCAGTAATCCTCCAATCGCCCCTTACTAATCTCTATTGCGGACATGTTTACTTTTCTCCTGCTCTCGCTGAACCCAAGGGCTTCAAGGAGGCCAGTGGTGCCTAAATCGACCGCTGGGCAGATGTCTTCACATTGAAATAAAACATGCTCCATCGTTTCCCAACTTTACCGCAGCAAGCACATGCTTCTTCCCTGTTATATCTCGCATTAGAGGTGCGTGTTCTAAGGCATCCTGATCTCGCTTCGAAAAGTAATGAGTTTCCCTTTGAGTTATCATAAATTGTTTCTTTCCCGATTTCATTTTTTCTTCTTAAGTAGTTACTCATGGCAGGTTTCTTTTCTATTGCCACCATCTATGAGATTATTTCAGCCTCCCTGACTTTCCGCTTGACGTTCTTTGTTGCTGTACGTGTTGCCCACCCTACAGGCCGCATACTTGCTGGTAAGATTCCTAGTTCATTTCCTCTACTGTGAATCAATGTATTTCCCTGCACAGATACATCAACACTCTCCCCAGCCCATTTGCTTTTTTCCATATTCCTCAGTCGTTCTTTATAATCAATTTTACTGTGAGCTCCGCTCCCTTCAAAATTAGTCCAGCCCATACCACCCTGCACAGCTTCATTTGTAGTCTTCCCGTGAGCGCCCAATGTGAGGCGACGCACTGACTTTTGGTTCCCATCGAGTCCTGATTGTACCCCTAATTTTAAGCAAACAACCGCATTTCCAAAAGTAAGTCCTGGAACCATTACACCTTTCCACATACCTCGGAGGACCTCGTACCGTTTGTATCCCCATAGCGCACCATGCTTCATTATGGCTCAATTTCTCTTCCCCTTTACTATTGTCGTTGTTTCACGTGTTTCCATATATCTGTTGCCTTCGTTTATCCATATACTGGGGTATTTATATTCTCCCCCGAGATATTTTCTAGCCCTGTATTGCCACTGTCTGTTCACTTTCTTCATTGAATACCATAACACCTGATTTTCTAACACTAAATTTCACACCTAAATTCTTGCCTTCCTGTCCATAGACATTATCCAGACGTTGGAAAATATTTTGCTTGTTAGCTGGCAACGCAATGTCGTCTGCATAAAATAGACCTGGAAGCTACTGCTCGACTGCTGTACCCGCCTGTCTGCATGAGAGATTAAACGCGATATTACTTCCTTCTCGCGCCCTCTGCATGCTCACCATGTATATCAGAAACAGCAGTGGAGATAAAGGGCACTCCTCCCACCGTCCCTTGTTGATATTTACTTTCTCCTCGCTCCTCATTCCTTCCCGTTCAACGCAAACGGCATTTTATAGGTAAATCTCTCAAAAGCGGTACACAATCATCACCTAAGGCTTCCCCTTCCAGAATATCCCACAAACTCTTGCGGTCTACGTTGTCATACGCTCCTGTAATGTCTAAAGAGGCGAAATATAACGGTCTCCTTCCTACTCCTGATATTTCAACACACTGAGAAATGACAAGTAAGTTATCATCCAGACTCCTATCCTGAAGCCATTCTGAAGTTCTCGGAAAATGTCGTTATTCTCAGCCTATGCTTGCAGCTTTAATTTAATTTCCTGCATTGCTAACCTGCATATTACCGATGTAATTGTCAACGGTCTATACGAGTGAATTCTATCTTTCTCCCCTTTACCTTGATAAATTAGGTTCATTCTACTTTGCCGCCATCTGCCTGGTATTTGCCTTTTAAAGTTTTTTCCACTGTTTTCATCAGAGCTTCCTTACTTTTTGTTCCTATTTCATTAATCAGCCTAACGGGAACCTCGTCCAGCCCTGTGGCTGTGCGCTTAGGAATTTTCTTTTCGGCTTTCTCCAAGCTTAAGTTTGTCAGCACCAGCTCCTTTTCCATCTAGTTCTCTTTCATGCTCTTTTCTTCCAATACAACCTCGTCATTGCCTTGGAAAGATTCGGCTGTTATTTTTCGGATGTAATTTATATGTATGGCTCGGCAACAGCGCCACCGGTCCACGTGAAAGATGCATGATCGAGTAACGGCTTTTTTCCTGTACAAAGTACGGCGATTGAGTAGTGCAGTTGCAGAGGTAAAGTTGATAATACCATAACATTCTCTCGTTACATGCGGTTTTTGCAAGCGACCTACTCTGACCGATATTAAGGTCGTTTTACGTCGACAATAACATCAACAAGAAAAACTTAACGTCACCCTTAACTACAATGTTCGGAACACGAGCTTTTTTACGCGCTCGACTTGAGCTCATTCATCCAATAAAAAATTCCAGCTTCAAAACGGCCGCAGTTGTAATTCGCGATTGCGTTGCTGCAGATCGAGGACTATTGCAAAGGAAAAGAAGTCGAATGTCCATACTCAAGGAAAGAAGCAGACGTCTAATTCAAACGCAAAGCTCGAGTGGAGACAAAGAAGACAAGAGGGAAGAGCTCATAAGTTCGCGCCGAGGTAATGCCTTACTGGCGGAGTCGCCGATGGGCTTTCCATTTTCCACAGCATTGGCCCTCGTTCTTACGTTGAGGCTGAAAATGCTGCCATTCAACTGGTGAGCTCTCCCTTTCTCCATCCTTCCTTGCCCCACCCGTATCCCTGTTTGTCCTTACAGCAACCAAGCAAGCAGCAGCGGCGGCTCAAGTAGCGGGGCAGCTCCTCCGGCGTCATTGTTCTGCGCTGGTTAGAGTTCTCGTGGCGTATAACGCATATCGGCGTGACGTTGAGAATAGTACTTGAAGCCGAGGCTCATTTTCATGCTGTCATCTTCACTTCGCCTCTACTCTGTGTGTTCTGTCACACCGTCAAGAAAGGTTAAGTGCAAAAGCATAAACGTATAGAGTAGAAGCTGATGAGGTGTGAGGCTGCGTCTCGGGCAGTGTTCTTGAATGCATGGCGCCGTCATCTCAGGACATAAACAAGAAACGAAGTTGATGAGCGGACAGCATTAACTTTCCTAGAACCACTAGGTTGCATGGAAGGAGGTTGTGAGAAGTTCAGTTAGTATAGTTGGTGTGGAATATTTAAAGGGAAGCTTTCTTTTTCCTCTTCCTTCAACTTTTCTACTGCGCTTCGGTTTTAAAATTAATACCATGGATCCTTCTCTTGTCACGGTCCTTGCATGCTATTACGCTTGCGACATTTGACGCCTCGTTAGTTTATTGCCAGCCGCTAGAAACGTTGACATTGCCCTTATTTTTCTAATAACAGGTGAAGAAATGTTGATTCTCACTGCAGCGCCAAAGGTTCCACAAGTTGAGCACTCTTTATAAAGATAACATAACTAGTCCAGACTTTTAGAAGTGCCTCAGCAAAAGCCATTTCACTGTCTGCTAATAGCTATCGACTTGCTTTTGTTACTAATCTTCAGATTCCAGTTTCCTTTAATTTGACATGGAACTTAAATTGATATATAATTTGTGTCTAATACATGCTCCTGAGTGGTGCAAGCAGGCAGGTAAATCGAAATTACTGCAATGCTTTTAGTCATTACTTTATTGCAGCATCAGCAATATAAGTTACAGGTGGGAGTTTAGGCAGGCTATCAATGTTTGTACTGAACGGCAATTTTGATGCAGTTAGTACTTTTAGCCTTACCGAAAAGCAGCGCTCAAACAGCTGAGGTCCCTCTCTTCACACTGCTTCTGCCGTCCCCATTATCAACGCTATCGTTACAAAACAATACAAGAAGCGTCTACGAACTGCTTCTTCTTGAGAACACTGTTTGCAGGCATCGTGATCAACCATCACCCGAAAACACAGGAGAATTCTGTAGATCTATAGGAACGGAGCCGCGGAAGTTTGTCAAAGTTATCTAACAAGACTCGGAAACTTGGTACTGCGTTGAGATACTTCCGAAAATATTTAGTGATGTTATGACGTTTTTAGTGCTTTGACATTCTGTTAACACGAATATCTGAGTATTCAATAGGTATGCTGAAAATGCTGCAGCTGAATTCTCTGCACCACAAAACTATGTTGCGTATTTCTTTTTCTGATACAGATTGTACAAGTAAATCACTCACTATGTGTCTACTAGCCCGGGATGCACAATGGTATTTCTTTTTCGGGGGGGAGGAGGATGTATTGTCCAAACCCATTTTTTTACAAGAGAACGAGAAACACAAGAAATATAAATAAAAACAATATCCAAGCGTGGCGTTAAGCGACTCACTTCTCATGCAAGTGCAGACAGTACTTCTGTAATTTATTTATTTATTCTTTTTTTTACAGATGGCCTGTTTATGTGACAAGGCCACAGCAACACGTCCAAATGTTCAATCTGAGATTCATTTGCGCAGATGTGTATCGTGAAATTAGCTTTGGGTTACAGATCCGTCAAAGAGTGATTAGTTAGGAAGGATACGGTTGCTCTGCTATTTTTTTACGAGGATGTAATCGAACGAAACATTCAGTGAAGTTTGACGATTAAAATATTCCTATTGTTAACTACATCCAGGCAGGAGCAATAGGGGCGGCGTGTACTGTTGGTCCAAAATTATAAAAATACACATTTTTTCTTCGTGCTTAGTGTTTCGCCAGGCAACATTCGGTGAACACACCGATGGCCTCTTTTTTTACTTATCTGTGTATGTTTAGGTTACCTATTATTCAAAGTTCAATTTCCTGGAGTGCAGATGACATCTACATACGCGTTTTTTTTAACATCCTGTAAAGAATCATTGACACTCCAGGGCAAGTAGCGAGAAAAAATGGCACATAGCCGGAAGCAATGTAATCAAAACCTATATCTTGAGCTAGAACCAAACAAACTAGTAAAGTAGCGGAAAATACAGCCGTAGCAAAAGTTCAGGATCGTGGGCCCGAATCGGCCCATCATCATTACGACCACGTCGGGATGTCGGATGCGAGAAGTGAGGCGGTTGAAGAAATTTTAGTTCCATTCATGTTTCCTTTCAGACTTTTTTTCCATCCTTCACGAAGGCTACAGAAAAGGTCTTGGCACAGCTTCAATAGCGTCGGTGCTTCATGATTCACGACAATGGGCTTCTCGCGTTTACTGCCAAAATTTGTTGCCTGTGACACGTCGCCGCAGCGCACAAGCCATGAGCGCCATCATCTTTCTCTCCATTTGAGGATTTCTTCTTAGATATTTTGTGTGAAGTATCTTGCTCATAGCCAACAAGCGAGTTTTGGGGAGTGTGCGGAATTTCAATGATCTGCAAGCGTCGGGCAAAAATGACGTTCACTTGAAGCGTCACCGGCAACTTGATTCGGTGTCCGTACTTGGCGTGACCAGCTTGGGCTCCCAAAAGAACGCCGTCTGTCGTTTTTTTTTTTTCGTTTTTTTTTTCTTCTTTGGATTCTGAGCCTGTGTTAGCAGTATTGCTATACAACATCGTTACCTGTTGTTTACATAATTCACGGAAAAATTGCCTCGTTTGTGGTCAATACTGTGCTGAGAAACCATGTATGCGGCCCAAAGCTTGCGACTTGTTTGACAACAATCTATTTCATTCGACGTTGTTATGCCTTTCGTCTGGAAATTACGTTGGCATGCTTGGCACATTTTAATGGCACCACACAGATAACAATATCTCTTCTTATACACATTTCTTTGCCTATTTTCCCACCATAACGCAATGTATACTCTGCAAGATTAAGGCTGATTCTTGTTACGGGAATATCTGTCTTTGCAAAAACCAAGAGATGGAAGCACGCGAGATCCACGCATTGTTATTTTAAGGCAAACAAATGCACACGCAGTCTTGCACTCATTTTCTCCAGTGAATTACATTGACCGTGAAAAACAAATAAAAAGTTCCTAATTTCTTCTCGTGCAATAAAAGCAACTGAACGCAATAGCAAGCTAATATTATTCAAAGTATTAAGCGCCTCGCTATTTCATACTATTCATTTTTTCGTGCAATGCACACGGGCAACGAAACTATGCTGTGGCGCTAACGTGTGTTTCGCGCAACTCAGTTCCGAGGCGTTTAGCGCGTAGCTACAAATAAGAAAATGCGGAAAAAGTTATTCCACAAACTTTCTGTCTTTCACGCGTAGCTGCTGCTGCGCCTAGCAACGTTTCAACAGTGTCGGGTCATATATTCCTCTCTCGCGCACAGAGGCGGCTAAGTGAGACGTGCCAAAGATGTTACCAACGGCGAAAGCGAGTGGTACACCATAGTGGGCAATGACGAAACGGCCCGACAAGCTCGCCCAGCACGTACACTCATCAGCGCCCTTCGCTCCGCGCGAAAGCCATCCGGACAGCACTCTCTCCGACCGACGGCACGCGACCCGCAAACGCGGAGTTCGCAAAGTCCGCACCGAATAGCCAGCCTTGCAGTGAAGGTAGGCTAAAGGCCTGGGCGGTGCAGAGGGGAAAGTGCGCGGTTGCAACGAAGGGAGAGGGCGTTTGATTGATGGACACACTCCTGAAAATTACGCGGTTCGTGGAGCTATCTCACGTTCTGCGTGCGTCTTGCCAAGAGGATCACGCACGCTCGGTGTCTTACTACCAGCCGCAACGAGCCTATGGTATTGAGAGACGGAGGAGGAGAAAGGGAACATTCAATAAAGTTAGAAGCGTCACGCTGCCTTTGCAGCTATTGATGTTACGGCGTTCTCGATGTAGAAGCCTAGTGATGCCGTAATACGCCTGGTCAGTAAGGCAGGTGAGGAGCACTTTCGGCGAAACGTTTCCTGAATCGCCTATAACTCCGGGCCCTACATGGACTGACCGTGCTTGTCGATACAGTGAAACACCTGCCTAACGACGCCATCCCTCCGCTGAGATGACCTCGCAGATGAGTGCTCCGGGTTGAGCAATGAGGAAAAAACGCAGAAGTGTTTGCGAGGCAAGAAAGAAAGAGCGAATATCATTCTGCAGACGACATACGTTTTATGATCAGGTGAAGGTGAAAAACCAAATGTACGTGCCTCCGAGGTTCTTGTCATGCAGCGCCACTTCAATGCTTAGGATGTTTCATGGATTTTCCTTTTCATGTTTCGATGCATCCTCCTCCCTCCCTTCATTCTCTACTTGTGCGGACACAACTTAATGCGCGTCTCTTCAACAAAGAGTTGTGCGTGTAGGACGGGAAGGTTGAGAGCAGACGAAATTTGTCCTGCATGCTGAGCTAGAAAAAACGACATATTTGCAAAAGCGCTTTGTTTGGTAGTGATAGAACCTTATTTATAAGCTTAGCAAGGCTACACTGAATGTAATATTGAAACAATACTAGAATTCGCAAAGTAGCTATCGCATTGCAGAACGTTGCGCGTCCGTGGCTTGGGACCCAGGTCAACTTAATGAAAGACGACAAACCAAATAATTTATGCACCTCTACACAGAAGCAGCGCATTGACACGATCAGCATGCTATAACTTTGCAGAACCTGTTCCTAGGCCATCCTGTTATTACTTAATTGCGAGTTGTGCAACGGAGGCGACTATAAGCGATTCCCTGCTCCAAACGTTACGTGATTTGCTGGGTCCTCCGGGCTATCTGCAATGAAATAAAACGCCATAATATTGCAATCGAAGCCTGACGACTGTATACGCGTTGTTTAGGTAGCTCTTCAGATGAAATACTCTCTAGGTTTAGCACATAAAAGGAAGTAGTAGGAATAAAGAACTACGAAGATCAGATTAAGGTCTTGGAACCTGTGAAGCGAGGCTGCCGTGAAGTAGTTTAACAGGTAATTCCCACACGTAGTTCTGCATCAAGTAAAATTGGGACAAATCTTACACTATAATTTCTCCCCACCAAAAGTACAGTTGTACAAAAAGCAGGTAAATACTATTTTATGTATAACCTAACTATTATAGCAGTTATTTAATAAGTAATTATTTTGTTGAACTCTCCATCGCTGGAACTTCATTACGGTATTTCAGAAACGCAACTAGGAAGTTTGTCTTAAGTTTGCTGCAGCCGAATCGCATTTTGAGGCATCAGGTTTATTTAAGCATATATGACATGTTGGACATCACGGAGATAACCAAATTGTATAAATTTGTCCACTTTATTCCTGCGTCTTTAGCGTAAAGGAAACTATTTTGCGCACATTTGCTCTAGCTTAATCGCGCTAAGCAGTGTGACGTACGCTGCGATTATCTCAAAGAGCCATTGGGTGTTGGCACCACGGAAACGTACGTGCTATTGTGGACTAGTGATGATAGCATCGGGCTGCCGTGTTGGGAGGGAGGTTTGAATGCTATCGTTGAGCACGTAATATAATTTTTCTAAAGTATGAGCTATTTCACCAGACAGCAGCATCACCCAGCAGCAATGGTCACCAAAGTCCAGAAGGGTCCACAAAGAAACCTTGGCTTTATCAGTAACAGGAAGCTCAAGAGTGCGGCCTTTAAGCGTACAGTCAGAAGTGACAGCAGCAAACAAGAACATTTGTGCGGCGTCGGCTTCTACCACCAATGTGTGAGCAAAAGCGTGCTAGAGTACAGTGATTGCGGAGAAACTGAAACAAATGGGAAACTTCTAGATAAGAAATCATCAGGTTGTTGCTGAGTGGTACTTTTGCGTTTTGGTTGTTTATTCAGTTGCATACATATATACAGGGTGTTCAGGCTAACTTTAGCAGGAGTTTAAAAATATGCGAATACCACGTAGCTGGACAGAACCAAGATAATGTTGTGTGCGCACGCAGGCATGCACACAAGTTATACCGAGCCTTTTGTTAAGCAGAGTTGCCGACTACTAGCGAGCACGCCGGATGCCTTGGATGCATCATGGTTTGATAGTTAGTATGCTCACTCGTACGTAGCGCCATTCGAATTAATTCTATCCGCAAGATGCCTTTACTTCCTCAATACAGTGCAGCTGCTGATGCGTGAAAGCGAACTCTGTTTCTTTCTTTTTTACTTTTCTCCACACGGCCCGCGCCACCGCGGCGGCGTTCATGATCATGAGTATGACTTAATACAATAGCGTTAAGGGCCCCGTGTCGCAGAAAATCCGGCGTCGGCCACTCGCGTTTTAGGAAAAGTTTATTACAACAAAAGACAATACGAACACTGAGTCACAATGGCGGCGCATTTTCACCAGGGCGATAACATGTACACAGTAAGAAGCATTGTATACATGGACGTTTTGAAAGAAGTGTCAGAATCCACACTCATAACCACATAGACTCGAGGAAACGCGAAGTTACACATAAGCTGATTGTCACATTAAACAAAAATGATTTTCACTGTATACAGTGTAACCAATAGTTATGTGCAATGACGACGTGACTTTACATAGTTTTCTAGCGATGCTATGAGATGTTTACACACAAACATGATCATGCATACGAGCGCACATTTACATTTACATACATTTACATTCAGTGAATACTTTTCGTGGCCTGGTCAAAAGAACCAGGATCCTCGAATGTTAAGCCATACGTGTCCATCAGCCGTCGACAGGAAACGACATGACCACTGTCGAAGGAACTCCGCTTCCCCAAGAAAGAACAACTTCTCTGACAGAAACGACAGTAGCTCAGAATAGAGCCTCTCGAGAGGTGGAAACGGAGCGTGGCGACGATGTCCCACGGCAACTGCCTCGCACCGGTCATGCCACAGACAGAAGACCCTCGCAGCTATTAAAAGTCGCGCTAAGCGCCCACGTGAGCAGCGCACAGATCTAACAAAGCGATTAACTTAAGGCCACGAAAACCAGCAGGCACGGCCCTCCAAAATACCCCAGCAACGACGCGTTGCAGCAGCACATGGCGTTGGATTCTTGAAGGGGGCAATTGGACGCAGCGAAGACGGGACTACGCCCTACCGCTCTAGTCTGTCACGCGTTGGGAGCACTTGCCACCGTAGACGCCACGTAAAGTCGCGTAGGTGTAGGTGGCCAGGCAGAAATTACGCGGTTATCGTACCTCACGACACATTGTTATAGCGTGCACGGCACGCTGGTGGAACTAGAGGAATCAGTAAGACTGACATTGAATCCACAATACGGTTTTCGAGAACGTCTAGATCAGGACATGCCTGTTGTAGGTGACGACAAAATTGCACGGCCATAGAGTAAAATGCAGGTACGTTTACCACTTGTGGTCCACGATTTAAGTGTGCGTCTGGTAGCACGGAACGAATTCTTGTGCCAAGGAAATAGCAGATGACTTCACGCGTGGGACGTTGATCTTGCTGTAAAAGGCCGAGCAGAAATCGCAGAGCAAGCTCCCGGTAGCAGACAGACACGGATGGGAACGCGAACCCACCGCGAGAACGTGGTTGCCCAAGCGCCACGCGACAGACCAGTTCTGTACTACCCGACCAGAAGCAGGAGCCAAGGAGGGGCTGCAATGACCTAGTAACCCATAATGGTGGCAGTACAACGTGACAAACGTACCACACATGACCGCAAAATACAGACTGTGCTAAGTACTTTCTTTATAATAGGAGTAAATCATACCCCTGAATATCCTGAATATTTCGCCTTACGTCTTCAAGAATTGAGAGCCACAGAAAGTCTTATATGCCATCATAGGAGTAATCAAGACCTAAAATACGAATAAAATCGCTCTTTTCAAGATGGAAAAGCGGGCTCAGGCGTGTCCGTGGGAAAGCAATGAAGACATAACATTTTGAAAAAAAATTATCGCAGCACCTGAAATATTTTTATACTCAGTGAAAATTTAAAGACTACGGGATAAGCTGTCTTCATTCCTGAGATACGATGTGATGTCATCGCGAAGGCTGTCACCTTCACAACACCGTTACCAGGCAGTAGTAGACCGCACACGTAAGGGTCTCTCAGTAGGGAGTACAGATATGGCTTTAGGCTGAGCACAAAGTGTACCGTGGACAGAAGGCGCCCTCGGCGAACACCACGAGCTACGATAAATGGTGCACTTTCACGACCATAAACAAACAATGTAATTCGGATATTTGAATAGGCATTCCTAATAAGTTCAACGAAATTTGACTAAAAGTCAAACGAGGCCAGTACATTAAATATATAGCTATGTTCAAGGCCATCGAATGCCTTTTTTTTATCTAGTGAAACCAATAGACCTCGTGCTGACCTGGTTAGCGCGTACGTCATTATGTCACGTGTAATGAATGAGAGGCTATCTCTCTGCCAGGGACCGAGCATACCTGATGGCGTCCTATTAATCAAGGCATCAGGCTTCCCAATCACCGAGTCACAACTGTGAAGATTTTGTAGTTAACATTGAGAAGCGTGATTGGCCTCCATTCCTGTGGACGAACTGATGATGCATCATGTTTAGGTATCAGCACAATACGGCCATCGCGAAACCTAGCCGGAAATTCAGAGTTCTCAAAGAAGCGGCTGAGAACAGTGCGAAAGTGGCACCAATATCTTCCAAGAAGGTGAGATAAAACTCAACGGGTAACCCGCCCAGCCATGGGAGCAAGCCACGCTTCATGGAATGGAAGATAATATGGCCTTCACCTGATCAGCCAACGGTCGTGCACAAAGACTGCCAGCTACCTCAGGTGGAACCTGGGGCAGCCCACTAAGCACTATGCGAGATCCTCGAGAACCAGGATGTATTTGCATTGTCGTACGCACCGTGTTTTCAAAACGCGTTTCAAAGAGCGAATATTCACGCGCGGGAGGTAACATGATAGATTGTGTTTTTAGGGCCGCAGAACTTAATATATTCGGCTGTCTAAAAAGCAAGTTTCTTGCATAGCGCAGAACATCAGGGTGCGCACATGGACTATGTCTGCATTGCCAAGCAGAAGTTGAAAAAGGCGACGCTGTGACGAGGCATAGCCAATGCCTGCGTAGCTCACGCTGCCATGAACGCATCAGCGGAGTCAGTTGATTGAGGCGAACGGCAATACGGAGCTTTGTGACAGTATCCGTCAGTTCTTTTGACATACGTCGTATGAGTGCACCTCCCACCACTGAATAATGCAGACGCCACTGCACCTTGAGCGCGTCCCATGACTCTGGGTCAGATCTAGGAAGAGAGGCGCACAATACTCTTGACAAACAAGACCGCGAGTGCACGTCATGTAGAACGCGGATGTCGAGGCACCAAGGTTTTACTGATGAGGAATCAGGGAAGCAAACTTGAGGTATACCTGGTCTGATCAGAAATATAAACAGGAGATCAAGGTAATCACATCAGATTGTGAGACATACCGAGGTAAATTGCTTGGCACATAGGCACAGTCTAACCTGCTTGATGGCGCGCCGCGTAGCCACGTCCAGGCAAGTGAAGAACCACAAAAAATTCATTGCCATTGTACTCTGTGAAGAAGGATGACCAGCGAATCTGTGAATATGGGCCACTTGCTGGAGAACTGTGCTTCCGCCGCGGGTCGGCCCGGTATTGCACAATCTTAGGGATCGGCTAAGGTATTGGTAGTGCTTAAGGCATGCTTCACCTCCGCCGTGGGTCCGCCCGGTATCGCACTATCTTCGGGATCGGCCAACGTACGGGAAGTGCTTAACGCCTGCTTCACTTACGCTGCGGGTCGGCCCTGCATTGCACTATATTCGGTATCGGCCCACGTACGCCTGTTTTACGCCTGCTTCACCTCTGCCGCGGATCCGCCCGGTATTGCACTATATTCGGGACTGGCGCACCTACGGGGGTCCTTAACGCTTGTTTCACCTCCTCCGCGGACAGGGCCGGTATTGCACAACTTCTGTATCGGCCCACGTATGAGGAGTGTTTAACGCCTGCTTCACCTCTGTCGCGGGTCAGCCCTGCATTGCACTATCTTGGGGATCAGCCCATGTATAGAGTGAACTTAACGCCTGCTTCACCTCCGCTGCGGGTCGGCCCAGTATTCACTATCATCGGGACCGGCCCACGTATGTGGAGTGCTGAACGCCTGATTCAACTCTGCCATGGGTCTGCCCGGTTATTGCACTATCTTCAGGATCGGTCCGCGTACGAAAAATAGCTGGTCCGTGTCCATGGATACTAGATCCACCAGAACCTAGCCATAAACAGCTTCGCAGTAAACGTTGATATGCATCCAGCAAGGAAAAGTGCTGGACGGGGCGACGCAACTCCCGTGCGTTTCAATCAGGTAGACTCCAGTCTGAGCCTTGCACACCTGCTCACGTTCCAAAAGCGCAATTGAAATCCCCAACAAGCACCACCGGATGACCGTTCAGGAAATACACGTCCAGGTCAGGAAAACAATTAGTGGACTTAGTGGGCTGCGCTTGTCCCCAGATGCACAATAGCCGTAAACAAAATGAAGATAGCAGACAATCAAATGTTAATGACCACCCTGTCCCATAATAAAAAAAAACAAGTATCTCGCAAGAAAGCTCTGTTAAAAATAATAATAATGACTCCACTAGAGCATGATGTCGCGTAACACGAAAAAAGAGTCGAGGTTGAAACTGGGTTTGAAAGAAAGTATATGCCCAATGGTGAAAAAAAAATTGTTTTCTTGCAAAAACGGAACGTCACAATTTCAAGCAGATTTCGCGGGTGTCGAGCGTAGAAATCGCAGGGTCAGGCGTTTTAGTCATGTTTAAAACCTCGGTGCGATCAAGAGGACTGATCCGGCGTACCGCGTGAGACGTCGCTTCGGCAAAAGGAATTTAGAACCAAATTCCGAACCACGCATACCCAACAATTCTTCTACCACCAAAGTTGCTCATTCCTTGTCTTTCGTTCGTTATCAAGTTATTCCACGAAATTTTGAGAATCACAGCCTACAAACAAATGTAATAAAAAAAAATTGGCTGCGTCTTAGCTCAGCTAACTCTGGATATGCAAAGCGAAAGCTTGGTTTATCCTCGTTAAGTCTTGGTTTCACTTGGTTAACCTTTGATTTAGCTGTAATTATTATGCTTAGGTATACAATCACCGTAAAGCAAGCGATGACGGCTGTACCTAGGTCGATGGTTAGACATGACTGTGATTAGGCTTTCGTAGACATGCATCGTTCGACGGTGCGACGCCCGTTTGCCACAGGGAAAGCGCAAGCGTTAGACATGCAAAGAGACGTCGCGAACATGCGCAGCGTCGAAGCCCAAACGGACAAGTCACGAACGTTGTCGCTACATTGATCTCGACGCTGCGACAGCTGTTGCATTCCGGGCCCTCCCCAGGGAAGCAGCTCGCCGGGCGAAATCCGCGGGGTGGTCAGATGCCGCTTGGCGACGACGGCTCAAAGCCGCCCGCTCCTGCGCAACGCTCAGAGGAGACGGCCCGGCCTCGCTCTCATCCATGGCCAAGTTCGCCTTGACAGAGGAGCGCGGCGCTCCTCTTAGCCAGGCGCGTGGCGACTCACGTGGTCAGGCAGCGACCCAGCTACGAACAGCGCATGCGCCAACCCGGCGGCGGCGGCGGAGCTCGGCGGGGCGAGTAACGTGATGCGTTGCCAAGGCTACGGCGCAGCTGCGCTCAAATGAAGGTCACATTGCTGGCGACGGCCAAACTCGGCTCGATGGTTTCGCTTCAAAAAAAAAAAAAAAAAAAACACCGACAGCGCATATATTTTTTTATGTTAGCTCTTCACATCCTGAGACATTAACATCGCGAAACAATAGCAGGAGCTCGACCCACGCAAGAGGACACATTTCTGCCAGAAAGCTTGCCTTCGAGCCCAGCGTAATTCCCAGCATTTCCCCGTAAACGTTGCGGTTACGTAAGATGCAGTTGCCGGGAAACGTGAAAAGCAGCCAGGAGTCATTGAATGCTATCGCATTTCACTCTTAAAGGTAAAACTTAAGCATCCTCCACATTTCTGGCATTTCCTTTGAAATGGGAGGGTGACAGATACAGGTGTGCCCACACGATGTGCACAAGCATGGATGGATGGATGGATGCTATGAGCGTCCCCTTTGGAACGGAGCGGTGGGTTGCACCACCCAGCTCTTATTATATTGCCTAATGACCCGCCTATTTTAAAAAAAGAAAAAAAAAGCCATGATATGTTCCCACAACCCGTTTCTGAACCCCTATAGTTAACTTTGTTTTCGTACGCCTCTTTTTGACGTTTCCCTACTTTTACCAATCTTCCTATCGTCTCTTACTTACCTGTATTGCGTTCGGACATATTTGCTTTCCTCCCACCCTCGCCGAACCCAAGGGCTTCAAGAAGGCCTGTGGTTCCTCAATGCAGCGCTGGACAGATATCTTCCAATTCAAATAAAACACGGGCCATCGTTTTCCTCTGTTTATCACCGCAAGCACACGCCTCTTTCTTCTTATATCTCGCTTTATAAGTACGGCGTCCTGATCTCGCTTCAAAAAGCGATGAGCTTCCTTCTGAGTTATCATAAACTGTTTCTTACCTGGTTTCGCTTTTTCCTCTTAAGTAGTTATTCACGGCAGGTTTCTTTTTCATTGCCACCACCCGTGAGATTATCTCAGCCTGTCTGACATCTCGCTTTACATTCTTTGTTTCTTTGTTGCTCATCATACTGGCCGCTTACTTGCTAGTAAGCTTCCTAGTTCTTCTCCTGAACTCCGAATCAATGTTCTTCCTGCAAAAATACCTGAATACTCTCCCAGCCCATTTACTTTTTACCATATTTCTCAGTCGTTCTTCATACTCAGTTTTACTGTGGGCTTCCCTCACTTCAAAACTTGTCCAGCCTATACTATCCTGCACAGCTTCATTCGTAGTCTTCCCATAAGTGCCCAATGCGATGCGTCCCACTGAACTTTGGTCGTCATCGAGTCCTGATTGTACCCCTGATTTCAAGCAAACAACCGCATTTCCAAATGTAAGTCCTGGAACCATTACACCTTTTCACATACACCGGAGCACCTCGTACCTATTGCAGCTCCATAGTGCTGTGTTTCATTATGGCCGCATTTCCTTCCCCTCTACTGTTATTGTTTCGTCCTGTTTCCATGTATCTATTGCCTTCGTTTATCCATATACCAAGGTATCTATATATTCTTTTAGGCGAGTTTTTCCCTGAGCCTGTATTGATACTGTCTCTTCAATGCTTTCACAGGATACCATACCACTTGATTTTTAACGCCAAATTTCAAACCTAAATTGTCGCCTTCCTGTCCACAGATATTAGCCAGACGTTGCATATTACTTTGCTTGTTAGCTAGATACACAATGTCGTCCGCATACAAGAAAACTAGAACCTACTTCTCTGCTACTGTACCCTCCTGTCTTTATGGGAGATTAAACCCGATATTACTTCCTTCTAGCTCCCCCTCCATTCTCACCGTGTACATCATAAACAGCAGTGGGGATAAAGGGCATCCCTGCCTCAGTTCCTTATTGATACCAACCTTTTTCTCTCTCCTCATCCCTTCCCATTCAATGCAAACGGCATTTTCTAGGCAACTCTCTCTCAAAACCTGTAGACAATCGTCACCTAAGCCTTCCCCTTGCAGAATATCCCACAAAATGTTGCCGTCTACGTTGTCATACGCTCCTGGAATGTCTAAAAAGGCCACGTATAACAGTCTGCTTTCTACTCTTGATATTTTAACACACTGAGAAATGACAAGTAAGTTATCATTCAGACTCCTACCTATCCTGAAGCCATTATGAACTTCTCTGAAAATGCGATTATTCTCTGCCCATGCTCGCAGCTTTAATTTAATTTCCTGCAACGCTAACCTGTATATTGCCGATGTAATGGTCAACGGTCTATACGAGTGAATTCTAATTTTCTCCCCCTTACCTTGATAAATTAAGTTCACTCTACTTTGTCGCCGACTGTCTGGTATTCCTCAATCTTTTAAAGCTTTTCCCACTTCTTTCAACAGAGCTTCCTTACTTTTTGGTCCTAGTTCGTTAATCAGCTTAACGGGAACTTCGTCTAGCCCTGCAGCTGTGCGCTTAGAAATTTTCTTTTTGGCTTTCTTCCAGTTAAAATGTGTCAGCACCAGCACCTTTTCCGTCTGGCTTTCTTTCGTGCTCTTTTTTTCCTCAAATACAACCTCGCCTTGGAAAGATTCGGCTGTTACTTTTCGGGTGCAATTTAATTCCAGTTTGTTTCCATCTTCGTGTAGGATATGTTGTTATATTGTTCCACACTTCCTGCCTGATAATCTTATGTGGTTACAATATATTCTAGGTGCGGCCTTCTTTTTCTCAGGTATTTCGATCAGCCAACTCTCCTTTTACCTTTTATCTTTGCTTTCACCTGTATTTGAACCATGTATTTTTCTTCTGGTATATTTCACATTTTCTGGCTTCTTCGTCCTATGGCAACTGCGCTTTTTTGCCTACTTGCGCTATAGGGATGCTTTCTTTCTTTCGGCGATAGCTTCTCGTACCTCCCTGTTCCACCATATTTTCGGTTTCTTTTTTCTTTCCAACGAACATGTTGCCTCTGTTTTCGTATTTCTGTCGTTATTACATCTAGAAACTCACTATATTTCCACTATTTGTTTGGCCATTTGCCAAAATCTTTATCGACTGCTGTGACGACATTTTTTTATTTGTTCAGCGTTCGAATTTGGACCTGCCATTTTCCGCTCCTTGCTCTTTCCCAACTACATGTCCCATTTTACAAATGATGCGGCTATGGTCACTCTCTATGCTGCTATAACCTCCCACGTAGATGACCATTTCTCTCAACTTATTATGAATTCCTTCTGTCATGAAAGAGTAATCAGTGGCCGATTGCCGGTTTTCCCCTTCCCACGTGGTCTGCTCGTCACACTTAGGCCTTGTATTCCCGATAACGAGGTTATGTTGCTCACATGGATCTAGCACTGACTTCCCGTTGTTTTCGGTACAGCCATCTATATTCTTTATGTGGGCACTCATGTCACTTAATAGGAAAACTTCAGCATCATCACCGAAACCTTTAATATCATCACTTCGGCATTCCACTCACTTGATTCTTCTCTGTGCAGTTATTTCCGGTCCACAAATGCGTTACGTCAACCAAGTTTTCTTTCCACTCATTGTACATGATAACCAAAGATGACATTTTCAATTTACTCTTATCCATTTGGGTGCCTGATGTAGGAGCATTTCGATTCCCTTTCTTTCTTTTTGATTTAGTTCTGTTGCACCCTTCCCAAACATAATTCTTAATTACTGGCGGCTCCGCCGTCTCAAAGGTGCGTTTCTGTAACCGGATACACCCCTTTTTGTTCTCTAACTGCTCCTCAATTTCTACCAACTTTTCCTTTCTTCTGTCACCCTGCATGTTTATGTAGTCTGCAGCATGATGAGCTCTCTTTCTTGTTTCCCTCCTTTTTCTGTTATTAACGATGATCCCAATATGAGGGTCTCCTAAGGAACCTTTTTCTTTTCTACCTGCACTGGCTTCTTGAGCGCCCGTGGGGCCCCCAAAAAAAGCAATCGCGTGACCAGCAGATCGCCAGCCCACTTTTCGACCAAGCCTGTAATTGAACTAGATCCCGTCTGACTGAAAACCACCACACCTTCCCACTTCCCTGTTTACGTCTACAACCTCGAAACCTTCTTCTCTACTAATTGTCCATATAGCCTAATTAGCAGCCACTACGGCTGTGTGTACGTTACTTTCACGTACAGGCACCTTTGGCACCGTGCACATTATGGTCTGTACCTGAGTGGACAGCTCGCGCAGGTCGTCTACCCCCTTCGCCAAGCGCTGGGCTAGTCCTGTCCCATTTCTGTTTAGGACATCATTTAGCTCACCTGTTACTACGACAAGGTAGCGTCCACGGGCATTTTCCGTGAGCATTGCTTTTGCTCGCTCAATGACAGAACCCAGTGTCCACTCTAGAAATGTTCCTACCACATGCTCTGGGACCTCCTTCTGTATACTTGTGTAAGCATGTATGTCTCCTCCTTATTAAAGAAATAAACTGAAACTGAAACTGAAACCGCTCTTTTATAGTCTTTCAAGCTCTCCACAATTGCTTCTGAGCAGCTAGCCAGGTTTGAGTCGCAGGCGATAATCATCCTTGCACTGACTCCTACTGCCGACTACTCTCCCTGCTTCCCTTTGTCATCCCGCTCTTTCTCTTTTTATCCCCCTTCACCCTTCCCCCATGCAGGGTAGCCAACCGGAATTGCCTCTGGTTAATTTCCCTGCCTTTCTATGCATCCTTTTATCTCTCTCTCTCTCTCTCTCTATTTTTTTTCGCGTGACTCGAACTTGACAAGGGGCAGTGACCCCTGCGTTTCTGCTTTTCCATTGTGGCGGCCTCAGAGCAGGCGCATCTCATGCTACCCCCTCCACACGTTGCACGCATTCTACGAGCTTTGCTGACATTTCCTGCCCTGTCATATCGGGGCACTGCGTTCTATTATCACGACCATGCTTGTTCAGGACGGCGGCCTTGTTCAGCTTTTCCTCGGCTGCTTCAAGACTTTCTCACCGCCTTTCGTGCATCACGCTCCATATTTAGCTCATTTTTGTGCTCTTCCACCTGTTTCACAAGCTCATGCTGAAAATACTCCGTTTCTTTTAGCCCAGCATCGACATCACAGTGTCTGCCGATTGACTCGATTTCCTCTCCATCCTCACCCTTCCTCTCTTCTAGCTTGAGGGATCTCCCGCACACTGCATGTTTTACCGTCCTTCTAGCCATGTGTTTCACTTAGGTTCTTTAAAAGAAAAAACCGAACGTTTCCGAGCACGTGCCTACTAGAAAAACCGATACCCACAGAATCTAAATCCTCAAAATTCCGCAAGATAATTTCACCAATGTTTTAGAAGCAATAAATGCCACACAGACTTAAGGTATGACATGTGTTCACACGGGCTCAATCACGCGGCCACGCTGTCTTTGTGCTACCAAAGCAATATTCCTGATACCAATGCTCACACAGTAAACCACTAATAGTGAATACTCTTGCCACTTCCAAACTACTATTTAAAGGCTATAAAGACTAAACGTCCCGCACAGTTGCACGCGTTGAGGCACGTGGCGCGAAAGGACGCTTTGACTATCCTGCAAAGCCAAATACATAAAACACACTCGCACACATGAACAAAAAGAGATTAAAGAATAACATTAGCCTATTAAAAGCCTAAAATATCCGCAAATCAAAAACAGAAGCAAGCTCAATGTATGCACAAGAAAAAAACGGCTTTCGTCACCGCCACGGAGCCCTGAGAAAACACATTCGTTCACTACAAACATCAACGCCAAAGTAAAAAAAAAACCAAAAGGAATACGCACATGCGAGTGCCATCGCAGCGACGCGCGCGATACGCGTGCTCCGCTGTGACTGGCTGGCCTATTCGACAAGGGAACAGCGAGGCTACTGCCACGGTCACGAAACCCAGCGAAGTACGGAAAAAAAGCTTCGTGTTTAAAAGTAAGTGTCTACACGTGAGAGAGTTGCTCCGGAATTCTTGAATACAGTTTAATAAAGAGCAAGTCGTATTATTCAGTTTAGAACCACTGAAAGGTAAATTTATATTTTTAATTACCACATACCGATATTTTACAAAATATCCCATAATTCCTGATTTGTGAATAATTATTTCCTAACAACTATGTCTGCCGTAGATAGGATTGGTAATGGTAGACTGGAATTCTACAAACTGCACGAAGTCTGTTTTCTTCGGCATCTCGAGCTTTCTTTTTTCCCGGCTTTTGTTCCGCTTCCCTACTTTGAAACTACATCTTGTCGAGCAAAATGCTAAGAAATGGATGCTATCATAGCCGCCGAGGCCTTATACCTTCACGTCTACAATGTTGCTCACAAAACTTTGATGAAGGTCGGCACACATAATGGTACAGAAAGCTCCAATTTTCTTCAATACTGTCCTGAACCGCCAAGAAGACGAAGCAAAGAATGGCACAATTGCGCTTAGGGCGTCAAGGCGGTGTCTCTTCTTCGAAGCATCGGCCTATAACTCGTTTCTCCAAGCATCTCCTAGCATGCACTTCTGGCCTCCAGACTGACGCCCAGCTCCTCTTGGCACTTGTTTACAGTACGTGTGTGAAGGGTGTGACGATGGGAAACGATCGCCATATTGTTATGTAGTCATCCGATATGCAAAAGAAACTCACTGGTGAAAGCGCGGAGAGCGTGCACTACAGCCAGCGGGCGCCAAAAGGAAGGCTCGTGTTTAAGCTGTGGTCACGAGTGCGGCTGGTTTGTGTCCCGCCTACCAATAACGCAGGGACGTTGCGTTTGATCACCTCTCGTAGAGCCGCATTAGTCGTTCTGCCTGTTCCTGTAACTCTCCTTAAACGCCTACGATCATTTTGAAATGTGACTTCTCAACCGTTTTACGGGGGAGCACAGCGCCGGAGGAAAGTATCATGGAAACAGTGGGGCGTACAGCCACTGGGCCCATGTCGCCCCCTTCTTCAGGTCTTACGGTAGCCCTGTGCAGTTTCGCCCGCTTCAGTGGTTTCTTTTTATCTTATTTTATCTCTCCCTCTCTTCATGAATAAATTTTCCAATATCAGAACGACCATGTATTCTTTTACGAGAAAGGAACGTAGCCAGATGACGTAATCGCATTACCGTGGGATTTCGGCAACATCCCTGGACCCGACCAATAGGCAAAAACGGTTGCGCACGTCACTCAGCTTTCTTCCTCGTTTAACGGTCGCCAGACTCACCAGTTTACACGTTCCGCCTTGGCACTGTTCCGCCGATTATCTGCGCCTCTTACGACGCCACGCTGTAAACGTCTATAACAACGTCCCTCAAGACGACGTTTTGCTACTTTGTACCTCAGTGCACAATATTATTGTGGTACCGTATTTTCGCGATTCTAAGCACCCCCCAATTCTAAGCACCCCCCCCCCCCCCTCTATTTTCGCGAAAAAGTTAGGAAAAAAGTTTGCATGTGAATCTAAGCACCGCCCTATTTGTTAGGAAGAGCACGTAGCCAAGGCCGCCAAACGCGCTTGCTCACTCTGGAATCATTGCTCGGCGGGCATGCAGGCACGCGGTCGATGCTTCTATAGGACGCGTTTTACGGCCATCAGACCCCTGAGGTAAAGACAAAGCTTCGGAACATCAACAACGACGTGGTTGTGATTCCGGGTGGCATGACGCCAGTGCTGCAACCCCTCGACGTTTCAGTCGACAAGCCCTTCAAAGCCAATCTCCGACAGGAGTACGAAGAGTGGGTGCGAAGCCCTGAGCGCAAGATGACGCCGACTGGAAAGCTGCAGAAAGCGTCCCCGTCAACCATCGCAAAGTTGATTTCGGACGCGTGGAAGAGGGTCCAAGTAGACGTTGTGGTCAAATCGTTTAAGAAGTGCTCGATCACAAACAACTTCGACGGAACGGAAGACGACCTGCTGTGGGATACCGAGAGCAGCGGTTCAAGCGGTGCGGTGAACTCGAGTGGCAGTGATAGTGACGGAGCATCCTACGCAAGCGGTGGGTTCACAGTCGGCACCGATCCTTCTTTTGAATGTTTGCAAAATGAGATGTCATTTCTCGCATCCACCTCGTCGTGATTTTGCGGCGAAAAGAAGGAGGGGGGGGGATCATTCAAGATTTTTCGAATCTAAGCACCCCCCCTCACTTTGGGCGTCGCGATCGTGAAAAAAAGGGGGTGCTTAGAATCGAGTAAATACGGTATGTCGCAAGGAAGATCCAATTCGCTCTTTGCTTCCGATTCCGAAAATCAGATTCACTTGATGGCCACTGCCATACTTGAACGGGTAGAAGAAAAAATGGTAGGCGACATTACTCTTTGACTTAGGTTAATGCACTCGCATCTCGGGGTTGATGTTCTTTAGGTTAACTTTAGGTGAACAAAACGCGCGAACCGAATTCGAAGGCAACTGTTTTCCATTAATTAGCCGGTTAAGTATCGTGCCACCTTGTTGTGTGTCATGTCATTAGTGACGTCATTACTTCGGCTTTCTACTTCAGGGTTTCCAAGAATTTCGCCTAAGTCGTACTCACGGGGCGGGTCTCTAAATTCTACAATTTGTGGTTTTGATTGCGGTAATAGGTAATTTCTAATTAATTTAAATTATGCCACGCTCTTCAGTAACTCAGCTCGTCACTAAATTTGTGGTCGGAGATCACATTTATAATGAAACCCATGAATTTTATACTGTACTCTGTTTCTATTCTTTCGCTGATTTATTTTGAATTTCCTCACCGGTCTTCTCAGGAGGTGAAATGGAAGTCCTGCGCAAGAAGTAAGAGTCTAACTCGATGCTCGTACCACTAAAAGAATAACTGCGCCCCTTAATACAACCAGGCTACCATCACTTGTTCAGGCACATTTATTACAAAGAGCAATATACCAGAAGTATGGAGCCATTAGGAGATGCCTGCCTCTTTTGCGATATTTTGTTCTGGCAAACGGCAGACCACAGGTCGCCATGGAAACAACATGGCTCCTTCATCGTTGTACATCGTTCGGGCAATATTGGCCCAGCGGTATTTTAGCTGGAAATCGGCACTCGTAATGGTGTGCGGACGTGAAAGTAAACAAAGACAGGGTGAAATGAAAGCCTAAAAAAAAAGGCAACCTTAAGAGCGAGGAAGCACGGAATCCAAAGGAACCAGTGCCATGGGAAGCCGTGAGACATGCATTAAGATGCATTTACTGGAGGCTTTCAGTAGTCCATTATTGTGGTCTCAAAGTTTTCCCGACGCCGAGAAAAAGAAAGAAAGAAGTTGCTGTGGGGCAGCGACCGAGTCCTATGTCTCGGCATTGCCAGCGTAGGCGACCAATAACCCACCCATTCTTCGTTTCCTTCTTTGTAAATTTTCTTGTTTCTGTTTCCTTTTTCTTCTTGCGTTGCTGCTGAATAATGGACTTTCTTCTGTGTCTGGGCTGCCAAGAGCCTTGGCCATTTATGCCCACCAGCTCATACTCGCGTGCACAGTGTAGTCACTGCAGAAGTCCGCGATTCTGATAATTCCCGAATGACGTACACGTTCGATTTTGCCACTACTTGTATTTCTACTCCCGCCTGCTCTCGATGACGTCATTGTGTGCGCACTTTGTGTGCTCCTCTTACCCGCTATTGTGTATTTTCGCGGAAGCCAGCAAAATTAGATTTTCGATGGACATTTCCCGGTCCTTATAACAACATTATTTCGAAACGCTTCGGCTGCTCTTCAGTATTACTAGTTCTATCCATACTTCTTGTCATAGCTGTAATACATGTATAGTATATTAGGACGTATAAGCTCGCAATATTTTAACTGATAATTAAATTTCTATGCCCTCTGAAAATTACGTGTGAAGAGCAATGAAAAAAATATGTTCGCTAAATATAAGATAATTTAACACTTCCTGCATTCCGGCACTGCACGGTATAGCTTTAAAGTGCGTTCGTTGGTCTGGCTCTATTTCTTTGCTCTGCAGTTCTAAAACACGTTTATTTTCGTGTGTAACCGCTCGGGAGCAGAATAAGCAACCAAAAAAAAAAAAAAAAGAACCGACCCAGTAAAGTTGTTGATCGCGTTACTTCTTGATTTGTGTAACACCGCGAGTGAGAACATAGTGTGTTAGAGAAAGAAATAGCGAAGGGCAATTTTGCGTGTATCACAACGAAAACGTTACTTTTTCAGAAGTTGGTGGTGTCAGTTGTGTCAGCCAGACGCTGCAGCAGTAAAGGCGTTCAGCGGCGCAGAAAAAAACTCTTGATAATTTTGCCAGACTTTGCCAAAGAAATACCAAGGTTGCCACAAAGTTCATATTCGTCTCTTCTAATGCGGTATCTCCGATCGCGTACTTATGCCGTCTAAATTAAGCATTCCGATGCCAACATACGGAAGTAGATCGAATATGTGCTTCAAATGGCTTAACTGCCCAATATTGAACTGCTACTTGAACATAACGATGACTATAAAAAGCTAGAAGTGCCACTCATCAACCAACTTCTTTCTCCAGAAGAGCAGGGAAGAAAACAACTTATGTTGAATTGAATTCTCGGCTTTTACATGCCAAAACCGCGATTTTGATGGTAAGGCATGCCATAGTGGGGGACTCCGGAGTACTTTTGACCGCCAGGGGATCTTCAACATGCCCTCACTATAGGACAAAGCCGTTTTTGCATCTCGCCCTCATCTAAATGCGGCTGCCGCGGCCGGGATTCGATCCCGCGAGTTCGTGCTTAGCAGCAAAACATCATATAGACACTAAACCAGCGCAGCGGCTGTTTTTCTCTTTGCTATGATGGTGTGTACAGCGCTCATGATGTACATTGTAGGCATAGACTCCAAGAAGTGTTCAAGGAGTGCGTTCCCGCGTGCTCAATCGCCACCCTGCTGTATCATGCACTTCTAAGAGAAAACTTATATGAAACCGCATAAGTAGGCTCTGTTAAACAAACTGCGAAAAAGTATTTATAACACGTCACTTTCTGCCAGAGGCTCCATGGAGTGCAAATTATAATACCGTTGGAGCAGCCTCTAGAGACCGGAGAATACTCCTGAAGGAATTGAAGGGGAACGACATGGAACAGGAAAACGGGCTTGAGCAGACTATCATGTGTTCTCATCGCTTGGTTCTTTGTTGTCTAGCGTTCACCAGTAAACAAAGCCAGAAAAACCACAGCATAACTGATCGCGTACAACGGACCTCTTAATGCAGTCTTCGTGTACCGTTGACAAGAGAGAAGGGGAAAATGGGAAAACATTTCTCCATCCCCCACTTCCCTGCCAGCTACGCATACTGCTTTCTTTGCATTCGTGTATACGAAATATATTTATGCGCACTGTCGTGACAGGCTACTACGCTGCTGTACAATCGCGTAACAATCCAATGTTGCTCAGTTTGTGGCGGTTCCTATATTTTTATGCCATGTTTCCTTGTTTTTATGTACATATGAACACATTTGCTGAAACGAACAAGATGTCCGTATGTTTCTCTTAAGATTTACATGTATTTTTCCGGTAAGAAAGAGTAATGTGCACCGTGTAGGCTAAATGTGTCGCAAGTCGTTCACACCTAGTGTTTAGAAGAGTAGGAAACACTCACGCTTCGGTCCACATTGAATTACTAATAAAGAAAGTCGCATGTGGTGCTGCTTTTTTTGATGATCTGGTACATTTTTCATTTATCTTTTCTTCCCACTTACAGTGGCAATTGACTTGATAAGGGCGGTGTTCTGATGTCCAGGTTAATGACGAATATCGGAAAGTATAAAACATAAAATGAATCTTTAGCAAATGCATTGTAAGGTTTACGTAATATTTCTGCGGAAACTCGCAAGGTAGAGAAAAGTAATTAATGAATGGAAAATCAGACATCCACCCGTTCGTCGCAATTGCTACAAAGGAAACCCATAGAGGTCCTCGAAAGAAGAGCCTCGCAGTTGAAGAAAAATTCGTCCTGGTTGGGGACTCCAACCCGAGACCACCCCCTTTCCGGGGCAGCCGCTCTACCACCTGAGCTAACCAGGCGGCTAGCAGATAGCAAGGCGAAGTCGAATGTGTCAACAACTCGAAGCAAGGGCAAGAGCTTGACGTAATATTTCTGCGGAAACACGTCAAGCTGTTGCCTTCGCTTCGAGCTGTTGACAAATTCGACTTCGCCCTGCAATCTTCTAGCCGCCTAATTAGCTCACATGGTATAGCGGCTGCCCCGGAAACGCGGTGGTCTCGGGTTCGAGTCCCAGACCAGGCCGAATTTTTCTTCGACTGCGAGGCTTTTTTTTTTTTTTTTTTGAGGAAGCCGTATGGGTTTTGTTTGTAGCAATCGCAACGAACGGGTATATGTCTGATTTTCCCTTCATTAAGTATTCCGAGATTGCTTTACATTTAATATTTTTTGCCACAAGGACACCACAACAACAAGCCAGATAAGTGTCGTTATTTTTCCACAGGCACGACTACTTTATTGATGTGGCGTAGGAGGCCGCGTATCCTCAACTTTTTTTTCCAGATTAACATATATGGACGCACTACTTCCTGAGCACTAATTGAAACTATGTTTGAAAGATTAACATGGTCTAAATTAAGAGCATGTGAAACTAGTTTGTGAATGATCACTACTCAATAATTGCAATAATGAACGGAAAACACTTTTCGACGGACCTCCTTCGTAGAATCATTTTCCAAACATTTTTTTACCTCTCATGGAAACAGCGTTTGAACAATCCACTCGTTTGCCGAAAGATATTTTCTTCTTTCACCGCATTTGCATCGTATTTGCCGGAGCACATGTTAAATAACGGTACAGAAACTAGCGATGCCTACTTAGACAAATCTTTCTCAAGAAAAGCGTTGAGTCTGCTAATATTTAAATGTGGCACCAATAACCAATGCATTACTCCACGAAGCCATGCCGTCGTGTGCAAGCAAAGACTCGAGTAAAGACTTGCTGTTATGAGGTAGCACAGAATATTTCCTATAATTGCAAGAATGTTGGCACAATCACGGTTTAAGCGTAGCAGTTGAAAAGCATCCTTCGCCATACAAAGAGGAGCACTGTACTCACGTTTGAGAGTGCTGTCGTACATGCATGTCACTGAAAAAGGTACGCAAGATTGCGCAAAATAGTTGTTTTAAAGTGGAGATGGTATATGCTGAAGGAACAGCCTTAGGCCTTCCTCAATCTGTGCGAGGTGCACAGCATCTCTTTTTTGCACTAGTGAAAAACTTGTAGCAAGGTAGCTCACGTTGTTTTTGTGGTTCATTATCTTACCATGGACGTCATACTAAAGAGCACGATTCTAACAAGGTTACTGCCGCGTACGAGCAACAGGCATTTTAATTTTTCTGGTAATTCTCTTTCAAACACAGGCAAACACTGGCACAATGCGAGTGCTGCTAATGGCTTGAAGGTTTGACATGGACGTTCGCATGCTCTCGAAATATTGATGGTCCGAAGATTTTTGGATGACCTTTTAAGCATTGATACTGTCGCTTGTGAGATACTCAGTCTGTGCGAAATTTCTTTAGTTTCTAGTAAGATTCGTAACTACGAAATTTCATGACCGTTTCCATAGACATACATCTCATATATCTTGATAATATACATAATTTTCAGTAAGACACATGAGAGTTGAAGCAAGCATACCTTCTTTTCTTTCGTGTGCCATGCATCATACCACCAGCCTTCAGGACATACTCAACAGTAGGTTATCGCATGTACCCAAATAAAGAAAACTGATAACACTGACATCTCTTGAAAATACTCGTCTGCGTTATTTTGGGTGCCCTGAAAATGATTTTCAGATCCTGCCACAATACGGTGAGGTGACGGCGTCCATTTATTATTATTATTATTATTATTATTATTATTATTATTATTATTATTATCCTAATATCAAGCTCTGAGTAACCATTCGTGGTTATTTTATTGTACCTGGAATTGGTTGCAACACGCACAGATAATATCATTACAGTAATTACATAGGGAACAAATCTAGCCTGTTGATTGGACATTGTCGCCTTCTGTTTCATTCAACAGTATAACTTTATCGCCAATTGCTGTGGTAACATATTAGGCCTTTGCTTGTTGCATGCTCGAAACAGTCAATAAATACATTTGATATGTTATATGGATCAATTTTAGAACCGTTGTTAATCATCATAGAATTAGCTGTCGTATCACGTGGTAAAACAGACGACAGTATACTGTTTTCTTTTTTTTATTGGTGAAAACAACGTCATCCAACCAGACACCACTGCTCATAGCGGTATGCCCATCGATGACAGTAACGTTACCGAAGAAGGTGTTTTGAACTTAATATTTAAACTTGATATTAAGAAGCCTGCTAGGCCTGATGGCATTCCGAACTTATTTTTATTACGGTACTGACTATGAATCTATTGTTTAGGTCCAGCAGCTACACACGGAAGAAGAAATCTTTAGCTGAGTTAATATTCAGTTTAAGCTGCTCTTTGGCTTTATTGAAATTTATTATGGCTGCCAGATTGTCTGAGCGCCTCTTACACCTTAGCCTATTGACACGCCGTGTTAGATGTAATATATGTCACGTCATCAGGGAATTTTCATATTTTTTCTTTGTTTGAAAGGAATCAAACTGAATTTTTTTTCTAAACCAAGAATTCTAAATAAATTACTGATGCATTCACATCATAATTAGAACTTAGTAGAACATATTCTTCAAGACGGTCAGACAGAGTGTGTAATATTGAAACATCATCGGTGTGATTAAAATAAGGAAATGTAGAGAAAGCAAAATTTTGTTTAACAATCGATGAGTAAAACGAGAACAAGGTAAAAGCATGAGCCAACGTTTCGACGTGTGGACTTGTCTTTTTCAAGGCTTTTTCTAGTGGACTTGTCTTTTTCGACAAGTCCACTTCTGAAAACGCTGGCTCACGCTTTTAACTCGTTCGTGTTTTACTCATTGTCTCGAATTTCCACCTCCCGCCTTCGCCGTGTTTTCCTTGGTTTAGTAGCCGAGAAATTTAAGGCGAAAAGGGCGGCTTGGTCGTCAGAAATTCCCTCAGAGACGTCACTTCTGTAGCCCTTCGCAACAATGTTAGAACGGAAACCAAATCGAGCACAGCGCAACATCGCGTGGTTTTATTCCCAAGCTGAAAAAGGTCGAATAAAAGGGAAATAGAAACTAGTGTTAAACTATGCCAATGAATGCCTGGGGCATAAAAATCCTCCCTGCAAATGAGGTTACCCGTATAGAGTTTCTGCTTGTAAATACAGGGACAAAGAGTTTGAACGTGAACTACAGAGGAACTCGGTGGACGGCAGATGACGCCTATCACGACATGTGCTTTGTCTAGATAAAGTTTGCACCAGACTGATTCTCTGTCACCTGGTGGTGAAAATATTCAAAAATTGAGGTCTGATCGAAAAAGCAACGCAACGTCTCCCCCTTTAGAGGGACGCAGATCAGCGCGAACCGCAAACTAGCCAGGAGGAGTAAACTCTAAGTCTAGTATGTCATCATCCAGCCACGTCTCTGATATCAACCGCATGATGCGAGTGGGCAGAAATCATAGATGAAAGTCTCGAAACTTGTTAGTTATGCTCCTTGCACTGATATTCAAAATTGAAACGTTACAATTGGAATTACAAGGCAGTGAGTCAGAATAAATGGAACGGGATGGCTCAGAGGGTTTAGCTATTGGGGATGAATCAATGTTCTGTTAAAGGATTTCGGGTCTCTGATAAGGGTCTTGGACACACCATGCCAGTTGTAACGAATTTTTTCGATAAAAGCACAATCATATCGTAGCTTGACCGCAGAGCCTTCGCTTCTGTAAGGGGATGAAGCATCCCAAATTTGTTTCCTGATTGCACGAACGCTGGCTGAAATATGTTCAGCGATGTAATATTGCGACCCCGTAAGCTTCTAGACGTTTTTCATTGCAATAGATGTTTCCTGAAAATCAAGGGACTGAAAAATAACTCGGCGGATAGTCTCTGCACTTTCCACCAATCCTGTGGCAACGCTCAATTTGTGAGGCCGTAATTTTCAGTGTGCCAGAAAATATTTGTGCAACCCTACCTAGCGAAGCATTCTCATTTTCATCAGATTTTTGTTCAAGCCGAGTAAAATAATGCTGTTGTGACGGCACCGGTCATCAATGGCGTCATTCTTGGCAACAGACCAAGCCACATTTACAGTTACTGTTTTAGCCTTGGAGCGGAGAATATCAGAAACATTGGCATTAACCTCCTAGCCGGTTGTAGGCGATTGAAATGCTGATACACTGGTATTTAGCGCATCAAAATGCAATTTAACGGGAGCTTGCAATGACCTAATTTTGGCATGTTCCCAACTATCGGTTTTTGTCGTTCAAGCATCTCAGTGCGCATGGTGACAATGTCAACATTTTCGGTCGAACATGCCACAGCTGCGGAATGTTGAGTGGTCATCGTGAAGCCTCGTGAACGTTCAAAATAACTGTTGCTAGAATCATTACTTTTCGATGAATAGCCGAGCTTTCTTGAGGGGTCAAGTTTGGTGCGACTAGGATTCAGCACCACGTCACCACTCAACAAAGGGCAGCTGATAGAACGCAAGGCATTCAAACATTAATCAACCGTGTCTTGTTGGCAAAGAAGCAGCAGCAATTATGGATTGTCGTATTTCAAGCACCGAAATTTTCAAAATAACATACCTGCACAATGAAGAAACGGCGCTTTAACATCATGTCGCCGCCACTGTCGCTTGGCCCACTGATTAACGAAGCCTCGAGCGCCGCTTTTAAGCAACTGAACGGTGAAGTCGAGGTGCTCCAGATATCGATGGTGCACGCACAAGTACCAGGGTTCCATGAAACACGCAGGCCGTTGATTTCCCGAGCATGCGAAAACTATCGCACAAAGGGGCGATAGGGCAGTCGGGCGATACACTGGTGAAGGTGTTCTCGCGTTGCTTGTAGGACGATGAATCAGCCAGGAATGTTGCGAAGATGGCTTCACATGTCATACAGCCTCGGGAAACAGGCTCGACGGCGCACCCAAGAATCTGAACAAAGAAGAAACAGCGCTTTAACATGGTGCCGCCGCTGTCACTTTGCCCACCCAATTACGTAATTGCGGACATAGACACACATAGTTGAGTATGGCTGAAGATAAATGAAGGCGATAACTGCACGTTAGGGCAGGGATCGCTTTCACCTTCCGCGGCTGCAGATGAAGCGACGAATAAAGCAATAATAGGGGTAGAGATAGTTGTATTCGCCACCCACCATCCGTCGTTTCATCTTGCCGTTCTCTTGTTTTAGACCGGTGTTCTTGCCCCTCCGCTGCCAAAAAAATCGCAGGACACCTAAGCACTTCTTACGAGTTGTGAATCCGGAAGCAATAACGACCAATTGAATGCCGCTGAATGGCCCTTCGAGTTTTGCGCTGCGAGTAATGTTCCAAAGCGGTGCGGGGTGCCCGAGCCAGCTAGCAACAGCAGCCTGCTGTGCCAACGCCGCTTGCCACCGGCGTTCTGTGCGACGCGAGACCGAGAAAGAAGCAGCGGCCACCAAAGCCGACAGGCGCGCGCAGCCAACCCGTATCTATCTACCCTGTAGATAGTACAAGGCATCTGTGCTTCAATGTATCACTTCATGCTACTTTGCTCGACTGCCACGGAATTTAATGGTGATGCACCCGAGTAAGCCGCGGGGCTTTTTATGTCACCGCTATCATCACGCTGAGCTTGAGAATGGAAATTTCGGTTCAATTAGAATGACGTCGTAGAGCACATTGCGGAGGCCTACTATCTAGAAGACGTCGGCTAAGCCCAATGGGTGAGAGTGAGACATACAGACTATGCGCTGGCTTTCCAAAAGTGAGAGTGCAGGGTGATGTGGCGTCGCGCAGATGCCCTCTCTCCTCACGCAATACCTGACGCACTACTGAGAAGGCGCTGGCAGGTGTTCCCTTTCGCCCACTATGCTCCGTCGAGACGTGCTCGTGACGGGGCGTCGCTGCCAATGAGACTGGATGTGCTGTTTGGCAGCTACAGACTATAGACGCCAGCTTTTCACCCAATGGGCCATTTGATGGTTTCACATCAGAAAATAAAAAAAAGGGAGAAAAGAAATGAAATACTTATGCCTCCACTGAAATTGTCCTATTAATAATTCACCGGCCAATCGTTGCTAAGATACTTATTTAAATTAAAAGAAAGATGGCTCTGAGAGCTGATTCTTACGGTATTTCAGATTTTACTGGTCAGTGACGCGACTTATGGTCGTTAGTGGTTACAGACTAGGAGTGGTTGCTCAGCAAGTACTTCATCTATACACATAAGCTTTATTGCTTAAAGACTGTCTAAGCAATACGCCTAAGGCGAAGCAGAACTAAAAGGACTATTCACATTTCAACCTGTTCGCGCACGGCCATTGGCACAAGATGCCTTTGCATAGCTAACCACGTGACTGCTTTGCTTTCCTTTGCAGGTGCATATCGATTCTTATTTCTTGAATAAAACACATGCTAGGGGAATCGCTGGTATGTCGTCTGCCTTTCTTGGCTTTCTTTCTGATAGTTCTGCTCTTTGAAATTTACTTACGATCATACTCTGCTGGGGGGCTTTCAGTAATCAAAATTCGAGACTACGCCTACCCCTCTAATTTATAGTCCCCATCTACTTACCGGCTCTTCGATATCGACAAGGTGAAGACCCCGCAGGCCGTGCTACATTGAAATAAGTAAGCGCTCCCTATCGGAACATTGATTGTAGACAAAATCAGGCTGAGCTTCTTTGCGAGAAATAAAAAAAAATTAACAGTGCAGAAGATTACACAAAGAGAAAGGTGATGGATTGGTACCGCATCAGAGGCCAAGGAATCGTTTCACAGCCGCGGATCCTCTCCGGACTTTGCAGTCATATTCGCAGTGCGAAATTAAAGACGCGCACATATAGAAACCCACAAAATAGACAGGTTGGATTAAATAAACCTAGTGCCTTCACAGCTGTGAATTCAGACTTTGAAATTGACAGCGAACCCATACCAATAGATGCGGGCCCATGGTCAGTCGGATTAGACGATTCCAGATTGAATAATTCTAGCTCCCCTTCAATTACCTTACGCGGGGGGCCTAAAGTAGGACAAGGGGCTGTAAGGACTTTTAGAAATATCGATGCCAAGGTTTTTTATTACCCACTAGCGAACTCCTTCGTAGTTATTTTTCGTTCTTTTGTGCTATCCTCACATTCTTTTATACGCCTAACCCGTACTGTTATATTACGTTGGTTCCACGTTTTTCGAAAACTTCCTAATGAAATTTTAGAACGAGATCAGAACAACCATAAAATAGGTACTGGCCCTAATAGGTGCTAGTCCTTGAAGGAAAGGTCGAGGCAAATGAAAGGTTTAAAAGCAAAAAGACACCTAATCAGGGATAAACTTCGGTACTATATATAAACGCGTTTGAGAAAGCGCCGATAAATATTGGCTATAAAACAAATAAAACACCTCGCACATATTTGAGGTTCATGATTTCCACCACGTTGACCACATTGCAAATTGCGGCTCGAGAGCTTGCGCACGCGCACGCACGCACGCACGCACGCACGCACACATACACACACACACACATACATACACACACACGCCCGCCCGACCGCACGCACGCACGCACAAAAACACGCCCGCACGCTCACACACACACACACACACACACACACACACACACACACACACACGCACACACACACACACGCACGCACACACACGCACATACACACACACACGCCCGCAAGCACGCACGCAAGCAGACACATACACGCCCGCCCACCCGCCCGCCCGCACGCCCGCACGCACGCACGCACGCACGCACGCACGCACGCACACACACACACACACACACACACACACACACACACACACACACACACACACACACACGCCCGCACGCTCACACACGCACACGCACACACGCCCGCACGCACGTACGCACACACGCCCGCACGCACGTACGCACACACGCACACACACACACGCCCGCACGCACGCACGCGCGCACCCGCGCACCCCCCACACAGACACATACACATGCATATATATATTGCTACGAGCAATGGAAGCAAGCATGGGATCGTAAAGCCCGCGCCTAAGGTTGAAAGGCCAGAGGACTGTGACGGTCTTAGTGAGCCTGAAAAGTTTTACAAGCGTTCATTTGAATTATTATTTACGTGCCCTAATCGAATTTGTTGAGTTCTTGTAATAACTATTTCTTCGTTCGCATTTATTCCTTCTGTGCTTCGCGGTGATAACAATGCCGGACCTCACATCATACATTACATATTTATATATACATACCCCTTTGACAGTCCTAATGCTATAGCATTAGGGCTGTCAAAGGTGTGTGTATGTATAACGCAATGAAATGATCTTAAGTGTAGATACCGGAAGGCAGGGCATGTTCATACTTCCTTCAATACAGCAAGATATTGAAAAGCGGTGGAGGCAACGTCACCCCCGCACATTTTCACGATTGCAGTATTAGTTCGAAATTGCTCATTTTACATTGTGAGTCAAACAGTGCCACCGCGCGATTACGGAAAGTGCGCCGCATGCATAAGATACTATAAATAGAAATACAGCCATTTCGCTCCATCAAACAATTTCCTATACAACCGCTTTCTATCTTGCTTTTCTTCTCTTCGCAGACCGAAACGCTTATGCGGGTAAGATGCGGTTGTTGCAAAATGAACCGTGTCAACGAACTATAAACGACGATGCCTGCTGCGTATTGCGGTCGCTCGAGCACAAAAAGAAAAGGCAGGAGACCTTCAGTTCCTCAAATATTATTGTTATTCGTTTCCACACGGCACTTTTACCAGTTTTTGTACTACCAACATCTTCCTAATACCATCCAAATCTTGGCCAATCCCCCGCAGTGGGTATGCACCATCGAAGAAGGAAAACCAATCCAATCCAATCCGGTGATTCCTTCGGCTCTAATCTCACTGCCACTGCAGCATTCTCGTACTCTGAAGAACACATCATATGTTTATTTGCTTGCTTTTTCCTCAAATAATGATGCCCACCTACTACGCGCTAATGGGCAGGAAGTCAGGTAGCACGGGGCTTTTGCTTAGGGGAGGGGGATTGGTTAGGTAGTTGAATAATGTAATAAATGTAGGTAAGAATACGCAAAAATTGCATATTTATTATTATACTGAAATAATCGTGGTAAATTATGTGATATTAGGAAAAGAGAAGTTTCGTTTTGGTATGCAGTGCCTTAATTTTTATTTGATTTACGCCACTTCCTTCTTGTACGGTATAGTTGTGTATTTTTCAATACATTGACGGACTTTGGCACTCTGATACTCTCCTTGTCCAAGTAGGTTAGATTTGTTTAGAGGAATGGCACAACTTTATGGAACTGTATGTCCAAAGCTCTCCGGCAAGAGGCTTATTCATTTTTCTTATCTAATGGCAGCTAAACATTCCGCAGTTTGAATGTATTTAATTCAGATAATCATGATGCATAATGCTTCTTTCTCTCGCTTCTTCTGAGTATTTTCACAATCAGGTTAGCTTGGGGCAAGAGGAATAAGTTTGCAGAACTCCTGTAAAACGTTTTCTGTTTTTATTATGCCGTAGGAAAACGTCCAAGCACCCACCTGCTTGACCTTTCGGCAGTGTGGCATTTGAGATTACCCGAATTTTAAGTTTCCTTACAACATTATTGAAACTCAGGTTTTCTGTAAATCAATGTGTAAGTCACACTTGATGACGCCGTCACTATCGTAAACGCTTCTTGCTTCTCAGGTTCGATGAGTCGTTCTGAATGCCCCAGCACGGGATTAAGCAGCTCTGAGGCCGGAACGGCTACTACAAATGATGTCGTGTGTGAAATGAAGTCACACCACCCCCCCCCCTCCCCCGGAGACAAGCAAAAGTGTTTTTTTGTTCCTTCGTGTAAATTTGCGGTCCCGCTATATCGTTCACTTGGCAGCTGCGAATCTTGTGAGCTATTATGTTACAAGATATGTGGGGGCGAGCATTGCAATGTCGTTGTCGTAATGACACCGTCGAAGCTTTCTTTATTGATTTCACTAACGATTGGCCTTTGGGCACGTCCTTTATTTTGAGTATGTGCCATGTTCCAGGCTGATCATCATCGTCATGTGTGCCTTTTCTGTACCCTTGACGCAGTCTTCACAAATATGACTACGATGAATTGCATGCCAACATACTTTCATCTAGCCAAGAACAATTTGCATGCGATGCACATATACTGTCATCCTCCGCCGGTACATTATTGCTTGTTCTGACCTCGAATATGCATCCACAGACGCCACTACCCTCAGAGTCTGTGTGGAACCCAAAAGCTTGCAGTAACTGCGCGCTGCTTCAGTGACATGAGCTCTAGCTCAGTGGTGGCAGTTTGGGACGAAGGCTTTATTTTCTCCGCCCTATGGTGATGGTTAAATTAGGAATGACAAGGAGACCTGACAATGACTACAACACGTCGATGGTGAGAACGGGCATGCCAGCGTCACGGAATAAATGGATAAGTGCAACCTATTTTGAAGCACTGAACTGTTGTCGCTGTAAAACCAGAGTGATCCTAACAGTTTGGATCTGCCTTTAGAAATTGCCATTTGAAGCCGTGATTGCACCCATTCGTTGTAGTTTCTATTTCAGCTGCTGCGCTGCAGAACACTTGATCGGCAAGCTCTTCTCCCCTTGTAATGCTTTCTCGCGGTTAGCATTATATATATGGTGCAAAGTGACAAATAATGCTATGAATTCTTTCGTTCACCATGTCATCACACACATTTATGTTCTTCTTGAATGAGTGACGGGTTGTCTTGAGGGAAAAGCTGCACTTGCGCTTACATATTGAGCCACAAGTCCCATTCCCATGATCACATCAGCAACGGGGGCGTGGCTTTGTCAAGAAGAGGACAAACATACACACTCATACACACACTCTAACACCCACACGCACACACACACACACACACACACACACACACACACACACACACACACACACACACACACACACATATATATATATATATATATATATATATATATATATATATATATATAATATTGCAATTCGCTGTTAATTTCTCGTTTTCTCTGACACCAGCTGGCACTGCCACAAGAGGCACTGACAAACATTGAGCCACTGTCAAGAATAGAGATTTATTTGAACGCGTGGTAACTTGTTTTCTTTTTTTTAAATGAAGAATCTACAAAACGAATGACGAAGAGACTCAAGTAACCTTTCCTCACTCCACGGGATTCCAATGCCGCTGCGCAAAGAAGAATCATCAATAAGAAATAAACAAATGCCTTAACTCACCAGGACAAAGGGAGACGAGGTGGTGTAGGGGGGGATTCAGCAGGTCTTTGGAGGAATTTCCGCTCAGCGCTTTCCAATGAGGCCGTCACATAGCTGTTGTGTCTGGCTGCTATTTGTGTGACCAGGTCCCAGGGTGCCCTGTATTGCTCCGTAGACGAAAAGAAGCAAATAGCAAGTAGACAAGAGACGAGGTTCCGCTGTTAAGAAGGAAAATGTGTCACGTGGTTTAAGGGAGCAGCTGCTTTGATGAGAAATTTCTCATCATAACATCATCTAGCGCAGGTTTTCCGTTTCATTCCTGATAGATGAAGAAGCTTTCGTCTTCCAGCTTGCAATGAAATTTCTAGTGCAGCCGTTTCATATCCCTGCGCATAAGTATTTTGTGGCATCTCTTGTTTATTTATTATTACATTTAATCGTCCATTAGGGGTTTTGTTGTCAATGGCCAAAAATAACCACATGCACTAGGATTAAGGAAGACGAACCGTGTTTTATCGAAATTTACCTGCAACTGGCTTGAGCGAGCCGCATGCGAACTCATAGCGTAACGTGTGTAAGGCTAAGTTCTATGTTCACTTTAAACACGTTCCTTTAGGACACTTCCCTATAGTGAAAATCTGCACACACTGTATTCCGCTTTGTATCATTTATTTAAGGAGTGCATAGCGAAAATACCCACTAGGCCTCTGAAAAACTTATTTTTCGTAGCACTTTTTGTCCTACGTAGCACTTTTTGTGCTATGTGCCGAGAATTTTGGCTAGCATATCCTGAAGGCTATGTAAATGCCAGGGGTATCTTTATTCAGTAACACTCATAAAGCCCTGTTTATTCGCTTTTTTTTTCGCTTCATTGCGAAATGACTGCGAACATCATTTACTTTGATCTACAACCGGTTAAGCATGCTCGTTTATTGTTTAAAGACTCGATCTATTCCAGTTCAATAAGAAAAAGCCCTTGCTGTCGGCATTCATTACACTGTTCTTTTCGTTCGCCTGTTCTTCCGGCATGGTTAGCAATACGTTTTATGGCAATGCCCACTGTGCCAATAGGCATGGATATTATGTCCATATCTCCCTTTATCTTAAACCACGCGGGTCTAAATAAAAGCGTTGTCTCCTTGCAAGACCGTATCGTCATTCAAGTTAGCCGTTGAAATGAAGCTAAGAGAGGAAATGACGAACTGGCAGTTGAGTCGCGTGCCATTCGCTGGTTTCGCTTCAGTCTTCAAACCCCTCATCAACGCAGCACTCTCAGCCAATTACATTATTCAGATATACATCCCGCAGGCAATATCCGATGGCGCTTGCACAATAAATAATATCCCGCCCACACGGGCTTTATGGACATCGCTTGATTTCCATTCCCTAGAACTGCAGGCTACCTCCTATTTTTTTGCTCTGTTTTTTTCCCTCTTGTATGACAGCGCCGCTGGCAACCGGTCTTTAAAATAGCGTATACATACACTGTTTTGAATGCCTATTATTCCTACCGAGGTTTGTTTTTTCAGTCAATATCAGGAGGTTCTGAACGGAGCGCTATAGATTGCGTAATGGAGAAAAAAGAAAGAGAGAAGAATGATACGCCGGTGCGCGGTAAAGTGGCAGCTGCTTAAACAGGGACAAATTGGGGAACAGGATCCCATCTCTTGCAGTGGTAGCTATACGGTAAGACGCTTAGGTGGCCTGCAAGGAAACGGCTTGACACTCCCCGCCTTGACGTTTGAGGTCGGCCGTGCGGGAAATGTCAGGTGAATATAACATTGCATCGCGGTATAAGGTATAAGCAAGTATCCGTCCCGCACCAGGACGAATTTTTCTTCAAATGCGCAGCTTTTTCTTTCGAGGAACCGTACGGGTTTCCTTTGTATCAATTGCTACGGTTGGGTGGATGTCTCATTTTTCCCTTTTATAAGGTATAAGCAAACTATATTTCGGGTTTCTTGCAGCACAAAGGTAGTTCACAGGTAGTGTAGTTTGATCAGTCAGAATTGGAATGTCTTAAACATCATAATCCACCGAAAGATAGAAGCATACAAAGCAGCAAACAGACAGGTTGTCTGCTCGTGTTTCTATGCCCATGATTTTGTTCCTCTGTATTGTCTGCGTACCTTTCTGGTGGATTACACTCAATTTGTAAAATTATGAGTGTTGCTACTCATCACGCGTAACTACATCGCCGGCGTCTGCGAGAGAGAGTTGCTTCATTACCTTCCACGCGCATTACCAAGAAAAAGGGAAAGATAAATAATTGACCGAAACAAAGGAGAAGGAACTAAACTGAATGAATAATGCAATACAGAAGAGAAATTAAGGATATTATACGTAAGTTTTGTGGTGGCACGTCCACTGCGCTCCTAAATTTATGTAGCACTTTATTTGCATTAGTTTCACGTATTCCAGATTCGGGCGACACTCGCACGTAACTGCTTGAATAAAACTCAAAATTTAGGCAAGCTCAGTTCTTGTGTTAGGCTTATCCCTGAGGTGAATGCACAACCTAAGCAAGAAGTGACTTGTTGATTTTATATAGTCATCCCTTAGGAGCGTATAAGTTAACATGAAAATTCAAACAGAGCCAATAAAATACAAGACCTGCCATTTCGACATTCATCCTAGCAACTAGAAATAACTTAACAACACAAAAGGCGGCAAAAAAGAACAACCCCGCAATTTATACTCAAATCAGCTAGATGTGCAAAGTCACCATAAACAAGATTTCTCTCGCTAAAATAGCTAGCTCCATGGTCCATGACGATGGCAGAGACAATCGGGAGTGAAGCTGGCTGCCAGCTTGGAATGCCTAATGAAGGCGGCTGCGGGGCCCATCAACTTTCTTTTTCTTTCTTTGAGCTCATGTTTCCTTGCAACGCCTTCCTTTTCCTTATTCGAGTTATTTCGTTTGCCTGCTTGCTGGATTTTAAGTCTGAGTTTGGCTGGAGCCATATTTGCCACCATATTACTAGTTCAGGCAACCCTCAGCCTGCATGGTTGCTCGTAGAACTGATCAGCGTGCATAATTGAACACAAAAATGGCATCAGCTAAACATAATAAATGAGAATGACATTAGTTCAAGTCACTGCTTTCAAGTGCAATTTTTTTTTCTTTCCTTTTCCTTTTTTTTATTCTTGCAGGGTTCGGCAGTAGTTCTGGCAACCCGGCTTATTTCTCGCAGTGTCATCTTACGATTCCCTCCAATTCTTCTTTTTTTTTGTTACGCCTCTTCGTCACATGTTTTTCACTCTATATTTAGAACAATGCATAGTATAACGCACTATATTAAGTATAATGCAGTATTATATAATGTACAGTAGTCTTCCGAGCCAGGGCCTATCATTGTGGTACAACCGGGTTTGGTTGCCACGGTCGTTTAGTGACTATGATGCTCCATTGTTGACCACGACGCCGCGGTGGATACGAACGGAACACAAAAATTATTGCGCATTTAGATCTGAATAGACGTTACCGAATTTCAAATGGTCGAAATGAACCGTAGTTTTTTACTACGCATTATGTTAATATCGTTATGTCCATTCAGCATGGTATATAAAACCCATAACTTCATCCGCAGTGCCAGGCCGTTCATTCTTGCAAAATAAAAACCTCATATTGTGCCCATCCACAAAACACCATATTTTTACCGTGCCCTTCCAGCTGTGTGAAAATACGCTTGCACTGCAGTCATGCCATCAGCGTTGTTTAAGTATCACGTGGTACAAACTTTGAAAGAAGTTGCAAGGTTGTTAGAGTTTACTTATATGACTTCTTTTTGCATTTTTCGCGTGTTCTTGGTTTTAGTGCAACTTCTGCAGTTTTTTAGCAGTTTCTCTCCCTGAACGGTTACCCAACGTTCGCAGAAACTCTGAACACTGGGCAAAAGAAAAGTTGCGGAAAAAAGAAAAAAACAAAAAAGAAAAAACAAAAACAAAGAGGAAAATGCTTACTTGCTGTCACCTCTCCCTTCCGGTCGATCGTCCAGCTCTTTTCTGACGGAAGAGCTTGCCGACGTTAATGCATATGTTGATATCTTCCAGCATTTTCTTGTTTCTTTCTTAGCTATTTACTAGATTTCTCATTCCTCCAGTCGTGTGCTTTCTAAAGGAAGAGGAAATAAAATTTCGGACGACGAATCATTTGCGAGAAAAACAAGGTTATCGATCCCTACAATAAAATGTCACTTAAATGGGCCCCGCAAAACGTAAAGGTATAATGAAATTGCACAATGCATTGGACAAGCAAAAACGCTGCTTCAGAGATCTTGATCTGAAAAGATTCTTAAAATTGTTTCGAATAGGTGATGCTTAGAAACAGGAAGTTTTTTTCCTCGAATGTTAGCTGATTGTGTTTTTTCCCTATTATGGTATAACTTGCAACATTGATGGTGTTCATTTCCCCACACTAGACGTTCATGACGATTGCCTTCACTTTCCAATGCAAACATGTGCAAGAAAGCTCAAAATTAAGACTGATATGTGGTGCAAGGTTAAGATTACTTGCAGAAATAAAAGGAGGTAAAAAGAGCGCAAGCTCGCACCTAATTATAATTCAGGAAGCACCCAATATAAGAGGTCATCATGTTTAAGTTTCATGAAATTTGGACAATCACCTGCGTCTAATTTTTGTCAGCTGGGTTATCCCAAGTGGTGGGCAATACTAGCGCCAGAAATCGAAACACATATTCAAATGATTAACAAATATTCACTATTTAACTTATTAATTAATTTTTTTAAAGCACATACTGCAATTTACGAATTGCAGTAACAGCTGAGCTTGCGAGACTTATCCACTTGAAGTGAATTTCTAGGATAACACCAATTTTCAGATATTATTTCCCAAACTGGGGAACAAAATACATAGGCTTTCTAGTTACTTTTGTGCTTCAATGCGTAAAAGAGGATTTTGGTGAAAAAACAAAGTGGAACAACAATGCATTCTTACGGCAAATCTCATGGCGCACATATTCAATCTTGGGTATTCTGGAAATTCATTCCGAGTGGCCACACGTTGGAAACACACCGGCTACAGTTCGTAAACTGCAATGTGTGCTGTCAAGTATATTTTTTATGGGGTTTTACGTGCCAAAACCACCTTCTGATTATGAGGCACGCCGTAGTGGAGGACTCCGGAAATTTCGACCACCTGGGGTTCTTTAACGTGCACCTAAATCTAAGTACACGGGTGTTTTCGCATTTCACCGGCATTGAAATGCGGCCGCCGAGGCCGGGATTCGATCCCGCGACCTCGTGCTCAGCAGCCTAACACTATAGCCATGCCGTCAAGTAATTAACTGAAAAGAAGATTAGGGAACTTTTATTCCTTGGCAGAATGTATGTTTCGATGCATCATGCAAGTAATTTCCGCCTCTCTCAATAATACAGATTAAAGACTACAATTATGTTATCTGAAACATACAATTTTTCCTTAATTTCCAAAAAACTGAAAATTAATCACCCTGCATTGGCACAGAAGATACACGTACACAACTATTATACTCGCAGCGCGTGCAGGAATGCTGACAAAATAGTTGAAATAGAAAGATAGCTATCACAAGCCAAATAAATTATCGGCAAGCAGAATCTAAAAATTTGACATTCGCTTTTTAAGTGAAACTGACGGAGCACTAATGAAGAAATCCCCTTTTATCTTTATGTGAAAGGCTTCTACCTCGAGCCAGTGCGTCCCGGCTCTTTCCAAGCAGCAGCGCGCTATCAAACTGCGGCACGCAGACGCATGAGGCATAGTAGAAGGGAAGGTGTGAACCTGTTCCATTTCTAAATGATAAACTATGTTCCCTTAAACCCTGATTAGTGCAACGTCCTGCTTGGCCAATATACACTATGCCAAAGCTCCGAGGTACATCTTATATTTTCCCCACGGCGCAAAGCAAGAAAGGCTCGGCGTGCTTCCTTTCGCAAGAAGGTGATAAAGAAAATGGTGATTCCTGGCGTTAGCGTTCCGGCAGTTTTACTGCACAAAAGCGAATTTCAAATTTTGGGTTCTGGTTGCTGATAATTTATCTGGCCTGTGATAACTATCCGTCGATTTCCACTATTTTGTCAGCATTCCTGCGCGTGCGGCCAGTGTGAGGGTAGTGCTAATGTGTCTTCTATGCCTTAATGTTGGGTGCTTCCTGCAATAATATTAGTTGCGAGTTTGGCGCTATTTGTGGCTTCTCCTATTTCTTCCGCTAATTTTAACCTTGCATCACCCATGTTTCTTAAGCTATGTGCCAACTAGACCAACATAGTACTCTGCAGTACAGTTCAATAAGGTAGTAAATTGCCTTGATTTATCTGGAAAAGGATGTCCGTATGGTAATATAATTAATCTGTAGTGCCGTGATTTGAATTAATATTATAGGCTTTTTTATATAAGAAAACTGTTCCAAGTCCGAAAAGAAACACCTCAGAATACCTATATCCTGACAATATCCATAATTGCTAACACGTAGAAATAAATCTAGTAAAGCATTGTATGTTCTCGCAAGCGAAGCTGTAATGCTTTTCATTGCCTGAAGCGAATGTGAGGAATACACGATGATGTTCTTTCAATCAAACTGCCACTGAGATCGCTCTCTCTACGAACTTCTCACAAATTCCACGACGTGTCACTTAACTAACGCCATTATCTGCTTAAGTTTGTGCACTGAAGTTAAGCGCATACTGTATGCGAAGGCTTTGTCAAGCAAGAAAATGACGGAAATAAATAATCGCAATGACGCCATCTGTTTTGAAGCATTGTACCTCTCAATAAGTGTCGTCAGCACTTCTGATTCATAGAAAGCGGCTGCGGTATTCCGCCATGACGAGCGGCATTGCTTTCTTTGTTTACAACCGCTGAGGTGGCAACCGCCCTCGCCCGCTCTGGCCACAGACGCTCAAGTGATCTTATCTGGTATCCTGAATGCAAGCACAGCCGCAGACCAACTCACGCAAGTAGAACACGCGCAGCTGCCAAGCAGTGCACTTCTTATACGGAGCTAAATAAGTAGTTTATAAAGGACACAGCAGCGCATATGGAGATGTCACGAGAAGGAGACGTCACCTCCTGCGTCTTGGCGACGGTGGTTCTAATTGACGAGCAACAGCGGGCGCTCGGATTCAATACTCTGTGCAGAATGTGATATATTGGCACACAGAAAGCAAAGATAGACTTTTAGGCTGAATACTATATGAATCTAGCTCGACAATGTGCTTTCATTTAGTGTCCCTTTAATCTTTGACATCTTTGGTCTAAATCTCAAATGAAGCTTTTTTTTGCATGTGTGTCGTTCATAACGCGACCATTTTTGTAGTAGTCCCTACATCACTTAGTACGGTATGCTTTGTTCTTCTGTCAAGTCTTTTCGGTTATACAAAAATAAATTGCGTAGGCCTTAACAAACACCCCGAAAAGTACCTTCTAAACACTGAACAAAATGGCACAAGCAAAAAGAAGTAAATAAAAAGCAAAGCTCGTAGATATTAGGAAGGCACGTTTGTGTTCCTTTGCATGTACCTTGCGGTTTTTCAGCAAAGGCGACAAACAGGGACCGCTCATGAATCAGAGTACGCAACATGATGAATGTGAGCAATTCGTCCTCTGTACAAGATTCACTCAATCGGAGCACGGTGGATTAAGCCCCGCTCCAGTATTCTTTTGATAGGTTACGGTTTAGTCAAAGGCAACGATGAGTCAGTGAGAAGGCAAAAACGGCGCAGTAAGAGATGAAGAAAAAGCAGGCAGGCAAACGAAAGAGATGAATGCTGCGCATTGCCTTTCATCGCGTTTCATTGCGCAGTTTTTGCCTGAAGTTGATATGCACCAAAGGGCACCAAATAATGTCTATGACAAGCTTACTGCATTATTTGTCATGTAATAAAATTGTGAACATTTATTTTCTTCTAAGATAGATTGCTGAAAATTCTAAGGCAGGAGGTGAGTCGGCCGATCAAGAAGAGGGTTCTAATAACTCTTTGACCCAATAAAATGGCGAAAGTTTGCGGTGCAAAGGTTCCCGCTTTAATGAAGTGAAAAATGATGGCGGCCACCAAAATATGCAATATGCCTTCAAGAAGGACGGTTTGAATCTGCGTCCTTTTTGTCGTGTTCTGAGAAGCGTTACATGTAAATGCACTTAGCATAGTAGTTTAGGTCCGTCGTTTCTTGGCGCATATTCATCAGGTTGATTGGTCTAGATAAAATAACAGTGACAAATGCTGCCATTTACTCAAGTTTCATTATATTGCTCACTGCGAGAGATACATTTGGAAACAGTTGCTCCTGCGAGTAATACATCTGCGTGATCTCTGTTTGTTTTAGCATTTACGTAAGGGAAGAAAGCAAAACAATCAGTAATTATCAGATACGTGGTGGAAACATGGAGCGATGACAACCTGCTGATAACGTGCAAGCATCTACTTGCACGCAAAAGTGACATTTCATTCCAAATGCTCAGGTCATCATCCCCAATTGTTGGTCAACGTAAACATATTGAGTTGCCTGAGAAAGGGGCACATCGAGAAATGTATGCAAAAAACAGGAAACAAGCATTTGCAACCTCTCCAACACGCTTTCTGAGTCAACTCTACCGTTCCTAAGCCTCCGTTAATGCTTCTTCCTGTGGGATATTAATCCAACAATTTCATTGCAAAGTCACACGTCTAGAATTGGTGACAAGTTCTGTTGAAGTGCTCCGACTAATCATGTCGTTGTGTGGAAGAGGACTGTTGAGTCGTAGCGCTTTTCTTGTGAATATGTGTCCTTGTCTGTGATAGCCAGCTGTATGGTGTATCCTTTTTCTCAACTCGTAGCTCATACAGAGCCAGCATTTAGCCTTAATGTACCACTAGGTTCCTATTCCGCTTCTTCTTAGGCCTCTTCTTTCATAAGGGCAGCCAGCAACACTTTGCCACTCCTAAATAACGTATAATTTTACAACCAAGGATATTCAGAAGCATATCTGCACCGTCGACTCAATTCGTCAGTAGGTATTTTCTTGTGCAATTCAGGAGAAAAAGCAGAATAGAGTCTCTGTCGACCATTGTCCATTAAAAATGGTTTACTCATAGACCAAAATATTGGAACGATGAGGCTTCAGTGAAATAGGGGACACAGAAGAAAATGACGAGGCGTAAGGTAAGCAGAGTCCTAATGCTTTCACCCACATGTACTGAATCATCTCTGTACTAAACCTTCTCACATGATTAGAATTCGAAATTCCACAGGTAACGACGGAAGAAGTAAAGAAAGCCTTGGGAGCTATGCAAAGGGGGAAGGCAGCTGGGGAGGATCAGGTAACAGCAGATTTGTTGAAGGATGCTGGGCAGATGGTTCTAGAGAAACTCGCTACCCTGTATACGCAATGCCTCATGACCTCGAGCGCACCGGCATCTTCGAAAAACGCTAACATAATCCTAATCCATAAGAAAGGGGACGCCAAAGACTTTAAAAATTATAGACCGATCAGCTTACTGTCCTTTGCCCACAAAGTATTTACTAAGGTAATCGCAAATAGAATCCGGAACACGTTAGACTTCTGTCAACCAAAGGACCAGGCAGGATTCCGTAAAGGCTACTCAACACTAGACTATATTCACACTATCAATCAGCTGATAGAGAAATGTGCGGAATATAACCAACCCTTATATATAGCTTTCATTGATTACGAGAAAGCGTTTGATTCTGTCGAAACCTCAGCAGCCATGGAGGCATTACGGAATCAGGGTGTAGACGAGCCGTATGTAAAAATACTGAAAGATATATATAGCGGCTCCACAGCCACCATAGTCCTCCATAAAGAAGGCAACAAAATCCCAATAAAGAAAGGCGTCAGGTAGGGCGATACGATCTCTCCAATGCTATTCACAGCGTGTTTACAGGAGGTATTCAGAGACCTGGATTGGGAAGAATTGGGGATAAAAGTTAATGGAGAGTATCTTAGTAACTTGCGATTCGCTGATGATATTGCCTTGCTTAGTAACTCTGGGGACCAATTGCAATGCATGCTCACTGACCTGGAGAGGCAAAGCAGAAAAGTGGGTCTAAAAATTAATCTGCAGTAAACTAAAGTAATGTTTAACAGTCTCGGAAGAGAACAGCAATTTTGAATAGGTAGCGATGCACTGGAAGTGGGAAGGGAATACATATACTTAGGGCAGGTAGTGACGGCGGATCAGGATCATGAGACGGAAATAATCAGAAGAATAAGAATGGGCTGGGGCGCGTTTGGCAGGCATTCTCAGATCATGAACAGCCGGTTGCCATTATCCCTCAAGAGAAAAGTGTGTAATAGCTGTGTCTAACCAGTACTCACCTACGGGGCAGAAACCTGGAGGCTTACGAAAAGGGTTCTACTTAAATTGAGGACGACGCAACGAGCTATGGAAAGAAGAATGATGGGTATAACGTTAGGGGATAAGAAAAGAACAGATTGGGTGAGGGAACAAACGCGAGTTAATGACATCTTAGTTGAAATCAAGAAGAAGAAATGGGCATGGGCAGGACATGTAATGAGGAGGGAAGATAACCGATGGTCATTAAGGGTTACGGACTGGATCCCAAGGGAAGGGAAGCGTAGCAGGGGGCGGCAGGAAGTGAGGTGGGCGGATGAGATTAAGAAGTTTGCAGGGACGACATGGCCACAATTAGTGCATGACCGCGGTTGTTGGAGAAGTATAGGAGAGGCCTTTGCCCTGCAGTGGGTGGAACCAGGCTGATTATTATTATTATTATTATTATTATTATTATTATTATTATTATTATTATTATTATTATTATTATGGTTGCATTTCTGTCCCTGTGTTTTTCCGAGCAGCAATCAGCTCGTTTGTTTTCACAGCACGAGGCCGCACATATTGTGTATGTGCAGGCAGGTGTCGCAAGGAAGAAAAAGTATTTTAATGACTGGAAAATGTAGAGAGGTCGGCCGGATAATGGAGCATCTGGCCTGCTACTCTACGTAATGGAAGGGGAAGAGGGGAAGAAAAAGGGTCACAATGGGGAATGATAACGGGAGGAACGAGGTGAAGGACACATTACACAACTGGTATCACAGGCGTGAGTCCAGGCCCGTGTCACCTAGGAAACGTAAAAGAGCACGCATTGTCTCTGTCGTCTGCCAACTCTGTGGCCATGCGCCTAGCAAGAGGTCCTCCGACAGTGGTCCATGGACCGAGGTGTAAATGTTTTCACTGCTGCACCGCCATGTATACTATCGCAATTCATACTCAAGTATGTTCCGTGCATTTTCGCCATCCTAGTGGCTTCAGTGAGGGGCGCTGAAAGGACAGAAAAAGAAACATGATTAACTCGAAGATTCATGCGCAGTTCAGTGGATGCCAAGTTCTTTTGCCACATTCATCGCCCCGCCAATAAGAAGCAAAAAAATTCCGAGCACTGCACTTAGAGGCAGTCGTGAACTATTTGGGAAATTGATAGCGCACCAAAACCGCCACAAAATAAAAAGAAATAACACGAAACGAATAAGTGGGCAAGAAAAAGTGTCGTATTCGAATGGAAGCGAAATGTACGGCGTTAGGAAGAAAAGTGCTGCTTTCTCCCTTGCTTCCAGAGGTTGGCAGTCCCCATCGTAAGCGCTTAAGCACCGTTAGTACCATTATCCGCCTAAGGGTCCAATATGCTGCTAGCTCGATTGAAGAACGCGGCAAGGAACAGACTGAGAATGCATAGGGCTTCCTGTCGCAGGGTCTTCGTAGTGCTGCCGTGGAGGCTCAAGCTGGAAGAAAAATGCGATTCACGGTTTACATCCTCATTCCGAAAAAGTGCTGATCTCAGCTCTACTAAATGCCATGAGGTTCAGCGATTGGGATCCCAGGGAGATGAGATTGCCGCCTGCTTAGCAAATGGCGTATTCCAGTTTCACTGAGGTGACGCTGCATTCATTTCGCAGGCCAAGGAAAAAACAGAGAGGGAAGGAAATCAGCAGGGTATACAAACACTATATTTCAGCACGTCAAGCAAGCAAGGAACCAAGTACAAGCCCGTGACAAGTGAAAAAGCGTGCAGCTTTTATCACGCTTAAGCAGCACTGTTGCGGCCGGACTTTCGCCTTCTCTTCTTTACGTTTCATTTTTACATAAGAAGCTATAAGCGTGCAATTGAGGCTTGATGATTTTCGGGGCACGCACTGGCCTCAAAGTCCCTCCAATGCAGCGTAAACAAAAATCAGGATACCTACTCGTAGGAGCGTTACCTCGACGTGGCATAAATAGTTTTTAGTTGTTCAGTCTTGGTTCCATTAAGTTCGAGTTGTCATCCACTTCTAATTGGTCAATTTAGGGTGTACATCGTCATTGCAGAGTTGTCAAATATTGCCGCGGTGATGTACATTTGCAAGAATGTTTGACAGAGGCAATCTTTCGAGATATCCATTCTCCATATGTGTGGCACGTTACATTATCCTCTCGTATTTCATTTTCTCGAATATATTCCTTAAGCACTGCAGACAAAAATGATGTGGAAGATTAATGCATTTTGCGGAAGATTACGGAGACAAATATGTCACAGCTCGCACTTGACTAATGAATCTTGCTATAGGGCGAACGCATGTGCAGTGGTCACATTAAATTACGCGATTACAATATATGGGCAGTCTGAAGTATATATATTTAAGGGAATTGTAAGACATGTAACGCCCGCTTGATGAAGTTTTCGACGTATAGACCCAGCACATTGCTGTCTCGGCTTAAACATATGACTTTTTAAAAAACTTAAACGCCGCGGAAATAATTTCTGGTACAGCCGGCAACCACGGGGCAGCCTTAAAAAGTAGGCGAGCACGTATGCTCACTACGCAACGCTGATGCACATTCTAGATCCAGTAGCGGCCCGTTGAGTATTTCTGACCCAAGGGACGCAGCCCATAAGACAGAGTCCCCCAAGGCATTGAGAGCAGCCACATAAAGTCAGAGGAAAGGTTCGCAACCATGGCAGGAATATTGCGGTTCGCGAAATTCGCATATATATCGCATATATATATATATATATATATATATATATATATGATTGTAAACATCAACAAAATTTTTCAACAGGCGGATTCGAACAAAGGTGCTCTATCCCAGAAGCTGGCACTCTGACCATTAGGCCACCAATGCTTTTAACAGCGGAGCTATTCTAAGTCGAGCCTTCGCAATCCGCTGTCCGGTGTCACGCAGGGGAGCAGGGGGAATAGTGCGCCGAAGGAGGGGGGTAGACAAGGGTGTAGGAGCAGGTGTTTCGCCGGCGCTCGCCCTTTCGGCCCATGGATTCCGTTCGCACGAGAGCGGCAGCGCCGCCGTCGTGCAAATCGCGAGCTTCGAGAGCGAGAAGCGCAAGCAAAGCGCCAGCATAGGGAAGCCGCTACCGATGAGGATCGAGAACGGGAAGCGCAAGCCAAGCGCTGGTGGAGGCAAGCCAACGCCCACTTTCAAGAGAAGGCAACCCAAGCCAAGCGAATGCAGAGGCAATTTTAATCACAACTTCGAGAGTAGGAAGCCAAGCAGAGACGTCGACTCAGAGAGATTCCTCCGAGGGAGGGTGCCAATGGACGGTTCAAGAGAGGATTTTTCGACCGTAATTGTGGCCACAGCTGCAAGGTGTGTGATACATTGTGGTGCGATCCCAACCTCACGCAACGGAAGAGTGTGCGCGATCCGGAACCGAAGCTCAAATCTAGCAAAACGATGACAAAATACTTATGAAAATCGCGTTTAACACGTATCCAAACGACCACCAGCTTCGCTGTTTTGAGAGCTTTCACTGCGTGGAACTGGCTTTACTTTTTTTCTTCTGTCATGATTACGGCATTCAACTTATCCGCAAGAATACACCACATAAGCATCAAGCTTAACGGTGAATGTTCCAGTAAAAAGTTCGACATGTATGCAGTAGTTTTAAAAGGGCTTCAGTTGACAAACTTCGTCCATAATCTTGAACATTTTTATTGCCGTAACACAACGTTTTAAACACTTTACACTGACGATTGCCTCAGCAGGCGAGGTAGAACGCCCTTAAGAATTTTCGGGCTTGCAAAAGACGTGTTGCAGCTGCCAGGTTGCTGTTATTTTTACGTAGTAGCAGTTACCTTGCGTGCTGTGTCGTGCCAATGTCTCGCACCAGTGGATGGCAAGAGCACCGTTCGAGGAGTCATTGTTTCCGATACAACTCATGACTCAAACCCAGTATGGGAGACTTGCCCAAGAAATGGGTGCCTCATTGCAATTTATAACCACAAATATACTTTCAGGGTTTCTTTAGGAGTACGTCCTGTTGAAATGAGAAAATACTTGTTGATACGAAACCAGTAGTATTATGACGAATAGACAATCAATATTTGAAGAAAGACAAAAGAAACGGAAGCGATACAAATTACATAAATTCATACATGCATTCTGTTCGACTCCCTATGAAATTCCTAGACCATGCATAAATATCCCTGTGGCTGAATCGTAGGGCGGAGGCCCCAAACTAAAGTGTACAAGCACAACGCTAGCCTTTGCTACTGCTGTCAATGCTTTGCCGTTAGAGAGAAACAGCAACTTTTTTTCTTCCGTAGTTGATATGAAAGCGAAAAAGCCCGATGCTGTCCTGCTACCTATATAGCGAAAAATTTGGATCTGATTGTTTTGACGTGGTGCTGACACAAGCTGTTGACGTTTCGGGAAAAAAAAAACAGTTAATGGGATGGATATATGTTATATTGACAAATATTATTCTTTAATACAGATGTGAAAATAATCTGTTATGCGAGCGCAGATATCTCGTTGTGGTTGACAGAACTGTCGCACTCGCTAAAAATAAAAATAAAAAACCCTCACAGGATAGTTACGAGTATGGAAGGAGCTGGGGGGGGGGGGGGGGGGGGGGCGGGGGCAGCCTAGGGGTTCAGGCTCCCGATCTCGAGCTTGCCGAATAGCATTTGGCGTCTCACGGTCTTGCAACGACATTTCAGTGTAAATGAAGTTTATAACGTTTTCTTTCAATCTGCTACACTCCTCTCCGATTCTTGAGTGCTCGCCAACTTTCCACGCATAATAACTATGGTAAATGAGCGCAAATTGTCAAAGGACAGAAAGTAAAAAGTGGAGAAGGACGGGCTCTACTATCAATTGCTAGAGTTGCTCGTAGCACCCCTCCTTGTCCACTTTATTCTTTGCGTCCTTTATCAACTTGTGCTTGCTTACCATAGTTATTATGCAAGACCAACTAGCTCAACAGTCATTCCTCTTTAAGTTTATTTCTGAGCGCAGCCGAAGGTGGTACGACGACCTCATGGCGACAATTAGATAATGATTTTGAGGTGACAAAGACGGCACACCGTCGACCGCATGACGACGATGTCATGAGGGCAATGTCATGGAGACGAGTGTATGCAGATGATGGCGTGACGGCGGCTGTATGACGCCAATGGCGTGGTGACGACGGCGGGACGGGAATCGAATGACGAAGCTGGAACGACAGCTATCCCATGGCAGTATGGAAACAAATAAATGACGACGACTCCAAACAGGCCGCATTCCGGAAATTCATTCAAAGGGGGTACGCCTCGCAAGCTCACTGGCTACAATTCGTAAATTGCAATGTGTCGTAAAGTAATAAATTCAAAATATATTTAGTAATTTCTTGTAAATTAGTTGAATACCTTCAAGTAATATCCGCCTCTCTGAATAACCTATATCAAGAACTGGAATCATGTTATCTTCTACAGGCCATTAGCTAAAATTCCATAAAACTTAAAAGTGATCAGGCTGTATTCTATCTCATCATCGTTATCTGGGGATATGAAGGAAAGGAGAAGCCTGACGATAAATGTTAATGCTCGAAGATTTTTCTTTCATTAGCACATTTCTTCTTACGAAACAAATTACTCTTCCTTCCATCTCATTTCACTGCCGTAAAAAGAAGCGGCCGCCCTAACGTGCCAAAGCAGATGGCCCGTTATACCGTGTAAGTTTCTCGAATCAGACGTTGCACATTCTTGATCTGGCTCAGCGTAGCAAATAAACCAGTACGTGCTCTGAAGAAAGGAAGGGCGTCATAAAACCGCCTCAAGTGAATGCTCAAGCACAAGCAGCAAGAATTCCCTAATAGCGGCCTGTAATAATGCAGAGGATTTCTCCTTACCTCCGCTTACAGTGTGAGCTGCACAGCGCTCCGCTTCCATACTGGCTTTGCTTTGTTTGAGGAGAGCGGGCTGAACGTGTTTTCCTGATTCGACAAGTCACGCTTTGGAGATGACGCTCGCACGATCTTTAAGACGCATCGTAAAACACCGGGACGCTTCATGTCTTCAACAGGACAGGAGCCTCGGGAGTAGCAATTTCGACTATGCAGTCTAGTATCTTACGAAAGCAGAGGTTTTTACGACACGAACTTTTAAAATACACACTCTGGGTGTCCTGTTTTTCTACTGAAATTATATTAATCACAATGAACGTTACTTCGCTTGGATCCAGCAAGCAGAATTAAATGACATAGGACTGTTCAGCCCGTTACAGTTCGGGTTGGGTAACCCTACAAATATATACAGGTATATCTACAGTCGTCTCATCTTCCAGTCATATTGGTTAGCGTTCGTTAAAATTGAGCAGTAATCCGAGAAGCTTGGATGGTGTGATTCAAACTTCTCCTTTCTTTTTGTGAGAGATGTTGCCGGGAATATTAGCTTGTAAGTGTGGTTCATTTCGCAAGCCGACTCTACAATACGCTACACGAAAAAGAGGATCGTTGCATGTTTGGATTTACTACAAAAAGTTTTGCATTAAACATTTTGCCATGCACAAGCTCCGTATTCAATGTGTTCTCGACAGATTATTAAACGCTTCGTTAATAAAGGATAAATACTACAGCATAATCAATCACTAACCGTTTTACGTTTTCTTTAGTACAACCATTTTTATTTAGAGCAGTTGCTCAGTTGTATAATGCTCACAGAACTACATTTGTCATGCAGTGAGGCTGCAAGGATCACTGCTTGAGATTTCTCTTATGCAACATGGGATACCTGCGCACGCAACCAGCTCGCGTACATGAAGAATGCTCCTTCAACATCAAAAGGTAATATCGGTTATCAAACGCTTCTCTATTGCGTAAGCGGTCAACTAAATCACATACTTTGACGGAACGGAGAGCGCGTCCTGTTTCCTCGCCATGCTACCACGTAACCATTTTTACCCTTTTCGTTCTCTATACGTGTTCTGTAAGCGTTTATAAAGCTCGGCTCTAAGGCTCGCAGATGAAAGCCAAATAGCCGTCGAAAGTTGCCCAACCTGACGATCCGAACGCACTTCCTGCCCAACCAGGCGTGGACATGACGACAGCAAGGCACCAGCGTCAGTGATCGACCCTCGCTTCTTGCGAAACGCCGTGCCAACATACGGCGCTGTTATTTGCTCAACGAGCGCGCGCATCCGTGCGCGTCTAGCTTTTTGTCTTTAAAGTGAGCGCTGCTTCAATCCGAGCCAGCGAACGGCATTCTTGGGTGGTCGTAAAGCAATTCTTAAGGGCACCTCAGAGAGGGATTTCGAAGCACCGCTTTGTTTTGGCCTGTTCCCGGCTCTACAGGTTCTCCATTCATGGTGGCGTCCTTTCGCAACCATAGAAAGCCTTACTTTTCTTTCTTCTAGCTTAGGATATAAGGGGTACTGCAATGCGCTACCAAGTCTGCATTTCCCGAGATTCACATTGTTTTACTTCTACCCTCCTGCTAGAGAGACGTGAGCACCTTCTTACTTCCTTGATGAAATCCCTTCACATGAACTGTGCGCCACTGTGATAACCGAAAGGTGGAAAAATGCTACAGAAATTCCTAGACTTGTCTACTAATGCGTAATTGACTTGGCTGCTACTACGCTTTTGTTTACGTAATTACCTAGCGTGTGCATTTTATGCATGTATACCCAATGCTACCAATCATCTACTATTACACCATTATAACGATTACCTGTGTTAGCTTGAGCAATTACATATTTATTTCACAGAGATAAGGCGTCACGGAACCGACAGATTGTACAGGGGTACTCGATAAAGGAGCTTACCTATTACTGCAGGAGTGTAGGAAATTGAGAGAAACATCTTAATGTTCTCTCTTTTTCTAATAAAGTGCCCTCTCTCTCTCTTAATGTCCTTATGACTTGAACCGGGTGTGATGTAAACTGAGGTGAAAGAAAGTTTCTTTCCCATGAATGTAATCGGGCTCACACATACATCTGCCTGCCATGCTACGGTCCATATTTACAATACCATCATCCTCTGGCTGGTTACGCCCACTGCAGGGCAAAAGCCTCTCCCACACTTCTCCAACTACCCCGGTCATGTATTAATTGTGGCCATGTTGTCCCTGCAAACTTCTTAATCTCATCCGCCCACCTAACTTTCTGCCGCCCCCTGCTACGCTTCCCTTCCTTGGAATCCAGTCCGCAACCCTTAATGACCATCGGTTATCTTCCCTCCTCATTACATGTCCTGCCCATGCCCATTTTTTTCTTGATTTCAACTAAGATGTCATTAACTCGCGTTTGTTCCCTCACCCAATCTGCTCTTTTCCTATCCCTTAACGTTACGCCCATCATGCTTCTTCCCATAGCTCGTTGCGTCATCCTCAATTTAAGTAGAACCATTTTCGTAAGCCTTCAGGTTTCTGCCCCGTAGGTGACTACTGGTAAGACACAGCTGTTGTACACTTTTCTTTTGAGGGATAATGGCAACCTGCTGTTCATGATCTGAGAATGCCTGCCAAGCGCACCCCAGCCCATTCTTATTCTTCTGGTTATTTCAGTCTCATGATCCGGATCCGTGGTCACTACCTGCCCTAAGTAAATGTATTCCCTTACCACCTCCAGTGCCTCACTACCTATCGTAAACTGCTGTTCTCTTCTGAGACTGTTAAACATTACTTTAGTTTTCTGCAGATTAATTTTCAGACCCACCCTTCTGCTTTGCCTCTCCAGGTCAGTGAGCATGCTTTGCAATGTTGCGCTTAAAAGATCACTACAAGCAATATTGTAAAACGTTGAATACACTGATTATTATTATTGTTATTATTATTTGTTTTGAACACATATACACAGGTATCAGGAAAGGGAAAGCGAGGAGCAGGCTGGCAACTGCCACCGGAAGGGGCACAACGCCTGCCTACTCCTCTGAAGGGAGGTGACAGCAACACAGAAATGGAAGATAGGAAGGAGGGGAGGAAAAAGGAAAGAGGAAAGGAGAGCGACAGGACAAATCTAAAGACTAAAGCAGAACGCTGCAGCCGGAGTTAAAGTGACGCCGCGTCGAACAGCCTCCACAATTATCAACCACATCCATGGCTAGTTCGGTATGCGGCTAATTGTGTTCTCCACGATGAGACGCCAAGTGAAGCTGCACGTAATCACCGTTTCACCAGTAGTCGGTTCACAATGTACACTATAAGGTGGTTGAACCCGCCACCTCCCATCTTCGAAGGAAGAAGGGTTAGGGTACAGTACTGATCACACACAGTAGAGTCGGTCACTGAAGGTCACGCTACTACAGTATGTTGAATGTTCATGCTACAAACGTGAACAACGTGATAACAAACGTGAAACGAACACAGTAGAGTCGGTCACTGAAGGTCACGATACTACAGAATGTTGAATGTTCATGCTAGAAACGTGAACCCAAGTTAGTTAGTTCTATAAAGGTTAGTAGGGCGCGATGGGCCTGATCACGTTTAGATGCACAGCCACTGGGGTATAAACATTCCTCGAGTGTCGCACACCACAGGCCAAGGAGATGATAGTTTCTCACTGGCGACGTCCGCTTCGCACTGAAAGCGGGACATTCAAATATAAGGTGCTGAAGTGTCTCGTAGCAGCCACAAGACGTACACAATGGACTTTCCGCACGCCCTTGTCTGTATAAACGTTCGTGCACGTTCACGCAACCAACCCTCAGCTTGAGCAGTTGTGCTCAAGCGCGACGAGGCAAGCCTCGACCACGAACACGGGGCGGGAACGTTCCATTTGCGACGCGCTGATCTGGATGCTGCTTGAGTAGGTGGCGACGAATCAGCAGACGAGCGTCATCAAGCTTGCACAATATTTCTGGGCAGTCACAGTTGTTAGGAACGCAACTTGAAGCGAGCCGATCAGCCTCTTCGTTTCCGGCGAGTCCTACGTGTGAAGGTATCCATTGAGCAACGAGAAATACCCCACGTGATGTAATTTTGCTCGCAGAGTCATTAATGCTGCGCACAAGTGGACAATCAAGCTCACTGCGTTGTAACCTGCTAAGGGCAGCACGGGAGTCCGTAAAGATGACAGCCTTCGATGTAATTAACTCCTCTTGCACATATTTTAGTGCAACATTAATCGCTGCTAGTTCTGCAGTTGTTGACGAAGTTGGATGAGGTATTTTAAAGATACGTCGTAGTTGAGTTGAAGGGCAGTAAAAAGCTGCAGAGGCTCCTTGACCGTCGTTGTGTACAGACGCATCTGTGAAAACTTGAAGATAATCTGGAAACTTTTCGAACAAGTGAGACTGAGCCAATTGGATTATTGCCGAAACAGCCATATCAGACTTTTTGTGCATGTCAGGGATTGTGAGGAAAATGAGGAATACGTGTTTCGTGATACCTTTTGGAGGCGGAGACGTATCTGAAGCAGCATGCTCAGAAATCGTAGTGATATCCATAAATAATGCCGCCATTTTTCCCATGCGAGATAATGGGCGGTGAATCAGACGATCAAGGAGTGATTGACCATTCCATGTGCGGTGCAGACGCTCAATATGATATAGAGCTCTCTGATCTGCTTGCAGCCTCAGGGGCAACTGATGCGCTTCAGTAAGTAATGCAATAGATTGCGCCTCACGAGGTAATCCAAGCATTAGTCGAAGGGCAATGCGATGATCTCGCTCCAGTTGGGCCATCAAACTAGGTGGTATGTTCAAAATTGGTAATGCGTACAGCATGCCTGAGAGTACAGATGACTAGTACACCTGAAGAGCCGTTGTTTGGTCGCAACCAGCACCTCGAGCAGTCAAGGCGGCCACATACTTAAGAAGGGAGTGTGATTTGCGTCGTACAGATTTAACGGCAGGACGCCAAGAGATGCGATCATCCACAATTAACCCCAAATAACGGTGTTGACGCACCCAGTTTATAGGCGTTTCGTCAAGATACTGTCGGCTCATTGTTCGACGAGCGTGTTGTTTAGGGTGATATGCTATTGCAGCCGACTTAGCAGGTGATATGAGCAGGCCAACTTCACCCAAGTACTCCGAAGTAGCGTTGAGAGCTCTTTGCAAGCTTGCACGAAGCCGGGGACCAAGGTGTGAAGGGCCGCTTATCCGCAGAGCAATGTCATCTGCATAGACAGCTATGCTCACAGGGAAGTCAGTGTCTCGAGGCAAACGACTTGGAAGCGCGGCGAGTACCGCGTTAAACAAAAGCGGCGATAATACGCTGCCCTGTGGAACACCGCACTTCACATTTCGGTATTCACTAGTTACTCCTCCGACACGCACTTTCATCCGGCGCTCCGATAGAAAATTATGCACAAACTGGAGCAGACGACCCGAAATTCCCGCGGTTGCAAGAGCGAAAATAATCGCCTTATGCGGAACTGAATCGATACACTGATGAAGGATGCGAAGAAAAGCTATTACCAAAAGTAAACTACTCCTTCTGGTTCTGACCTAAAAAACAGTGACATTTGATCAATTCTTTTCTAAATAAATCTGTAAATTCTAATATAACTAATATTACTCACGAAGGATCCGTTGTCTCTACCCCAGTCAACATCGCTAACGCATTCAGTGAATACATCTCCTCCGCCGCTCCAGTTCCATCTGTTCCCCCGGACAAACTTCGGCATTGTGGTAATTCATTTTTTTTTCTTGTCTCCACAACTCCGGAAGGGGTAAAGAATATAAAAATCAACCTAAAATGTTCTGGTGCTGGTGTAGACAGTATTCATACGAATCACATAAAATCGGTTGCTGATGTCATTGCGAATGTGCTCACCTTCGTAACTTAATTTTTCAAGCAGGTCTATTTCGCAGCGCGTTAAAAGTAATTAATGTAATCCCGGTATTTAAAAAGCTTGATTAATCGCTAATTTCCAAATACAAAACAATTTAAATTCTTCCGATTTGAGTAAAGATAATGAAAAACTAATCCACATTCGTCTTGTAGTTACCTCGAAAAAATGTACTTGTTGCAGCCCAAACAATTTGGATTGCGTCACGGGTATTCAACCAGCCTTTCGGTTATTTACTTCACTGCCCAAATTGACACAGGTAGCTTCTTTTTTTCTGTTTTTAAGACGTTACTAAAACTTTTGATACAAATAATTCTGCTTTTTTTTCTGTAAACTTGCTTCTTATGGCAATGAAGGAACCCGTATGAACCTCTTTCAAAGTGACTTATCTGATTGTGAGAAAATATTATACATTTCTGTCGTTTATTCTAACGAAATAAAAATTAACGTTGGAGCTCCACATGGCTCGATTCTTTGTCCGCTTTTAATTTTGTTATATAACAACGATCTACCTAAATGTCTAACTTCACCAACAAAAGATATCCTATGTGCCGATGACACCACTCTTTTATCTTTGAGTAACTGTTTAAACAATCTTATAGTGACCCTAAATTCTGATACTATGAATATCTCGACTTGGTGCACTAAAAACAGACTTATAATTATACCTTTGAAAACTAAGTTCGTGATTTTCTGTTTCAGAAACAATAATGATTCGCAAGTTCTGCCAGTTTTATTGATTTGCATGCTATTTACCCCTCCAACCAATGTACAGGCGCCGACAAAAGTGGTATACTCCACGCAGATTGCTACTACAGCGGCGTCGCTCGCTATTTTGGCGAGCTGAAGCACGAAACATTGACACAAGTCAAGCGACATACTTGCAGATAATAAAGGGCACCCATTGGCTGTCTAATCCCAGATGCTGCCTGTAGATGGCGTTGCGATGCAGTTTGCCGTTGCTCCGGCTCCCGCTGCGTGGAGTATACCACTTTTGTCGGCGCCTGTACATTCCTTAGTATCGAACTGGACTCACGCTTAAAATTTAACTTGCATATCCATGATCTACAAAGGAAAACTTCGTACGGGATTTGATCATTTGCGTGGTTGTTCGCCATCATTGAAGCGCTGTGCGACGCCAAGGGTGGAAAGTTTGCTGTTATCGATGTTTTTTAATGGCTTATATTGAAATGGGTGGTGTGGCTTTTGTCGGGATGATAACAGCCGCTATTCATATTTTCGGTAGTACCGTGCCGTCGGCGTGTATGTGCGTGTAGTCGCTGTATGTTTCATACAAGAGGAGCTTAATTGGCTGTATGAGAGCTAGCGATTAGAAGTCTACTTTTTTCTAAATACCAAGTATGGTCAGGTGGATTTAGGATTGAACGTCACACCAAAGAGGACGACGAAAGTGTCCCTGCAGGTGTGAATTTCGGTGGTAGGGACTCATTCTGAACGGATACAGTTTTTTCGGAATGAGATATGTGGTCTTTTAGTGGATAGAGAGGGTAAATGGTGGCAGTTGTCCGTGCAAGATATTTTATGTGTGCCCCGAGTGAGTCAATTGTAGTATGCGTCATGATGGGGTAATATGGAGGGATCGCGATAGTTCCCGCAGTTGTTGCACTAAGAGGAAAGCCTAGACAAATACGAAGAGCCTGATCCTGGATACCTTGAGTTATACGTAGACTTGTTTCTTAGCATTGGTCAACGCAGGCAAGCTGTATGAAAGAAATTGAAAAAAAAAAAGGCTTTAACTGTAGTCTAGCGCTCCCAGACATTTCCCGCCTCTTCGCGGCAATGAACTTAAAAAAAAAAATGGCAGTTGACAGTGGAACAGTGCATTATATTCAGCCTATTCACTGATTTACTAGATTTTCCATTATTTAAGCTATTCAGTATGCCCGAGTGGGTGTGTACCCACACTTGGCTAATTCTCCTATAAATCGATATGTTCCGTTGAGAAGCTGAAAGTGGTGTGGCGTTGCTTATGAAACTAAAGAAGCAATGAGCCTAGAGGAAGCACGGCGTGTGGCCCCGTAAAGACTTGCATCAAAAAGCATTAACATTTAATGACCTCTGTTCTCCACTCCTGATGGCTTTGAGAAACACTGAAGGACTTCCCTGACGGATGGCATGACAAATAGACGACGTGCGCACTGGGGATACCGAGACAGACCACTGCACCCGTTTGCCCAATGAAATGCACGGAAAGACAGTCAGCGAGAAAAAAAAAAAAATTCTCGCAGCTGACTCACAGAAAGCGAATCACAAAGCACAGAGAACTTTCGCACGTGACGATGAAGAATTCCGACGGGAGATTTCTATAAGGCAAAGCGGTATTGCGCTATTTGTCAAAGTTGCAGCTTCAAGATCACCGCCAGCTTCATGGTATATTCCTAGGCTTGACGCATCTCTCTCCGGGTTTCCCGTTTTGTCTATGTTGCCCTGCTATTTCTGAGACTGTCAATCTCATTCCTAACCGTACTATTTCTTCTTTTACGTCTTTGTTTTCTTAACTTTGTATTCTTTGTTCCAGTGCCTTCGCCATAAGGTGCCGGCAGAGATATGTGTGCTTGGTGCTCTCGCTTCTTTTCTTGTTTTCACGTGCGTCTGAAAATTTTATGTGTATTGTGTTCTTTTTCGACGCCCTTCGAAATAATTTCAGAGAAGTTGCAGCTCCTCGATCTTTGTCGGCTCGTATACGCTTCCACTTTTCTTGTGTGTGCGTGCGCCTATATATTGCACACTGGGCGCTCGGCGAGTTGCTACCAGTTGTGTCGCTTTCGACGTCTTTGACCTATGCGCGTGGCAAGTGAGGATCGAGTACGATGGATGCTTCGCTGGTTCCCTCGCCGACCGGCTACGCTGCCTTGGCTTGAGCATCGGTAGTTCCATGCAGAGCTGTGCGCGAGCACACTATGTTTGGAAAAGTCAGAGCGCACAACATCTTTAAAAGACAGGGGTCCATCCAGTTCCCGTCCTGTATTAACAGTGCCATTAAGCTTGTTATTACCACATCTCTTTCTGTAATGAACAAAGCACTATTTATCGCGTGTTTATTCTTATCATAGGCGTTGAATTCCCTTGATGCGAAGAAACAATTTCTTCCGGCTATTCTGCACGTGGCCAGTAGACACATTGAATATACTAGTGAGTAACGTGACTTTATCTTTTTTTCTTGCTTATATCTAACAGACAACTTTTCTCGGGTAAGTAATGAAATATGTACGCTGACAATCACTTGCACTAGCTATAGACGGCTGTTCCTCAAACACTGTTTATCTACAGCTGCACCTGACTCGAGGCTCAGCCGGGAGACAACACGACGACAAGCGTACCGGAGAAATGCAGCAACAGCCTTTGTCGGCAGAGCAGCCGACCATCGTATGAGCTACGTTTTTCGAAAACGCACGCCATGGAGACAAATAAGGAAACACAGAGGAGAAGAAATAGAAGACAAAATCTTGACAAAGCTTGGCCGCCTCCAACTTCACCAGGCTGTCATCTGCACCAGTGTCACCCAATGGATTCCAAACGAAAATATTGTCTGCAATATCCATTCCTATCTTTAACCATTGCTCGCATTTCAAAATCCTAGAAAAACTAGAAAGACTGTGCTCCGATAAAGGCATGGTTTCTTGAACGACAAAAACAACTGTCTGTAAGCACAGCGCGGTATAAACCGTTGGACTATGTGGTTATTTTTCATTAATTCCTTTGTATTTTATTTGTGTTTTTTTAGACGCTTTTCACATTTCTCTTACACTCACTATCTTTTTTTCTGCGCTTCTTTCTCTATTTCTCGTCACTCATTTCATGCGTATGAAATACACCTAAAGATATTATTAAATTTTATGTTTTTCATATTGTACTGTCGCAGATAAAAAGCGATTTTTGCGCACACTCGCCGTACTTAGCTTTCTTATATTTAGGTGCGCCTTTATTTTGCCTTTAATGAGACATCGGTTACAGAAATTTTGTTGAAATACATCATGAGAAACTAAAATGTACCAAGGAATTTGCCTTATATCCCAATATGAATTTTATGAATGCTGATTCATATGAATGTTATGAATGCTGATGTTTTTTTACTTATTTTTATTTTTTACCCTTCTCTCTCTCACCTATCGCATCCCCTTGCCCCTCCCCCAATACAGGGTAGCCAACCGGAGATAATCTCTGGTTAACCTCCCTGTCTTTCCTTTATCTTTCTCTCTCTCTCTCTCTCTCTCTCTCTCTCTCTCTCTCTCTCGTGAATGCTGATGGTAGATTAAGTATATCTAGGTAGTGATAAGAGTACTCGTTATGCGTCGCCCTAATGCGTCGAAATGCTAATTTCATAACCGCCGAAGATTATGAGGAAAGATTATGACCGATAGCATAACAGTCATTTTGGATGTCGGTAACGCGAAACCATGACTAAAAAGCGGGAGCCTGTATTTGTGATTTGAATTATGAGAGACAATTCACTAACCAGTGTGGCATTAACGTGGAATCATTCCTTGAAAAGCTTTCTATGTACTTGAATGTACTTGAAATCTACTGTGGCGTGGTGGGGCAATACCTTTTATTTACAGAAGTCTGGTACTTGCATTGGGGCAAAAATGGCCCCCACTCTTAGTAACATATTTTTCTGTTTTGTGCGACAGAAAAATTCAGGAGAAACTTTGTAGTTTGGCCGTGAAAATCTTCCATTTTATGGATGATTATTTAGTTGTGCTGGATAATTCTGAGTTTAGCCAATTGTACGTCACTATAGTAAAGATTATTTGCAAAAATATAATGGGACTGAAGTTTGCCATTGAATTACCAAAACATATTGAATTGGATGCGCTGCATCTTCTAGATCTGAGGTTAAGTTTTTGAAAAATCATTTTAGACGGATGTATAAGCCCCGCTCTGGGAAACTTTTGCTGCCGTACAATTCGGGACACAGCAAATTGGCCATAATGGTCTCGCCTTGTCATGCCTCCGTTCCACCATAAAAATGTCTTGTCAACCCCGCTTCCTGGAAGGGGTTAAGAATTAAGTCAACAGACTTACCATGGCTTGTTACCCTGAGCACACAGTCACAGCGACTTCCGAAAAAGTAGCGAGATGGTTAAACCGTAGAGAAAGAGTAAGTCATTTAATTGATATTCATGATCGCAAAAAGCTAGCAGTTATTCCTTATGTGCATAGGCTGGCACATGGCCTCAAAAATGTCGCGAACCGATATGCGGTTATATTTGTCTTTCCTTCTCCAAAGAAATTATCCAGTGCGTGCTAGGCTGTGCAATTGCGCACACAAATGTCAGATTCTGTTGCGCACAGTTTGTGCAAGGTGAAACATAGGCGAAACATAGGATAAGTGAAACATTTCTTGCGCGCCGCAACAATGTTGTGTACGAGATTCCCCTGTCATGTCGACCTTCTTACATCGACCTAATGGGCGGGTGTATAAACAAAAGGTTGCAAGAACATTCCTCTAGCTGAAAGAACGCTGGTTCATCACATTTGGCAACCCATGGCGCAGGTTACGGCTGCAAGCCCATTTTTGAACGCGCACGCGTTATATGGACAAATAAAAATTAAAAGGCCTGCCTCATTTCAGAAGCCTACCTAATCAATAAATGTGGTGATAGGTGCGTCAGGCAGGCGTCACTCACGCTACACAACAAGAAAAAAGTTTTTAGTTTTAAGTAACAGTTAAATTATCCCAGGATCTTGTGCTACTACTCTTCCATCGTGTTTCGCTTTTGCTTGAGGGAATGAATGGTGCACGGGTACACGCATGCCTGAGTTCTTACAGCAAAGCTGTATATGACTAACCGATTCGTTCGTCCATGCGTCTGTCACCTGTACGCCGAAAAATTTTCCTGCGCAACCAGATGCGCATAAGGGGAAAAAAAAGACAAAGAGAGCCGCGCGATTGGCTGCCCCAGTAGTGACGTCGTTGCTCTCCGTCCCCGCCGAGCGCGCGCGCAGCACGTTTCTTTTTGGCTCCGAAATGGACAGGCCATGCGTCATACGTACTCCTGAGGAGCTGACAGCTTTCGATCACCAACGCCTCGAGCAGAACCTGGAACGAGCTCGTCTACGCCGTGCCGATGCCGCAGCCTTGGAACAAGAACAGCCCAGTGCAAGCAGCAACTGCGTATCGAGGATCCGGCAGCCCACCGAGCCGTCGTTTAATTAACTGTCAGGATTAACCTAGTGATAAACACCGGGGCCAAACGTTCCATCATCGCTGGTTAACCATCTGAACGGAGTGCTTGGGCAGTGATTTTTCTATTTGTTTGATTTTTCGTAAGCAATAAACTTTTAGCCGTGAGTCAATGCTCGTGTTAGATCTCCCTTCTGTGTCCGTGTTTGGTTTGTCTGCGCTGTGCGTAATAAATGCAGATGTACCGACTCTCCCTGCTAGCTACCGTACTGCGTTACTTGAAAGTCACTATACGGAAGCCTGCTAGACATTATTGGCCGCGAGATCGGTCTATAGGTAGATGCGCCGTCGTCGAGTTTAGGCGGATGGGTGGTAGGCGGCATGCCTCAATATTTACACGGCCGCGCCTCGCTGTAAGTGATTTGGGCGGACTGTTTGGTAATGAAACGCACTGACGTATGATATATTGCCCTCTAATGCCAAATTTTTTTTTCATGGAACGCACAGAAAACTTATAATATACGTGAAAGGAGCGCAAGACGCATTTCTGTTTCTGCATATCCATGGCGCTTTGTGTTCGTGTTCGGCAGGCGTTCACTCCATTCTGTTGGCGCTGCTGTTGTGAAAGTGAACTTTCTGCCATTCTTGAACTGGTTATAAAAATACCTCCGTTCCTCTACAATGACACTTAACGCAACTAGTTATTGGGACTCTGCTTCAGCGTTTGTCCGCATGCAAAACTAATTTTTACGGCGTTTTCAATTCTCTGTGAAATGTAAGACAGTTATGAAATTTGCTTAAACAAAGTACGCCGCTATGAGTGATTACGCAGTGGCAGGTTTGCCAGGTTACATCACAAAAGTTTCTATTTGTTTGTGTTTTGCACTGTAAAAGTAAAAACTTAGCATTTTAGCACAAGAAAGTTTTTGCACCATTACGTGTATTATAATGGTGCGAATAATTTTGAATTACTTTAGGAGCCAACTTTATTACAAGCGCATTATATTAGCCGCCAAGAACTCAGTTTTACTACGTCCTGTGTCTAGTGACTACAATGTTACACGTGATCCTCTTGTGACAATCTATTTTCGCTTCCCTTTTGTATAAAACACTCAAAGTACCAAAGGGCGAAAATTCATTTACGAGGCAAAAGCTATTCCTACATAATGGTATATCCGTATATAACATGGCGCCTCAGGAAAAGCTAAGAATAAATATTAATGCAACCACGACAGTCATCGAATTATACGCCTAAGATCAATTGTATTCTGCTACACCATGTGAGATCTTATGATTTTTTTTTCGTGCGGCTGAGTGATTTCACGCCACCTTGTTGATGTTCGTGGAATCACAAACATTGCAGAATGGTAAGCACATCACCACAGAGAGTCATTAAAGCACTGCGTTCGGGTATCGCAGCGACCAGTTCACTTGTTTGAAACGACGCCAAGAACTTTTTTTTTTGTGAAGTGCTTGAATCACGATGCAGAAATAAAACGTGAACGATTGTGAGGAACGGAGGCCGCGACGATCACACGTCGCGTATTCGACACGTGCAGATACTGATATTTTTGCAGCGAGAAGACTAGAGCACACAGTCAACTGGGTCTCTACATAGTCAAAAGAATGGTACAGAAATTCTGTCAACTGTCTACTTATGCGTAAGCATTCTTTGGCTCGGCTGTTACTTGGCTTTTGCTTACTTACTTTTCCTAGCCTCATCGCTCTTTCGGTGCCAAAGAAATTAAATTTGTGTAATTAACGGTTCAGAGATGAGTTGCCAGAACTTCTTATAGTGATCGTATCAACTAAGGCGGAACGCTGTTACAACCCGTTTCACCCCAACTCTTTCTTTTCTTTCTTATCTCTTTATCGTTGATGATCGTATGATGATCGTATGATGATGTCACCAGCTTTATCTGAAAACCAGTAATGATTTGGTTATTATACTATTATCACAAGTAGCAATCAGTTATTAATTTTTAACTCAGCGCCCCCCCTCAAGGAGGCTTCTCTGCGCACATAACCGTAATGCAAAAAAGTAAGCTTTCAAGGTGGCCTGATGAGAACAATGGTCTCTTTCTAATCATTTTCTTTATTTTTTTCGTGTTCCGTATCAATTACGAAGCTACCAATTATCAATATTTACACTATTATAACGAATAAGTGTCTCAACTTCGCAAATTACGCATTTTTGTGCAGATACGACGCATTACACTTTTCCCGTAACAGAAGGATCTTACTGCAGTACTCGCCAAAAAATGCTGTCGAGTGAAAAATGTGTGCAACCGTTTGGAACTACGCTACAACCGCGAAAAAACAGACTACCTATGTGCGCCTCACACGCACGTTTAAGTATGTAGCGGCCAATAGAGTACGCGACGCATCATCCACACTATCATGTTTCGGCCAGTGTCCGCCAGGCGGCGACTCCGCTTGATGTAGCAGCCTTAAGTCTTGAAGAAAACAAGCAGCTAGTCAGAAGAAATGACAACACAGCGCCGACATTGAACTGGTTTCGCAACGTAAACAACGCGCGTATAAAGTAGAACTTAACATTATAAAAATGAAACAAAAGGCTTCATTGCACATTCACTGGACATGCAAGAGGTTCCAAAAAATGAGCTGACAAAACAAACAAAGAGCACCACGACTGGTGCCTTGGTTTTCGTTTTTTGCTCACACTGTATTGCGCTATATTGTATCTCGCTAATGTATGTGCACATGCGTCCAAGTGAGCATTATGGAAATAAGACGTGGGACCTGCTTTTGAGTACACGGGGACACTTTCTTTTATTTGCCCCAACAAAAGTACTATGAGACAACGGCGAATTGATTCTATGTGTATAAGTCACAATACAAGAAAAAAGCTGTTCAGCTCAGATATTAGAAGCAATATGCGCAACTAACTTTGTTGAACCAGGCTGCATTCCGTCGACACTCCCACTCTCTTGCAAAACACGACCAGAAGGGCGTTAAACATCGAATCGCCGCTGAATAATATTAGTGTACATGGGCCCTAGCCATAACAGTCTGTCCAGGTCACTGATCGCGTTGAAAATTCTGATGGCATAAAGTGTATATACAGAGTGAGTAAAGCGCACGGGTTGGAAAGAAAGTGTGTTGCATGCAGACGAAGTGAATTCACGAAACCTTTATGCGGCGCTGATTCTAAAAGAGCCAAAGTCATCCAGTTCTAGGACAAAGACGCTAGTAAAGGTGTGATCAAGCAGATGGCCCACAGTGCGCGAAACGTGACGTTTCTTCCTGGCGAGCCGCCTCTAAAAGCGCCAATGTCTGCATTCCGAGCCTGATAACAACCTGGTCAGCATTGAAGCACAAAGGGGTACGATTAAGCACCCACGCTTAGTAAGCGGCAGTGTTAAGGTACCAATAATACAGAACGTCCATGCCTGAAAGCGTCTTTGTTATTAAACATTTTCATAATTCTCAAAAACGGAATTTTGAAATCCAGAGGATGACACGTCTTAGCTCTTTTTCGTACAACCTCGATACGCATCATTATGGCTACACCCATCGAAGGTATGGAAAAAGTAAATAGTAAATTACCTCCACAACAAAAGTAAGCCATCCATTAAAGTATAGCCCAACTATTAAACTGAATTATACCGGCGACAGTCTTGCGAAGCCGCTAGTAATAATTTCAAAAATAATATAATTGTCCCATGGTTACTTGAGCTGCTTCCTTTCTCCGATAAATTCGTTCATTTGGTATTAAAGTGCTCTTACCTTCCGGAAGAAATCACATGGACTAGGCATATTCTGGTGCTCCTCATGCCCTTAAGTTGTCCATGTCGTGTGGTTTCTCCGCATTTTAAATAAAATATGGCCAAGTAAACCTATTTCACCAAATCGCCTCTCGTTGCATAGTTGTTCTGACTTTGTCCTCTTACTTCACATTCCAATTGTTTCTTTGACGTGCACGATACTTTGTGCCTTTGAAAAAACCTTTGGGTCACCCGAACCCTACCTTAGTTTGCTTCTAGTATGTGTGAACTCGTAGCAACGTAGCCGCCACGGGTTTAAATATATTTCCTCAAAATTTGGTGGTACGGGGTGTTATCTAAAGAATTCCATTTTGAAAGCCCCAGAATCTAGTTGCTTTGTCATACTTTTAGCTCTCTAACCCTTTAGCTCACTAACCCTCTGCTCTATATCTTTCGCAAACAATCAACATTTCAACCCATTAAGACAAAATATGTTGGCTTTGTACGCTAGACAATTATTGCTCAAGAAGCAGTAAACCAACCTCCGCTTGCGAGAGGTACCATGGTGTGCTTTCGTGTGCACATAACGTTTTTGAAGGTGAAATAAAATCGTCCCTGTTTGCGTTCGCTTCGAGGCATATCCGCTGAATGAAGCTTTGGGAGCGTATGGAGAGATTCACGCTATGCGCTGTATCAATCTGGCGGCAAACTTATGAAACATTCATATCGCCTAGGCGAAGAGGCGAAGGGGAAAGGCGAAGATTTGTACAGCCTTGCGTGTTGTAGTAACAATGTTACCAGTGTTGTTCACACTAAATATATGATGCGAGCAAATCAAACATGGCGCCGTCGGGAGCTTTTCAGCCATGAGGAGATTTACATTGGTAGAGATTTCTAATGCGCTACGGATAACACGCACGGATACCTCGCGCAAGGCAACTCATTGTTGCTTGTTGTAGCAGCGGGAATCCCAACCCGAGGAGCAGCTAATGCAATCAAGTCATATTGTTTTTGATCTCAAGCATTCTCTAGGAGGTTCCCAAACAGCAGGGAAGCAACGATAGCACGCGTCATTCAAAACGAAGTGATTTACTTACAGACAAAGGGACACAGAGTAAGGTGGCGCTTTCAAGCCAGGAAATCTTTCCGAATATGTGCGAAAATTTTTTTTTCGTATCTGCGACTTTCCTGCACTTTACTTTTCATTATAGAACGTTACTGCTTATTTGGTGACGTGACTGAAGATGTTTTCATCAGTTCGATACTGAAAATAGTTTTCACTAGCGAACAGTAATGCAGAAAAAAGGGGCGGCATAGGCACATAGTCATTCAGATGATCTCTTTTTTCTCATGATGCAAGAAAGAGCTTAGTGAAATATTTGTGAAATCAAAGTCGTCAGGCCATCGACTGCATGCGTCGTGCTACCATCGTTCGTCGTTCAGCCGGCGTTTTTGTCGTCTCCACAATCGTCCGCATTGTCGACGTCCTGGTCACCGCGACGATATCAGATTTGTTTTGGTACGACTGAACATGGGTAAGAATAAGACAATTTTGTCAATCTCTCCATAGCCCCTACGATCTCACTATATTTTTTATTCTTAAAAACTGACGCTTTCCCAGCTTGCAGGAGCTTACATTACGCAACACCAGAGCAAGCATACCAACAGCCAGAAACGGTGAAGTGAAGGAGCGTATGGTAAGACTGGGCTCAACCTATTTGTCATAGCATTAGGGACGCTATATCCCTGAACATAAGCGGATACACATAGCAAAGATCGGCTTGTTTGTGATGGTGTACTATAGGGGCTCACACCCTGCCTTCAGAAAGACCCATAACTCACATCACATCCGCCATCGAAAACGTGAAGCCCAAGTTTATATTTCCTGGTATGAAGACACCCCCACCTCCCCCGCATTCGGGCGCAACGACCGACTGGACCACAAATCCGGCTGGGCAGGCATAGGCTGCTGTTGTACCCAACCAGACCGTTTTTTCCGTTTTTCTTGTTTTCTCATGCTCGCGAGTACGCGCTTGGGGCAGAGAGGAACGCTTAGATATGCATAATAGATGAATACCGCTGCAACCACGTTCCGCCAAGTGTCAATTGCTGTTACATTGCTGCATTACATTGCTGCTCCACGCTTTTAAATACAAGTTGAGACGTTTTAGCGATTGTCGCAGGGAAGTATTGTGCTTACAAACGTTGTAATTAGGATAGGTGCAACAGCGTTATTAGTGGCTTTTACGAATAACGCAGAATGTACCCATCTTCCAAGGGGAAACCACAAAACCCCCGAAGATCACATCTAATGGAAATATGGCGAACATTGTGGCCACTGCTCATTGTACATTGTATAATGGAAATCTTTATAATATGATCTTTGGCAAGAGTTCTATACTGATTGTTTTTTGCGTACTGCCGTAAAGATGTATACCTGATAGAGGAGACCGTCAAGCTGCTATATAGCGGCTTTCATTCCCTTCTCCATGTATATGTATATGCAGGTCTGGAAGATAGACTCAAGCTCGGACTTTATTATTTCGCGAAGAAAAATGTGCGCGGTTGAATGACTGATTCTGTAAAAATGTTTTAATAAGTGTTCGAAAGCGTTATAGGCGCGCAATATTTCAAACGGACCAGTCATATAGGGACATTTTAAAGTATCCGATTTCATTAGAAGCCAGTGAAATTCTTATTGGAGGTGCTCGAAGTAAAAAGCTTCGTTGCACATTGGGCTCTGCTTCCGCAAAATCGCACAAGTCTGCTGTCAAATTATTTTTTATATTCTGCTCGTCGCGCTTCCATGGATTCATTATCTGTTAAAAAAAGTTAATCAAAATCGTCATCTTAAGTGCCTTAGGTGAAAATTATGGGTGTATTTCTATAATTACCTGTTTTTTGTGACGATGACAGTCTGTGTCCTAACACTGGCGCGATCTGACGGCCCTACTGTCACTTCCTGGGTTCACCATTGCCTTCCTTTCATGGATGAACAAATATTCAGTTGCGGATAACGTTTTTCCCTTGTTAGATTCCCTATACCATATGAGATGTCATCAGGCTACTAATTAGCCTCGAAGCCAACACCACGACATTCATCATTAACTGTACCGTACAGCGTAGTTGATAATGTTAGAGCACTTCATGGTGAGACACCGTGAGCATTCTTGCTTTTCAAAGCAAGGAGAAACTCTGTCTTTATCAGCACTGTTCTGCCATTGTTTTGTGTAACGGAGTTTAAGAATATCGGAAGTGAGTCTTAAGCTTCGCACATGCGCACAAAGTAATAAGGTGTCGCTTTTTTTACGGCAGCACTGTGCAATTCTCTTTAATTAAAAGGCTTTAAATATAAGTGAGACTGTTCGTTCTCGACAGCTTAGAAATGTCTGTAGAAACGGTTCCTCCGCTAGGTTAAAACTATTCGTGTCTGAGCGAATGTGTGTTTGCGAGTTCTCAGGAGATCTGAACTGGCAGCCCTCTTGGCTGCTCGTAGCTTTCCCGATATGTCAAACGACCATTCACAGAGTATCCGGCAGACGGCCGCCGTGATATTTGCATAGCGAAAACAAGACTACGCCGGCTGCTTGCGTCAGGGCTCTCGGGTCGATATTAGTTCAATGATTTATATTTGCAGCGCCCTTCTCGTCATTCTTTTCGCCATTTATTTTTCGGTTAGTTGTACGCATTGGGTTGCGTTATTTATCCACTTATGAGGGCAGCTATACGTTAGCGCAGTTGTGTGTACTGAAATCCGTGAAGCGAACTCAATTTAAACTGTAGCAGGTATCATTACAGGGTGTAGTACTTTATTATAGACCACTAGTATTCTTTCTTGCTCTTCTTAACTTCAAGCACGGTTCTCAAATTTTTAAACTAGATCATATCATCGACTTTAGTAGGGGAGGCAGTGATGTATGTGCTGATAAAGGATACCCTTATTGCTGCCGCTACAAACCAGAGAGGCTAATAAAAGAAATACTTCACACGCTAGGGCGTTTGTAAGCAAAGGAGCTTTCCAATGTAATAAGAGCGTGTATATTATAACCAAATGCGGTCACCAATAAAAAGCCCTTTTTTTGAAGAAACAGCTTCACAAAATCAAAGGGTGACATATTCTTCTGGTTGCTATTCCATCAAGTTGCAAGGATGTAAGCACGAAGGTATCAGTCCCTCTCTTATGTCGTCCGGTTGTTTCTACATGGCGTGACACTACTGTTGGTAATAGTAGATGACGCGAAATTTTCCTGCAAAATTTCAAAGAACAAAAAAAAAGAACTATCGCAGAACGTGCTGTGCAACAGGCTTCAGCAAAAACGTTGTCGGCGTACACGTGCCCTCTCGCCCCAACAAATTGTATACCGCGTGCCATCGGAGTCCACGAGACAACATTCTGTATGAAAGCAAGGTTGCGCGCCTCGTTAAAAATTCAGGCGACTGCAGCGTTTCCTAAAGCTACCGGGCCCCGAGTCACCGAAGCGTAAATTGAGGCGTTTCGAACGCCAGCGAGGCGCACACGCGGGAAACAGAGAGAAAGAAAGAGACATAATGAAAATTCAAGTAATAATGATGGAATATAGCTTTGCGCTGCGCTACACGTGAGAATGGCTTAAATGTCAGATCAAATAACTGTTTGCCAAGGACATTGCCACTCGATGGAATCTGACGGAGCGAAACTTTGTAGACGACAGTGATGTCGTCTCGTTGTTATCATCTGTGGTGACAAAAGCGTGAAATTGCCATCGACGTTGTCAGTAAACATCAAAACGAAAGAAAGAAATAAGGGAGTATAATGGGGCATGGGACATGACATTCCTGAAGCTTTGTCTGAGCGGGTACACATATATTTAGTTATTTTCTGCCTCATAAGATTGTGGACTCAATGGTCCTCTCCATTTTTGCAGAAGAGGCACGATGACGTGAACATAAAAGGCAAACAGCACACAGCGCTGTGTGTTACCTTATGTGCCTTCTATGTCCGTGTTGTAGTGCCTGCGCTGCGACGAATCATAGGATGGCTTATTCACAAGAACCCATATACGTACCTTCATCCTGAGGTCAGGCACAGACCTTCGCTGTTTGTTGTAGCCTGGCTTGTAGAATGACTTGTATCTTGCGGGACGATGTTAGTGAAATTGCAGCATATAGCTCTCAGCTTCTTTGTGTTTCAAATGTTCATACACTAAAACTTATTGCGGCACTACTGTTGGCCTCTGTATACGGTTGATCCGTTCTAATTCATAGATCAATTCTACTTCTAGTTTTCGTTGTGATATTTATGCCACCCTTATACATAACTGTCCAGATTAATACTGACTTATATGTATTATTGAGCACGTTTTGTGCATGGCAGGCTCTTTCGGCCCATTATTAGCCTTTAATGAGCAAGCATTTCGAGTAGAATATAAGAAAGCTCGTCAGATGTCCCTGTGAACTGGGAGATAGTTGCACCTGCCGCGGTGGTTTAACTGCTATGGCGTTGCGCTACTAAACACGAAGTCGCGGGATCAAACCTCGGCTGTGGCGATCCCATTTCAATGGGAGTTAAATGCAGTATCGCCCATGTCCCGTGCATTGGGGGCATGTTACAGATCCCCTGGTGGTCAAAATAATTCCGCATTCCCACACTATGGCGGGTCTCACCGTCAAGTCGTGGTTTTAGCGGGTAAAAACCACACATTTCAATGAAATTCAAAAATAGTTGAGTGAAGTTCAATAAAGATCATTTGTAGATAGCCAGCGCAGGCTATAAATTAAAAGAAATGTCCAAATAATGCCAAATCTTCTCCGTTTTCGCGCTTTGCTAATGTTAGGCGGGTCTTACAGAAATTTAGCTCGTACGCTTGAGGGCATGATTTAAAATATAGCGGATAACCAGATATATGTCTGCATATAGTGTATCACAAAAGCAATAATATTAACCTATCTATGGTATCTTCAACTGGTCGCCTCCATTCTTCGAAGCAGGGTTGGGCAGATCCGGCGTTCCCCGAACTCAGGGGTAGAGGACAAGCGACCAAGCCGAACATGTAACTCGCCCTCAGATGAGAAAATTGCAGATGCGAAACCACGTGACTACTGTAAACGTCCGATGCTTCGGCTATCCAAAGGTCCCGGCGCTTCCGGGAAAACCGGTGGGTGTGCCGTGGCGGCAATCGTTCGTCGAGACGCCAGCATGCAGTGGCCTAGGTTGCCTGGGTTACGGTTGACTGTCGCCAACAGCAGCGACGCTGTGCTGTGATGACGTTGGGGGAAACGCTTCAGTCTCGACGACTACTCCGACGACAGGGCACGGAGCGCCTTAGCGCGCTCGAAGATGGAGGAGCGCGATCGAGAAGAACCAGCCGAACGCAGGGCGTGCACCCTCTTTCAACCAACCGAAGATAACGACGCTCGCGAGAGCTCTCTAGAGCGCTCAGAAGCGACCAGCCGAAAATGCCATCAGGCTTGATGAGACAGCAGCTGACTTGTGGTATGAAATAACGAAATTAGCCTTATTAATTCCGAGAGAGAGAAGAGAGAGAGAGAAGAAAAGCGGTACTTCCAACAACTGTTCGACACCCTTTCTTGGAAACCCATTTTCTTCAGGAAACAGCCACCTTCTCCGAGTAAAACAGAAACATATTTCTGGTTTGCGCAACGTCATCCTCACCGTGCGAAGAGCGTCGCTATCGCGGCTCCAGACAGGTTGAGGCACCGTCTATCTGACCACTGACGTCACGCAAATCCGTGCCTAGAAAAGCGGCACGTACATGACGGTGCGTGTGAGCCAAGTGTTCGCACCACTCTCGAAACACCGCGGCAAGATAGAGAGAAAGACAGGGAGATTAACTAGAAGAAAATGTGGCAGTTGGTACCCTGCCCGTGGCTTGGGGAAAAAGGGGTAATAGAAGAAAAAAAAAATGGCCGATGCTTTGGCTGTTCCAAGCACGGAATATCGTCGTCGGAAATGTCTAAAGAAGAGATTGCTCACGCCAAGCGCTGCGACGAATCTGTTCTTTATACATCTCCGACAACGATTAATGGCACGTTGGAGGATTGTTCCTTCTGGCAAAGATCCGCCGTCGAATTTTTTGAGCACGCAATTCAGCCCTCTCTGTGCCCAATGCTATTGACAGTGGCACAAAATATGGCTGACGCTTTCGCGAGCGGTTGCATTACGGCTTACGGAGCCATTCGCATATTGTGCGGGAAAGTATGCTATGCCGATGTACCGAGTGCGTGAGTAGTGTTCGGTTTCTTGACGTTTGCTTCGCCCAAGTGTTTCAGGCAGTCATAACGTCAGAGGATGTAAATGGAAAATTGTTTAATGAGCAGCCAGAATTATAGTATTGAGTTAGGTTTTATTTTCCTAATTGCACTTTTCAATGTACAAAATATTGTTTATTATATTGTTTGGAAACTAATTGTGAGGAAAATATGTTAGTGTATAGTTGGTCGCGGCAAAAGTGATAAGTACCTATTGAAATGCTAAATTGAAGAAATCTTTGAAATTTATGTAACTGTGTGGGTGGCCTATGTAGCGAACTAGGGTAAATGGAATGCTATGTATATCAATGAAATAACCACTGAAAATCAAAAAGATGCTTTAGGTCACATTTTTACGAAAATGTGATCCGCTTTGACCACATATGTATAAATAAAAGCTCTAATGTAAAGACTTTTCCACCAATTTTTTTTTCATCCTTCTTCATTTTATGCATCTATATGTGGGCAATGAGTGCAAAAAATTTCCCATCAAGATAGTTATTTAGAAAAATTATTGTAATTGTTTGCTCAATATGACGCGGAGAGAAACCTTGTTTCGGGGGAAAACAAGTGTAGGGTCACTAACAAAGAAACATTCTTAAAGCTTCAAATTTCTCCCTTGTGGCTGTTTCCAGAGCTCTTAATAATATAATGGCAAATCTAACCAAAGGAATACTAGTTATCATTATAGACATCGAAGAATAAAGAAATTGTGAGAATAATATTTATTTGTAAGAAAAATTACTGAGTATGCAATACCAGGGTAAATGTTCAGAAAGCCGCTTTACCTCCCAAACTGATCAAAGTAGGAACATAATTATTTTTTGCAACGTGTTCCTCCGACATGTTTGAGGATACTCAAAACGTAAATACCTAGAAAAAACCTTTTGCAATTAAATTGACGTCTGAATGTGGCCTCGCATCTTAAACGAGTAGCATTATGCCTGCTGTATCACTATAAAGGCAGCTCTTCGTCGTCAGCGTGATGGGCTCCCAAAAGAGCGCAGAAGAGTGCGCTAAGACGGTCGACGCTTTCTTAGAGGAACAGCTTCTTTCACTCGGAATGCAAATAGCACTTTCCTGTGTGAAATAAAGAAAGTGTTTATATAATATTCTCGTCTGCTGGGTCTTGTTCCGCGTCAAGCAGCTCTAAGAGTCAGGAAGTCGTTCTCCCAAAACGAAAAACTTGAAATAGCAGATATGCTGGCAAAATCTATACAAAAATATGTGTCTCCTCTGGTAGATTTGGATTCATATCATATACGAAGCCATGCGTGCTTTATAGAAAGGCATGACTTTTCAGGAGTTCTCCGATTTGCACAAGCTACATACTGTGAAAAAACAATTTCACTATTTGATCTCGGAGAATCAGACATTGTAACTATTTCATGTTTTGATATTTCAACGTGTCCTATGCAAAACACCTTCGGAAGGAAATTACCATTTCGTGCCTCCTTTTCTTTGTCGAAACACAAGTATAACTTCTGCACACCAGGAAGTTCACATTAAAGAAATGTGGCAATTTCTATCCCCTCCAGCTGGTCTGAAGAGGTTTTGGTTGCCTGCCAGCCTGGCGCGGGAACAGGCACAGCTGTTTTCTTCTAGCTCATCGCAACTAGCTACCAGAAACATGAACGCGAGGCATTTCGCTTACACGTTCCTGAATTTGAACGAGCTCTATCGTCTGCTACTCGTACCGTGTCAACAGCGGTAGCGGCAAAGCAGGTCAAAAGGGGGTGCAAACTCGTTTCCTGAAAATGCTTCGAACGCATGCCCCCTTGGCGCCGTCGCTCAATTCTGCTGTTTGCAGTCAAACGGGTCGGCTACCGTGAAACATTATCCTCGCATTCCAAGCATAGTTCACTGGCCGCGCTTGGGAAAATTGAGTTGCTCAGCCGTCACGTGCTGCAAGAAAAGTTTCCAGCTGAAAGCACTGACTTGGAAAGACAGGAAGAAGACACATGACCGACAGTCGTGTGTCGCGTGTCGTTTTCCCTCAGAATCTTGTCGGAGCTTTCTGCTAGTGCAGCCAACAAGCTCAGGCAAACGCTAGTGCTTGGGCTTGTCTTATAACATTTCAGAAAGCAACGAAGTAAAAAAAAAAAAAAAAAAAAAAACAGGTACGGTATCAAAAGGGCTAAACGAGCGGGAAAATACGACAGTGAAGAGACAATAAACTAGATACAAATATTCATGCAGGCCGGCGAAGCATCATTTCGATAACGTTAGTTCTGTTGGGGGGAGGGGGGGGGGGGGGGCGCAAGACAGTTCCTTGCCATTACAGAGCCTACATAGCGAAAATCATGTACAAATGGTATACAGGGTGTTTCAGCGAACACTTCCACAAATTTTGAAAGGCTGCCTGTGGCAGATAGCACAGTTCTAGTTAATGAGCTAGTCTACTCGAAGAGGCGGACATTACATGAACAAAAAATTTCAATGCATAATCAACTAATCAACAAAACTTCGCTAATTATGTTTTAGCTAATTGCCGTATGGTTCATATTGGAACTTATAAATTCTAGCAGTGGAGTTCGCAAGGCGGATCCACTTGGAACGAATTCTCGGGATTACATCCCTTCAGAGACATTAATTCCCGAATATAGCATAGGGAAATGAATTGGTAGTCTAGTCAGTTTATTGAGAAAAGGTTGTTTTATACATTGAAGCACATAACTGGAACGCCATTGCATATGTACATATCCGTTGACAGTTTCCTGTACCTGACAGGAGAATAACGTATTTATGCACATTTATGCACGTCAATCAACATTTGATTCTACATATATATGTATATATATATATATATATATATATATATATATATGTATATATATATATATATATATATATATATATATATATATATATATATATATATATATATATATATATATATATATATATATATATATATATATATATATATATATACCTTACGCGTGTAGTAATGTTACTTGCAATCATAAACAGTAAAAAGTACAACTGTGCCAACGGATAATAAAATGTCAAATTTTTTGTATGCGCTCACTTCACCCTCCAGGTATTCTTCAGAAGGCGGAGATGTCCACAGAAAAGCCCTGCACATTTTGTGTTCTAGTTTTTCTTATTTTGCTTCTTTTGATTCATAGGACGGTTGCAGCAGATACAAGACACTACCGAAATAATCACACACGTGGCTGCATTACTCACTTCTAGTAAATTTGCCGGCATTTCTAGACAGGCTTTCTTTGCAATGGGACATCATAAGACACATTGCATATATATGTCCGTGTGTGAAACCCAGTAAAGAAGTTAGAACTCTTTAAGACATATAAAAATACATACAAATAATTCCGAGTTGGAATATCTGTTAATATTTATGAGGCCTTCAAATAAATCGGTTAGCCCACTGTGAAAGGGCACAAAGAGAGTATGCTTCCAGAGTACGCCCGTGGCCAACAAAGAAAGGACACATATATCCAGATTCCCAGAAACCTTGCCATATTGCCTTACTCTGGACTTGTCTTATGACACCGGCAAAATGCATTCAAAAGTTGACGTGGCTGATTGGCTGTGCTAAACACGCCTAACCATCCCGTATTGCACATTCTAGCTTGGGAGATGTAACGGGAATCAGTCTGAACCACCACCTGATTTAATGTTTTATGGTCTTCTATGCTGCACACATCCTTAGCATACCATAGTGTCGAGTAGGCAGGCAAATATATGACGTCTTTACACTTAAGAAGTCTGTCGTGCGAAATTGCTCAATCTGCATGTAGAATTCAGGCCACGTGTTTCTGGTAGAGCTCTCGGAGGGAAATGAGCTCCTTCTAGGGAAGACCATATGCATCTCCTTGTCGCATCGTCGAACAGTGAAATGGGCATCCTACGGGTTTATATTCCACACAACCACCTGCCTCCTATCCCCTATCCTTTCAAACACGTTCACATCTACATCCAAGCCAACGCCCCCACATATTACTCCATCTAGCTTTTCTCGGACTCTCTTTCAAAACATGAGCAGTGTCTCGGAGGCAGCTATGAAACGGATGTACAGGTGTATTGCTGGAAGAGCGAGGTAGATGGATCAACCATGAAGGCAGAATGGAACTCAGAAAAAAATCACGTGGATGCCACGCACTGTTGGAATCGATGTAAGCGAATCTTTCTTTCATGTTTGCGTTTCTTCACAATAATTTGCGATTGTGTTGATGGCGAAAGCTAAATTCCTTGAGCGTTTAGTGCAGTACGAGATTGGCGAGTTGATGTTAAACGTTACCTTGCGTGCGCCTCTACCGTTTGCCTGCGTAGCACACAGAACACATAGGCAGACGTGTTTCTTTCAGGCGTTGTTGTGAGCCTTTGTTCATAGCTTCCGAGAAAGCTGACATCGTCATTGATTCCCACGGTATATCGTCATCGCGGTAGAAGTGTTACACTTCAATTAATTTATTGGAGGTGACGCGCCGGAACTACAATCAGATAATGATGCACGCCTATGTGAGGGACCGGTGAATAATTTTTACCACCTGGGGTCCTTTAACGTGCACCTAACTCTAAGTACACGAGTGTTTTTGCATTTTGTTACATTCGAAAAGCGGCCGCCGATTGTTGCGATCGAACCACCGACGTTGAGCGACGCCATATTCATTAAGCAACTGTGAAGGGCACAGGAGTGCTGAATTGCGAGGAAACGGATTGTTAGTGTTGTTTTGGCGTGGCTGTGCTTTATTGCGCCTTCGTGACAGCCTACGCGGTGTCACGTGACCACTAAACAAATTTGCATTGTGTTTATTTTATACAAATTGCAGAAACGTGCCGTATAATGTACCCTGCCTTGAATTTACATTTATCCCGTTTGTCCGCAACTTTTGCCGTGTCTCGTAGTAACCTTTATTGTAACGACTCTAAAAGAAGCATGCTTTCTGATATCGCCTTTGCCTTCATTCGCGCTCCTGCCATATATTCAAGCTTCCATGAGTGAAGAATAGCAAGCCTGTCGTTTTCTTGCTTAGTGACTGCGTCGGCTCTGCCTAATCTCCACCCATTTTCTGCCTACCCTTCCCTGCCTCCTCTCTATCTTTCTCGCTACATCACTGCTGGCCTGTTGTGCGTGAGTACAAAGGTAACGACTGCAGCTTCTGCATAGCTTTTGTGGTTGGTCACGTATAAATACAGCAGTCTAGGGGGTATTCAGGTGACGCCCGGAAGATCCAGAAGGAATCATGGCTTCGTGTTGAGATCGTCTAGTAGACTTCAAACGAGTTTCTGACGTCGCCTTACCCCTGTGACGCTCTCCTGTGATAAATATACACAATCTCAACCATTTCCCGACGCGGTGGGCCAGGCAGCAACAGCAGCAGCAGCCGCAGTCTAAAGATCGAAGGAAGAGGCCAAGCAAGCTGCGTTTAAAAGGAGACCTGTGGACGAAAACTCAGGAGAATGAAGACAGAGAATACGGCGAAATGTAGCAGGGGTATCGATGGTTCCTTAAGACGACGTTGCCTCATCCTACTATCCTACGACTTCCGGTTATTCCTGCTGTATATAACTGGTATTCCTACTGGTATGCAATAACGACCCATTATTGCCTACCCGTGAGAACGGGTTTCCTTACACTAAGTTAATTTATGTTACGATAACTGGGAACCAGAGACAAAACAGGGGCTAAGAACAATGTTAATTGATCAGTTTTCAACTTTCACTCGTCCCTGACGACAGCGGGCACCCGGAACTGGGACGAGCCGCTGCTCACTCGCTACTTCCGGTGGCTGCCCTGCGACAAACAGTAACTTCTGTGAAAGCAATAAAGTGCAATCAAGCAAGCACGTTAGCGCTACGACGGTGACGAGCTCTTAAAGAACGCGCTAATGCTGGAAGCCTAATCACTCTCACGTTCCCGCCTACGTACATGGTCTTCGTATAATTCTAAGGTTGTAAGGAGTGGAGATGAGAAATTGAAAGCGAAGACTGAGAGAAAAGAAAAAAGAACGGATGGTGTGAGTACCATATGTGTTTCCCATAAAAAGAGGGAAAACACGGGGAAAGTAGGAGATGTAAATTAAAGACGATCGAAACGAGAACAAGGTGAAAGCGGGAGCCAACATTTCACAAGTGGACTTGTATTTTTTAAGGCGACATGTGCTTTCATACCTTACATTCCTCCGCGGATGTTGAATAGCACAGTTTCTTTTCAATTCTACGCCCTCGCAGCTAACACACCCTCGGTCGTTGCCTCGCCTGCCCACTTTATCCCTCTCTTCACTTGAGAAGAACCGTACCTATATATATCATGCCGAGGAAAGCATATGCCGCCTTGAAAAAGAGAAGTGCACTTGTAGAAACGTTGGCTCCGGCTTTCATCTTGTTCCAGTTTTGCTCATCCCATAAAAGTAAGCATGAAAGCGCATTAGTCTTGTTGTGTCTGAAATAGAGAACAACAGCCGATAATGGCAGCCGTAAAAAATACCATATTTGCGTATTATAGGAATCTGTAACCTAGATCTAGTTTCGACGGGGTTCATTGTGCAGTGTAATCTTAAGGTTCTCCAGATAGAAGTTACTGCTTCTCGCTTGGATTAACACACAACGGTGCTCATTCTCAGCGAAAAGTTCCGCGGCTAACGCATATTTGAAACCTGCCATTGTGCTCGGAAGCCTTCTCTTGCTTACCCTTGTCAAATGTGCACAGCAAGAGGACCATCCCTGCAATTAATGAGAACTACGCGTGACGTTGATTATGGCCAATTGCGTTAGCACCACATACTCCTGTATTTAGCCCTCCTTGGCAGTTGCGAAATTTGTACCTTAGTATGTCTTCCTCTTTTTCGTTTATTAGCTATCCCAGTATTTTAGAACGGCACACGTTGCTGAAGAATGATACGCATAGAATCCTATTTCAGTACGGGTGTGTGCAAAGAGAGCTGTAGGAATGGCAAATGACGGGAAGGGAAACGCGAAGGAAATAGTGATGGTAATTCTAGGTAAATAGTCGCCTTGCGAGACCGCGCTGGAGGAGCAATTCGACATCCCCGCACAAGGCTGTAACCAAAGAAACAGAACAGGAACACTTACCACGAACCCGTCCGGTATAAAGCCACCTGCAGAAGCAGAGTACGACCATGAAGAATACAGCAGAAAGGCGAAAGCACAGTGCAAGGCTGCGCTTAAAATAAAAAACAAACTACTGCCATAAGATTCAGATCTCGTTCTTCAAGGATACGGACAAGCGGGCAATGTGTGTCTGTGCCGAAGGAGAATGGGCACGGGTCATATGCCGGCGAGCTTAGCGCTTCTTCAGAAAAGGAAAAGCTTGAGGGCAGCTGCGTCACAGACCGTCAGGAACTGCTGTTGAAGATGCAGCACTGGAGCACGAGCCCACACTTTCAGCCTAGGTAACCTTGCCCAGCACTCGCGGGGCGTTGACGGAAAGATTTCCAGAAGCTTCTCTTATCGATATGGCTGCAAATATGCAGCAGTAGATAAGGCCAAGTGGCTACCCACGACACAGAAAACAAATCGTGGCCTCCCTCTCAACTATGCTCAAGCAGGACAGTTTCTCAGGTACTTGTAACTACTCCGCCTATACAGGGTGTCCCAGCTAACTTTATCCAGAGCTTTAAAATATGCGAACGCCACGTAGCAGGACCGAACCAAGCTAACTTTTTTTTGCCGTCGCTTGGAGGTACTCAAATAATCTTTTTTTTCATTACGCCTAATTATATGAGCAGATTTAATTATTTATTCAACTTCTCAAATATTATTAGAATAATAGTGTCAATGAGAAAATTGTAGAGCAACATGAGAAACTCCCGATACAGCTTTGTGTTGCTCAGTACGTGCTACATAAAAGTGTTTTTCCATCTTACCGAGTGCGAAAGAAGCCCGCGAATACACGCAAAGTGCCTTGAGCAGCCAGTCGCTCGGCAAGTTTTCGTAAATTTGCGGGCCGCTTTCACGCTCGGAGAAACACTTTTATGTAGCAAATGTGAGCGGAAGCCAAACAGCGCCGTTGCTAGACTAGAAGCAACGCCAACATTGCGAGAGCGTCAATAAGATTAGGAACGAAAGGGTTCCTATTGATTATTTTCTATGGGCCACGCCAGTCACGTTTAATTACGCACGCGGGTTGGCGACGACGTTTTAAGGTTTACATTGGTGGTCAGCTGAAAGAGCAGGCTTAAAATATTAGATAAAACAACCTGAAGCTTTATAAGAAGGCACCGAGGAGAAAGAAGAGGATAAAGTACGCGAAGGCTGCTAAACTTGGTGAAAACAACAAAAAATAAAGAGGGAATAAACACAATGTAGGGGACACAGCTGTCTTACCTTCCCAAAACAGCGACGTGTGCTCGCCGCCAACATCCTCTATGACATTTCCGTAGGGGTGCTTTGTTTATTTATTAATGTAGTTGCATTATCGAAATTGCTTTCTGTATTTCTTTCTGCGTGTGGGGTTGTATGCGCCGGGATCGGGACTTTCTTTTTATTTATCAGAGCAAGTTGTACTTGGCGGCCTTCTGGAGGCCTTTCATCGATTTTTTGAAGTGTCGAGGCTAACATTTAAGACCTTTTAAGAAGAGCGAATGAAAATCTCAGAAAGAAAGCAGAAAATGTGAAGGTTTTTATGCGTATACATGTTTTTCTCTCTCCACGTTTAGCTCATGGTCAAGCCTTAGAAAGCCAAAACCTAACATTCATCTGTGTATATCTGCATGCTAGCCTATATATGGTTTGACAGCAACTTTTGAGCAAGAAAGAAAATAGATACAGTGACATCACTCGTCACTATTCTATTACTGTCATCGGAGCCGGTGAACGGCCTTCTTCGTTGATAGCTTATGTTGGCTGTCGTGATGGTCCTCCTGGCAGACGCTATCGCTGGCGACGTTATGGCCTAAATTGTCGAAAAAGCGTTCATCCTTAGTGGCGCTTGAAAAACTCACAATTTCTTTCTTGCTTGCGGATTAGGGGAGCTGCCTTTACTTGTCAACGAACTAGACCAGTTTATAAAATCAATGTTTATGTTAAAAGAATAACGCTTTTCGTCGTGCTGAGGCAAATATGCAGTTATTTTGCTTGTTTAGACGGATTTCTCAAGGTGAAATCTAAATCAAGCCTTTTCCGATGGCCTCGTATTTTCGACGGTCGTGAGTGATGTTTTCACGTAGTTCCATAAATTACATGTTTTTCCCATCCCGTTAGTTTGTTCCAGTGACCCTGAAAACGAGTTCTTTCAAGGGCAACATCATCGTGGTCTTTGTCACCGATATGAGCGGTACGTATTCCCTTCTTATAACTGAATCAGCATTTCCAAGAGAGAAAAATATCGCGCCGAAACTTTATTTCATCATTTTTTAAGCAAGGCGTTACCTAAATCATGAATTAGCATACACAAAACGCTAATGAGCGGCAGAGAACAATGAAAAAAAAACTAGGCATGTCGACCAGATGCGCTCTACCAGATTCGCCTAGTGGCAGCACATCCTCCTCGTATGCGGGAGGTACTGGCTGCGAATCCCCCTGCCGCTCGTAATCTACCCGGTAGAGATATTCCCCAGACTGTTACCTCGAAATGGGGGGGGGTGGGGGGTGGGGGAGGGAGGGCTATAACAATTTCAAGGCGCGGCATTTGGGCGCTGCTTGTCCAAGCACATGTGACATTGGTGCACAGTAACTGCCGCGGATGTGGGAGGCAAGTTAGGGCTGCCGTCGGGTACCTACCGGTAACATAGGCGTTACCGCGCTCCCGGCCTGGTGCTTGGCTATTACCGGCTCTAAACGCTTGAAAAGAGCTGGTTCTCTCCAACCGAACTTCGTTCCCACCTAATGGGCGCTTTCACATTTCACGTAGGAAATTGCAGCCTTAGGAGCGGCAACTCACAGTAAGAATGGGAAGTAACATTGTACATTCGCATTCGCTCACTTCGATTTTCTTCGTGCTCCAAGCGAAAAGTTTCGTGCTTGTTACAATGTTACAAGTAGCCTAATAATGTATGCACTTTGCTGCATGCAAAATTATTATCGATGCCAATATAAAGCACTGTATTTATTTATGGTACACAAGGGAGAAGTCATTCAGACCTCGTAAACGAAAGGTGGAACTATTGATTCGTTGAATTTGCATTTCTAATAAACAAACCTCCCGCCCTCATGCGTATTTATCTTGAAAGTTTTCCGCAGTCGTGTTACTACGGGACTACCCATGCGCTTTGTGTCATGGGGAATAGTAGGGAACACTCTATAAATAATGTAACTTAAGAACTACTCGTTCTTGCTAAACGACAGCAACTCGTCTCTTCCATTGCAAAGATCCATGAGACACCGCTATCGGACGAGTTTCTTTTAGGTCCCTGGCCTAATGCAAACAGCGCAGCCCTGGTAACAAGAGCCGCTATAGCCTTTCTCCAAGCCGCTGGGCAGGACGCACGGCTTTAGACGGGCCACAACTTTGTGAATTTATATATACGCATCTCTTCCTTATACCATAATCATTGATCAGCCCTTTTCCCTCCCCGTCCCTCTTCCCCAGTGTAGAGTAGCAGGCCAGAGCAAGTTATAGCTCAGGCCGACCCCTCAGGCTTTCTGTAAATAAATTTCTCTCTCTCTCTTGTCATGTTTTGAGCACAGTGTCAAGCACGCGCCCAACGGTTATATCCTAAATTCAGTTCCCAAATTAGAAGTTACCGTGGGATGAAAAATGTTCCTTACTCTGTTTTCGGATATTGTATGATGATGGTACTAAACATGACCAAATTTTGCAGGTGCGCGCACCCATTGTGTGATATTTATCTGGCAACCTGTTTTTCAACAAACAAATACCGTTTAAAACACTCGTCATTATTTGAAGTATTCCTAAATTCATCGAGGAATTTTTGGGTGAATAATATGTATAAACAAACGTACCAAAAAAGAAAAAAAGAGCAACAAGAAAAAAAGTTTATACGAAAGGCGAGCAAAATAGTTCCTTTCTTTATTCAATACTGCAAACCTTGCACAGGTCCAAGCAGGATGAGTTAAATGGCAACAAAACAATAATAACAAAACAATAATAACAAAACAATAATAACAAAATTAAAAACATCAAAGTTTGGCGAAAGGCAATAAAGAATCATTCCAGACGGTTACAGTGCTAGGAAAAAATTAAAACTTGAATAAATCTGTTCGCGCAAAATACGGCGTCAGGGAATTAGGATGATGGTGGCGTGTATGCCTCGACGTTGGAAGCGACAGATATGGAGAACGGTTAATAGCTAGATCTTGATTCCAAAGCAAGAAAAGAAATTGCAAACGTAAATTTTTTGTTCGCCGTTCAAGACATTAGATAGCGTTAATCTGGATTAATTGAAGATCAGTTCGCAGTGCGTGTTAGGTGTTTCGATTATCGCCGTGTTTAAAATTCTGAGTTAATTTAATAGGATAAAATAATCGCTACATCGCTATATGTAGAAACTTAAGCATTCCATAGAGCTTTCTTTGTTTTCGTCAGCTCTTTCGTGGAAGCGACTGGGAAATGGAGTTTCGCCTTTAAAGGCTCCTTTAAAACAGCTCCTATTAGAAGAGTGTGTCACGGATTGTTATGTCTGTAGAATACAATTTCTCTTTTCCTCGTCACGCACTGCCCCGTCATAAAATCTTCGTTGTGCTTAAGGGATCTCGAATCACAAGCACCTTACTTATTCTATATCTCACCGCTCCATTGCACTTACCAACACAATATTTTCTTTACTATTGCTGCGTGCACCCCACGTATGTCTTTCTGTCTACAGCCTCGCTGTCTTCTTTCTCTCAATACCGGTGTTAAGCCCTCAGTGGCCAGAAGAGGCAAAGCAAGTGATGACAAAGAAAACAGCTTCGAAACTCCTCTCAATGCTCACCGAGGCTGCAGCCATAGAAAGCACGAGTCCATCAGTTTCCTTGACGAGGCTACCCCGCGGGCCTCTGCCCAGCACAATCTAGCCCAACGACGATTGTTACGGTGATCGAAACAGGTTGCAGTTTCACGTGAGGCTAATTTCGTGCCTGCCGGGCAGCAAGCGAACGAATCGAGACCGCAGCATGGCTTGACAAGAGCGCTCGTCGTGGTCCATGTTGCCGAAAGGCGTTATCGACGATTGTAATGGTCTAGGCGGAAACATTTTCGCCCCACGACCTCCACCACCCGGAGAAGAAAAAAAAAAGAGAGAGAGGCGCTGGCACGTGGACACAGAAAAGGGAGGTGCATGGGATGCATTCAGTGACAGCGCGCGTGGGAGGAAAAAAAAGGAAATGAAAACACTCAGATGATAACTCTAAATGGGAAACTTGACATGCACTGAACTTGACCTGTGCTTTATCTCGTTCGTTAGCCTTGTGCCACAATTTTAGTGGAAAAAGGGATAAAATTACTCTACCGATAGCCGCTAATGATTCATGTTAGAAACTTTCAGGTGCATTCGCCTGCTCTACTGGTGCTCTAGCATTGGGAGCGATATGAAAGGACCCACTTTATTCATCGGGGTGGCGATGTGTGCGCCACTGACAGCTATGTTTTACTTCGGAACGTGGAATTCGATATATTGAACAAGCTCCTTTGATGGTGTTTGTTTGTCTTCACTGTGCGCCTGACAATCTGGGCGAAGGTTTCTTTTTGACGAGCGGCTTTTAATAAAAAGCAGTTGAATCATTTAATAATGTGAATTGTCCATTAACGAATAAAATAAAAAGAAATAATAAAGGCTCTGCTTAAAGGCTTGAAATAACAAAGGCTCTGCTTTTTGTTACGGTGCCTTACCGTCTTTCCTAATGGCATATGCACTTCATAAAAATCGAAAAACGCAGACAAAACATCCAGAATAAATTATCTGGCATTTTACGAGAGCCCGTCCTACTTGATTTAATATATGGAAGTATGCTACGCAAGACATCCAACATTTAAACCGCTGTGCTCGAATATCTCTACACAGTACGGAGAGCCTATACAGTATTACGCGCACCGGTTCCGCGAGGCTTATGCTATATATACATAAGAGACACTTTCAGCAATGCCTGAAACAGTTCACGAAGCCACGGCTGCGGTCTGTACCTTCCGTTTAGCTGTACAATGTTAGATGCGGTTGTTGAGTGAGAAGGTACGCAGTTCAGTGTGGCCGTAATACCCAAGGGAACATTGTAAAGCAGTTTCACGTAAATCTTCGAGGCGAACGTTATTCGAAAGCAAAATTTCTCGGTGGATTTATTTGTGGATATATACACAAATGTTCCATGTGCACCAAATGAGTGACAGCGCAAGGGCTTATATTAAGTGCAAGTATGTGCACCTCAAGTACTACGTACCAAAAAAAAGAAAAACACACTGTTACATAAAACTTGAACATATGTCAACGCACTGGCATCCCGCAAGCGCATTGACCTTTTAATGGAATTATGAACTAAGACGAAGTGTCTGCGAGCCAGAACGCTATTTCTCTAGCTCAGCTGTCTTTTCCTTATTTCTGCGTACATCTTTGGAGAGCCGGCATGGTTCGCGGTACGGATGCAAGTTGACGTCCCCGCGCCTCTGCCGGGAATGGCGACTTCAGCGGCGGCTGCGTCTAGGAAGCGGACCGGCCTCCAGAGCGACTCCCAAGGCGATGAAACCAGCGTCTACTCGCTCAGCAGTGAGGACTTCTCCGATGACGCCTTCGAGCTTGTGCGGACCCGCAAGGCGAAACGAAGACACACCAGCAGGACATCCATGTCTTCGAGCACGCCAATGGTAGGACCAACTCAGAATACCGCAGTCAGTACGATTCTATTTGTACCAGAACTCGCTACCGACAACCTGAGGCGACTCAACAGGCAGTCCGTATCGGTGCAACTTGAAGCGGTGGCGCCAAATCACATAGCAGACGTTAGAGTCAACACACGAAAAAATGTGTTAGCTATCGACGTCACACATGAGACTGCGCTGAGAAATTTGACTGCTGTTACAGAACTAGGTGGCGTTAAGCTCCGCTCGTACATCCCCCAGAACAGTGGTTCAACTACTGGTGTCATCTACGACGTGGACGTCTCCATCTCAAGCGCCGACTTGCCGATCCTAGTGAAGCCTGCCGTTGAGGGCGTCGCCTTAACACATGTGTATCGCCTCGGCACATCCCGCTGTGTGAAAATTATATTCAAGGGCGAGACTCTCCCTTCGCACGTCAAGGTGGGCCACTTTAGGCACAATGTACGACCATTCATCCCAAGGCCACTACAATGCCGCAATTGTATGAGGCTGGGACATGTTAGTGCCGTGTGCGAGAACACGAGAGTTTGCTCACGTTGCAGCGAGCCCCACGCTACAGACTCTTGTGCAGCCACGGTTCTCAAATGCACCAATTGCCTTGGGTCCAATGATGCTTCCTCGAAGGACTGCCCCAAAATGAAGAATTAAAAGGCGATCTTGAAGCAGATGGCGAGAGACCATTCGTCTCGTCGGGAAGCTGTTGCGGCCGTTAGAAAGCGACGCTCCCGATGCCACCGGACTTCAAACAACGCTGATATCTCTATGAAGAGTACGTCCCATCCGACAACACCCCCTCCTCTGCCCTCTAGGTCTGGGGCAATTCAATCTAAATCGGACAAGGCCATGGCGGAGAACAATACAACTTGGTCCTCACTACTAAAGCAACAGCCAAAGCCAGAACAACAGCGGAAGTCACAACTGAAGCCACAGCTGATGCCGCAGCCGATGCCACAGTCGGTGGTACGGCCGATGCCACAGCCGGAAGAGATGCCACAGCCGGAGGCGATACCGCAGCCGATGCCCCAACCGGAGGCGATGCCGCAGCTGATGCCACAACCCGAGCCGGAGCCACGTCAAGTGATACAGCTGCACACGGCTGTAGAGCGAACAGCGCGGGTTCCTGACAAATTGCCCGAAGAAGACCGGCAAGTCGTTATGATGCTCCGGTCTCTGATGAATACCCTTCGAATACTCTTAACTAACCTGCACACTCCGTCAGCGCGAAGTGCAATGCAAGCGCTGGATGCTCTCAATTCAGTACTTGCAACTCTTGAGTAAGCATCATGGCTCACCCGCATCATTATACTCGCACTGAAGTCAGAACGGCTGGGGTTTAGCTTAAAAAGTATACTGCCACGTACTGCAACATACTGCTGACGCCCACCGGATCCTTGGTCTTCACTGGTAACTTCAACGTGCATCACCAGCTATGAACCACCAAGATTGACGGCAGCCTAACGTATCGACGGAGCACTTGCTTTGACTTGACTGATTTCCAAGCACTTTGCTGCGTGCACAGACAGTGTTCCCTCTATCCCGCTTTTTTTCTTTCTGTTCCCCCTTTCCTTTCCCCCAGTGTAGGGTAGCAAACCGGACGCTCGTCTGGTTGACCTCCCTGCCTTTCCTCTTTTTGCTATCTCTCTCTCTATGAATTATGTTGTTGCGGCTCTCTGAAAACAGGCAATGAGGACGCGTGTTACAGAAACAGCCTGTTTAACAGACCAATCCTAGAGCCATCATTCACGTTTTCTGATCTTCTACACTACTAGACTGAGGCCGCTAAAATTGCCGTTGTTCTCTTCGTCATCAACATAGAGCAGACGCCGAAGATTTTACCTTACTGGAATATTATTACTGCAATATCACCTTATCAGAATATTTTACCTTACGTGGGAATATTTAACTTTTTTGCTTTAATTTAGGTGTTAAGTACGTGCCACTGAGTGAGTAGCCTATTCTTGGTCAATCATCCAGAATGGGTATGCGCCCCTGCGACACAAGAGGTATACAGTCTTTAAGTGTTGTTTGGGTGCTGCCAAACTATTCTGTGCGTGCACCTGTCATTACCTCCGCTCGACATGCACCGTATATCGCCTTCGTCCTTGCGAAATTACTGCGTAGACATCTCAGACTGCGCATCCATCTGATTGGGTGCATGTATTTCGTCGTAGCTTGTGAGCGATGACGTGCATAAGCATAAAAATACCATGACAATAAAGTTTTGACCTCTGTATTGGATAAGCAGAAACATTCTGTGAAGATTTCACGTCGCGTAGAATGAAAGTGAACAAAATTGTATGCATCGCCGTTAGTTGCATAGTAATAAATTCACCGCGTTACTAAAACTTTGCTTCACTTATGTTACAGCATGTGTGTTAGATCGGTGTATTTTTCTTCTGTGCGGAAAATATTATGACCAGATCAGAAGTCAGCAAGGGGTAATAGATGCCGTATCATTTCCTGAGTTAAAATACAGGCTAATATAAAATGGTAGTTTAATGTCCAAAAAGAGAAAACTGTCTCGCGGGAGCAGAAAAACGCTTGAAGCATTCTTATAAGTACGCGCACACCACACGTTGTGATCGTGCTAAAGCTGTGAACAGAAGGCCATGTCTTCTAGGTGTTAATGGACGTTGCGGAAATATAATACGTCAATAAGTTATTAATGCTCGACTTCTTATGTTCATTGCCTAATCTGATGTAAGCTAACATCACCGTTTCAAAGTTCATGAAAACAGGCAAAATAGATTATCGAATATCTTTTGTTAGGACTTAATTTGTCAATAAGTCGAATGGGACAAGCCGTGTACCGGAAACGTCACTTAAACGTAGATATGTACTCCAACGTCTGTTTCTCAGGTCGTATTTTGCAGATAACTTTAAAACAGAAGCGCAACCTTAGGAGACGCTTGATAGTATTTTTTTGCTAGCGTTTCACTAGCAGAATTGTGGATGTAAAATACAAGCAAAGTAAAGCGCTGCCCCTTCAGCAGAATCCAATTTTCCACGGCCGCTGCGCGCAACCGGACCGTAAACACCACGCGAACCGGCGTTTCAATGTTGACAACGGTAATGAAATTTTCTCAAAGATTAAGGCGCCGACGCAGAGAACGCACTCGAGCAGAAAGAAAATGAAAAAAAAAAGCTGCTGCAGCCGCGCAAGCGAGATTTCTTTGATCGTTTGGACCAATATATTGAAGGTGGCCTTTAAGTAGCAAACAGAGTTTTTATTTGCCCGCGGGTGGCATCTTCAGCATTTGGACAAATGCATTATCGCATTGACTAGTACTATCTTAATATTATTCGCGTTTCTGTAGAACCTAGCCTCTCTTTGCGTTTTTTTTTTCCTTATATGAGCGATGCTGCTGCAAACTAAAGCAAGCCATTCTGTAGGAACGAAGCTTAGTGAGCGTTGCTTGCCCAGGGCTGGAGGGCGTAGCAACATTTTCTTGCTCTGTTTTCTTTGCCTCGCGGTCTGCTATTCGTATCTATTTTGTTTTTCTTGTCGGTTCAGTCATCCCTGAAGTGCAATAAGACGTCCTGGTCATCCAACTCGATAAAAATATGACACCAAGTTGAATGTGCTCGCGCCCAAGGAACATACAAGAGGGATTATAGAAGGGCAGACGTTAAGGAAGTGCTTCTTAAAACAAACTCGTGCGGTATCAAAGTGGACGCAATTGAATTCTGGCATAACATGGAGCCTCGTATTCCCACCATTATGACTTGGCTAGGCAACGGCCATCTCTCTTCAGTGAAACGTTATGGCTGGACGTTCCCTGCTGTTCTCTCACGCAGTTGTATTGATTATACTTTTGTTATTGCGATTTTTATTCCTTTTTATTCTCTTGAACCACTAGACCATATGAACTTATCCTGGCAAAAGAGGAAGCGTGATTTTTGCAGCACATCATAGTTTATTATTTTATTTTTATTCAGTTCATTTACGCATCTATGTAGTAGTGGCCGCTTGTCTTCTGGATAAAAAATTTACAGAGTGACCCAGTGTATTTTAATTTTCTTCATTTCCGTGTAGTTTAGCTGGTGCTTTACATCCACCTTGACTTAGTTTATTTCACTATTACTGCCAACGCAGCCATTCATTGACGAAGACTATGTGTTCTCACCAAACACGCCACATACAACTGGACATAGTCACTACCCCAACCTATTCCAGGTTAGGACAGAAACTCACAATTGCTTCTCGTCTTCTGATAGAATATGCGCAAATATAAGAAGGTGAGAATGATAATAAGGAGAAGAATGAACAAAGAAAGAATGTCTACGAGAACGAGAGACGAACATTCTGCTCACTGGGCGCATTAGTAGCGCGACACGTAGAGGCGTGGATGCGGTATATAACCTGAATTCCTGCACGAGGAACAAGCTGACACAAGAATGGCCCGTAATTAGGAAAGAAGCATTCGCTGCGTTGTGGGCTCACCCGACCAGTGTGATTCCGGCTGCCAAGGGGTCCTTACTAAGCAGAAGGCTGCATCAAATAATGGCACTTTGCATCTAGGTAGTCCCGCATAAACCTGAGGCACGATCTGTATTTGCTGTAGGCAAAAGGCATAGCGCATCAGAAACAGGACAAAAGATGAACAGAGATAATCGACACACACGTTTGGCACTAAACTCACTAAACACCACTACTACTTCACTTTATCACTCACTACTTCATCAGACCGACATCACGCCTGCACATCGCACTTCATCCCGTCATAGCCATTCAAAGGCTGTTTATCCCCCTCCCGCTCGCAGCTCCGCTCCGCTCCTCTTACCTCTTTCTTCGTTCAAACAGCGAAAGACTGGAATCATCTACCTGCTGAAGCGGTGCACCACTCCAGTCCTTCATCGCTCAAGGCATTCATTGAAAATATGATCTAAACATGCCCACCCCTCATGTAAAACCCCAAATGGGGTATTTGAGGTACCAATGAATAAATAACATAAATAAATTAACTAATAATAACGCCTGCCTCAGACCGCGAATCGAAGCTGCAACAAGTGCCGGCCATGGGACTGGCTCATTGCGAATTGCTGACAAAAATGTGCGCCATCGAACATTCCACTCGTCATACGCTCCTTAATGCATCCACTGTTCTATGAATATTTTTATTTTCTAGCGAGCATTTCAGCAGCAAGACTGGAAACCTTTTGTAGAAAGTGTCCGTTCACAAACTGGCTCGCTGTCTCGTCAACAGGGAACTAAAACAGGAAAACGCCTCCTACCCAGCAAGGCGCTGAATTGTTCCGGAATATTCCGGTTGTATTACTTGACGTATAGAAAACAAAGAAGCACGCGAATTTTATTTCATGACCCATGTGTACGGCTGTTCCACAGCTAACACCATGGAGTCTGCTGTCGAGGAGCGTTTTATGATATGCTTAAGTTGTCTACTAGATCAAAACACTACTTGTGTACGATCCTGAATATATGAAATAAGAACTACACTTTGCCCTTTTTGAACTCTTGCAGAAAACAACATTAAATCTTTTAAAAATATCAATATGTAACTAAAAAAAAAAGAAAGTGACACCTAGAATAGTGGTAGCTGGCTCACGAATTTTATGGCCCTGTAGTGAAGTAAACCAACGATGCCCTGCGCATTTGGCGAACACATTCCGATACGGAAACTTATTTTAAATTTCTTTTTTGTGGGGACAACCTCAAAACCACGTTGGTGTTTTTGTACGTACTGTCACTTCAAGAATTATTATTATTGTTATTGTTAGTATTGTGATTATTATTTTAATTAATGTGATTTTCTCAAGTGGGGTTGCTGTTTGTTGTCGGAACCTCTTGCAACACTTCATATAAGTCATGAACTTCTTTTTCATGTTCACCGTGGTCACTCCCTAGTGCAGAAATTTGTATATGGAACATGATGTGAGCTAAACTCATTTCCACCATTTTCAAGGTTGCATAAAAAATAGAATTAGTGGCAGGGCGGGCGGTGCACTTGAAAGGCTTTGCGATAACACTTTACAATAAGCCGAACGGCGCGTGTCTTTTATGGCATAAATATTCTCTTTTCTTTCCATTTTACATTAACAGGGAACTAATTACCCGTTACGAGGTGTTACCAACGGTCTCGTGACAACATGTGCTAGTGCAAACAAACAAAAAATATCTTGATATTATCCGCCTTCGCGTTAATATATATAGTTAATATAGGCGTTGTGAATGCATGAAATGTGGCAGCGAACAAGAATGTTTTATGACAAAGCTTTTTTCTCTCAGCTTATTTTTTTGGATTCCTTCATAGCTGCTGACCCTGAGTCCAAGGACAAAATCTAAGAAAGAAAATGCTTAGGGGATCACAATACGGGGCAAATAAAGCGCAGCTTGCGATAAGTTAGCAACTGACGATAGCATCCACAGGGCACGTAACTGCAGCTTCTTCACGACTGAACGCTTTTATTTAAAGAGTAAGCGCTACGAAAAACCACGCCATTAAAAAAGAATTAAGTTTTTTTCACCTCATTGAGGAACATAATGCGGCGAAGTCAACTGCAGCTGACACCCGTAGGGCATCCCGTTCGCGGGAAATGTTCGCAAAGCGACGGCCATCCCAGTGAAACGGCCCTCCCTCGAGCGGGTCGATGGACGCGCCTCGCCTAGCGGCCACGTCAGGAACCGAGCAGGGTCTTAGCCCGCCGCTGCGTTCCTCAGTTTTCCATTTGGGCCGGCGCCGGTGGTCGCGACTGCTCCTCACAGCCCCACGTTCCACACGCGCGCGCGCCGAATGTGCGGCTCTCCGGAATTGCCTGCTGCTTGCCGGGCGATTCCGGGCCGGCTCCTCTTGGTCGAACCAAGCGTGCACGGTCACCCTCGCTCGCGGCGGGCGACGGCTACGACAACAAATACGGGGTCGTGAGTGCCCCCAACGCTGACGCTGCACGCCTGTTCGTCCGGTCTCTGTACTCACGTCTATGTTGTTCATGATTGGAGCCATACGACTGGGATACGCTGGCATCGTGCGCTCTACTACCGCCGCCACGGCTATTTGGATGCTTTTGTGCGTCTTCGGTAAGTGTCAGCGCGAAGGAGGCTTTGCGCCGCAGGTGCGAAAACAAGTTGTACGTGCCATCTTTAAGCTTATGCTGTGCTGTCTGAGAACAACAGTTGGAGCCGGCGCATTATGTCTAGGCATTGCAAAAAAGACCTGCTCATTACTGATTATGGGGCTTTATGCGCCAAACCCAGACTATGAGGCACGTCGCAGTGGGGGACTCCGGAAATTTTGACCACCTGGGGTTCTTCAGCTTGTACCTAAATCTAAGTACACATGTGTTTTAGCATTTCGCCTGATAAGCCTGCGATGTTCAATCCTCAAGCCACGGTGGCCGCGTGGCCATGGCTCTCTCCAGCAGACCATGAGGTTTCCTGTCTGAATAGTGCACTTGCGAACGGCTGGCCTCAGTTGAGTCAGTGAAGGGCGTTATGTTAGCTCTTTTCGGTTGTTTGCTTTTTAACTTTATAAAGAGACATGGCTGCATAGTCAAGTGCAGCCAGCAATTCTTTGGTGTCTAAACGCAAACCAAGTTACAAAAACGCACTTAATATTTATTTGTTTGGTTGACAATGAGGCTTTTTGTTGACAAGAACCGCGCTCCATATGGTTTACAAAAGTGCACCATGCAGATTTATTTTGACATTCCTTTTTACATCCGAGTTTAACATATCTCACCTGCGTAAAATGTTGCTCGGTAGAAATCTTCAGCAAAAATAAATAGAAAGGTCAGAAAACCACTTTGAAATGAGTGAAATGCTCGTATGAAATGTAAACAGATAGCTGAAAGCCTTGCGATTATTGCTTATTTCATTTCAGATAAACACATTTTTGGAATGATGGGCGTGTTACCGACTGGCCAGACGTGTCATGTATGAGCACGTTAACCTGTAGTGGAGTCTATTAGAGCAATGTTTTTCGGTGTGTGAAAAATCACAGCCATGCCGTTTGTCAGAAAGACAAAATGACTAATTCGGTACAGTCAGTTTCACCATAACTGTCAATAAAATAATGCTGTAAAGGGAGCCATTGAGTTGTATTCAGTTTAGGTAACTGTTTCTTCGCGCTATCACTCTCTGCTAGTAGCAGCTGTAGTGCTTGCTCTTGTTTACACATTTTAGTTTCTGGCTGTTATATTCATTCCCTAGTGCAATGTAGCTAACAGCGCTAAGCCTGGTTAAGCTCATTGCCCCCTACTTTTCTATATTTGTCAGTTTTAGTTCCTGAAATCTTTCAGTAAGCAACAACACAATGAATGAGCAGAACTGATCTAGTTTTCCACGCAGTCAACTTGCAAAAGCAGTAAAACAGTGCCAGAGAACACAAGGGACCAGACGAGGAAGAACAGCACATACACAGGTCGCTGAACCAACAAGCCCGAAATACGTCTTGCAACAGTAAATTTACAGAGACAGCTGTCGAAGATGAGTAAGACCTTGCATGCAGGCATTTCTCGTTCTTTCTCACAAGTATATATATATATATATATATATATATATATATATATATATATATATATATATATATATATACACACACACACATATATATTGCTCTGCCGTTTGGCCCCCTTCCCCTTGTTTAACACTCCTAGATTTGCAGGCGCACCACTTCACAACAAAATCAATCTGAGAGAAATCAAAACGCGCTTTCCATGGCCTGATGATATAAACAAATGTAGATTACTGTGCCTTATTAATAATTTTCTATGCTAGATGGGGCGCCTTTAAGAAACGGTCATCAGCGTAGACCCGACACGAGGGAGTGCCGTATTTTTCTTTGTCTATATTTGGCATGGCATAAATATGTTCCTGAAGACGTTGGCAAAGATTAATGCCTAAGTTCACCACTTCTTTCACTCGAGATTTATTTCTAGCGCCCGGAAAGTAGCCGCTTTTAAGCTGGCGGAGATAATTGAACTCCGGTGGGCTCAAAGAGCCTAGTCAGCTTTATTTTTTTTCTTTGCCTGTCTGTTGATCGGAACTTATTACAGCCGTCCAGAAGTGCAGAATTGCACCCAATTACAAACAGTTGCATATTAATTTACTTTCTTGCATAGTAGTCATAAATGTTGCGAAGCAAAACACAATTAATACTAGCAACAACTTGATTTGGGCGAGTTGGTTCATATTGAGTAAAACTTGAAGCAGCGCGAAGAAGACGAAGACAACAATCGAAAACACTTCGCGCTGCTTCAAGTTTTACGCAATGCTGGCCTAGCGGATCGTACACATCCTGCTGCTGACATCTCACCTCTTCATCTTGTCTGGCGCTTTTTGCTAGCCATGTTACTTATTAAGTTAGGCGCGCATTCACAAACCGTTCTTGCGCAAGAGAAGTTAGTAAGAACAAATTGCAGTTAATCTTGATGCAAGAGATATCGTTAGCAAAAGTGACTGACCAATGAAAAAGGATACAAAAAAGAAGCTTTGTCACCTAAGCGCTTTTTTCTAGCATTTTTCTGGAATTCAGCATACATAAACGTTCGAGCGCTGTTGAGCGTAACTAGTGATTATTATTGTACCGATAAAAAATTACTCTTTAGAATAGAGATTAATGCATGGTTATGAACACGAAATTTTACCTCACTCCAGAGGGCATCACTGGGTTTTCTTACTATATATATATATATATATATATATATATACATCGTCTCTCGTGGTAGAAGAGCGAATAAATTCACTCAGTGAGCGCAAATATCACAGGAAGCGGACTTATGAGAAGAAAATTAATGTTTCGACATAGATTGAAGGGGGAAATATTGGACACTTGAAACATAGTTGGCATTTCTTGGCTGTTCTACGCATTTTCGCATAGCTCATGGCACATCTTTCGTTTCTGTTTCGATGATACATATTAGTTTTCTTAGTTTAATAATGGGCGCACACAATATAGACTCTAACGCTTGAATATGGTTCTGGCTCCTGCTATTGCTTCACAACGTTTTGTTGAACTCCGCATTTTCCGGTGAATATGTCTCCAACTTGACCATGCGCTCTATACTTGCAATACTTGCAAATCACCGCTAAATATTAAAAGTTGCTCACAGAGAACAAATAAAACTTTCCATCAACGGATTCCCACAGCGTCTAGGGTCTACATTTTTTTTTTTTTTGCAAAATGTTCTTCAATCACATGTTCATACTGGGCTTCCATTCGCTCCCGTTTTCAACAAAAAGCAGATTTCCTACAACAAAGCAGAAAATACACGGATCAACACTTTATCAAATCTTGAGAGAACTTCATGATAGAAAATATCTGCGGCGATCACGAACAAAAGAAAGAAAAACAGCACAATGATTTAACCATAAAGAAAAACACTGTACTACTCGAAATACTTTGAAAATGCTGCCTTCGGCACACATTAGGTAGCTATCAATGTCGAAAAAGTGCTTGTTAAGATGAAGCAGTGAAACAGTGAAATTCAACAGGGTATAACATTGATAGGTTTCTGCATAACGCGTAGCCTGAAACACTTGTATCACCTTACTACTTGAAACATTTTTTTTGTGAGTGTAAACTGAATGTTTTATTTTATTTGATACATTAAATATTTCCTATGAGAAAACAATAACAGGGATCTCTAAACGAATTTTCATTCAAGTTAACTAAGTTTTGGAAGAGGTGGTTTCAGCAAAGAGGTGATGTCATATTTACTACTGTTAAATATTTCTTCCCGCCCGATACGGCAACAACATACTGAAAAACTAAATGACTGTATGGGATGGCTTATTGATCAGTGAATAAAGAGCCCTCGACCATTCCATGCCGAAATTCACAGTCGGCTGATAAAAAAAAAGAAACATCAGCAGCAATCACTTTTTCTTAGACATCAAGGATGTTCAGGAAATAGATTACCATTTACGTTATTGGTGCGTTGTTGGTTTCAAGTGTGGTACAGTCGATGATCAGGCAGCAAGTAGCTCAGACAAGCTTTGACGAACAACCCCATGGACCATTTGAAGCGGTGGTCATTTGTTGTTTTGTGACGTGGGCACCAGGGCCGGTTACGCCTGGGTGATAATGGTCTGATAAATATAAATGTCCGTTGCCTGCTACGAGCGAGATTAATGACAGCAAATGGGCTAACGAGCCCGGACAACCTACAAAGCATTAGTTGACTTTCTTTTTTTCAGGCGTTTTGACAAGACACTTGTTCGCGTTTTTTTTTTCTGTCTCGCTGGCACGTAGTGGCTTCGACGTGAATAACATGGCAGCTTTCACTAGGAGTAAACGAAAGTGACGAGCGCCGAGCGAAGGTGTGAGAGGAACACTTGTTTTCTTTTTCCCTCTCTGTATAATCTCTCCATCTATAAAGGCGTAATAATTTCTTCGTAGTCTGTTTTCATTTGAAACCTGACTTTGCGGGTGCTGCAATATCTGGTGTCTCCTAATTAAAGCACGTCGCTAGTACGCATAACAGATGGGCTTTCTTTTGTAAGAAATGATGATTGTAGTCTCTCAACCATAGTATACTACGCTGTGTGCAAGTTGTTGTGGAAGTTTCCTATGGAGTTCTCGTGCTGGGAACTTCAGTACTTCAACCCCGGCGTTAAAGCTTCCGTTCACGACACTGAAAATTATTGGCTTCAGATAAGCACACAAAAAATTCAGAAGATTTTCTTCTGGTTTAAACTCATATTTGCAGTGCCACGTCATTCCATAGACCTCAATCAACATTCGAAGCACGTCTCCTCCTTGAGCCATCATTTAGTCTAGCGGTCTTCGTCAGAGCCCTCACGCACAGAGGTGCGCGTGTCAATAAACGAGAAATAAAATGCAAGAATCAAGCAGGAAAACGGCAAAAAGGAAGTTTTTACACGTCAAACTGCTGAACGTAATCTCCTTGTCCGTTCCTCTGAATGAACGTGAGGTCGATTTTTCAATTATAGCGGGGCTACACTCACAAACCGTTGCACAAGGGTAGAAGCTAGTGCGAGTTGGTAACGTTTCATTTCGATGGCACCGATAGCGCGCACATACTAAAGAAATGAGAGACAGGCAGGAAGTGAAAGATTATTCTATCACTCTCCGCCTGGCCCGTATTTTCTTGTAATGTGTTGATACTTTTGAGTTATACAGTCATACACATTTTCCTTGTCTCTACAGCGTCTTGCGTCAGCCTGCCTAGACTTATGCGTCGCACGTTCGCCCTGTTGAATCTCAGCGACAGCCACAGTCTGAAAGGTTCCGCAAACATTTACTGAGAAATGTCTAGCGACTATATACGTTTCCTACTTCAAGTTCTTGTTAAGGCACGTACGAGTTTGATGAATGCATGTTCTCTAACAAGACATTGGAAAAGAATATTGTTTCCCCACTCACGCAATGATGAAAGTAAAATAACATATAATCCTCATGTCTGTTTTCTCTAATGATCTACGTATCAAAGGTTTGGCGCTGCATAGAGGCCTTTTGTATTTTCACGGTACAAAAATATTCACTGATCTTCTTTCAAGAATTCGCCGCTGCGACAATAGATAACCTGTAAATCGTTATCGCTATGTATCATGAAAATCATGATTGCACAGGTTTCCTTCAAAAAATAAATAAAATAAGTGAAGCAGAAGGAAATAGAGAACGCATAGAGAAATAGAGAACGGGTCACGTTTTATCTGAAAATTTGACACGTGCACGAGTTGCACAATAAGGTATAGTAGATGGAGCTGGGTTTATTCTAATCACTGATAATTATCGAACACGGATCATGTCTCTTTGTAAATACGCTTAGGGGCCCGGCTCTAGCAAAACGAGAACGATGTATTCTAAGGAAACGAGAACACTCTTTCGAAAACTAAACCGTAAAAGAAACAAAAGTACAAAAAAAGAAAGACGCTATTGTGAAAAATGTGGCTCTCACATAGCATGAGTTATCGATTGAAGTATCTATTTCTACTTTCGTTTCTCAACCGTAATTACTTCGGTGAGCACCCACAATGCAAGTCAGTCCCTTAAAAAAAGCCAATACGAAAAAAAGCGAAAAAATACTACAGCGAAACCAGCCAATTAGGGAGGCCACTTTGTTAACGGCTGAAATGGTGCGGTGCGAACAAAGGGGCGCTCGTCGTTTCCAGGAGCTCGGCAGCTGAAGCAATCACCACCGTTCCTCCGCAGCAGCACGGCAGATACTGCTGCTTCTAACGGCTCCTACGAACTATTAGGACCCCACTGATCCTTTGTGAGCGAGTGGGCTTCGCCCCACTCCTCCAAGGAGTTAACTGGTGGCGCCGCCCGTTTCGCCACATGCCGTCGTTTTCGCCTCATCGCTCGGATGTAGGGGAGACCAAGAGGGATTAGAAAGCAGATTTCCAGGGAATAGTAGGTCGTGGTAAGCTATGCACGCGAGTGTCTAGCTGGCCAAACGAGTGGCGCAGTTTCAAAGCTGACGGTAACTGTCTTATCGGATGGAATCACAAGATAAAGCGAGTAATTTGGAAGCCCATTATCATCACGCCAACTTTGTGGGCGCGAGCTAATTTCACCTCGCTTCAATTGTGTTCCTTAATGAAGAGTTGTGCAAATGCTTCCCGCCATCCCCCCCCCCCCCCCCCCCCCCCCGTCTTTTTGCGTGTGTTTCACTCTAATCTTAGTCTGCAAACTTCTTTCATTTCTGCCAGCCCTGCGTCAATCGTTTTCGCTCGATTCTCCGCTACACAGCCGAGCCAGTGCTTCGTTCTCTCCACAGGGTGTGCGCATTGCTCTCCGTGTCTCGCTCCTCGTCCTTCCTAAAGCACCCTCTAGGGTCCGTTATCCGGCTTTCTTTCTATTTCCGCTTTCCAACATTTTTGTTTCTCTGCCTATTTTAGGGCTCCAGTGGAACGTGGCCGAAATACCACGTGTGCACTTCGGGTGACGAGGCTTGCTCCACCCCGGCCATCTACGACTTTGCTTCGATTGGTGTGTCCGTTCGCCGTCGATTTCCAATAAAGAAGGAGCGTCACTGAACTTGCCACCGTGATTCACTGGTTTCCATTTGCATGTGTTTGTTACCACTTTCTTAATCCGTCGCTTCCACGTACTTCCGACTTGCTTCTTTTAAAAAATCCAGTCGTGGCTTGTGCGATCGAAGCCTCAAAGTGCCACGCCCAACGGCACTCTGTAGGTTGGCGCGGAGTGGACTTGACGTCAGTGCTTGGCCTCGTCGATGCGCACGAGTGAAGGTGTAAACAGTTGGAGCAAAATAAGGAGACTCCACAGTAAGGTGGTTCCTAATTCTCCTCTCATTCCATTTTTGTTGGCATTGCACAAGGTCTGCAAGAACTTAGACGTAGCAGTTTGTAATGAAATAAAGCAATGGTATTTGTATGAGCCTGCATCTTTAATTTTTTTTTTCGCCTAGTGGATGAAGTAAGCGGTAAACTCGCCACCTAGAGGCAGAAACAGATGACAACGTCATATAACCACTTTAGACGATCTAACAACGCACGTAATTACTAATTGTATGGCGCTCTTTTTTTTTTTTTTGTTTTCGAAACTCTTGCTGTAATAAGGCCGAATTCAATATCAATAGCCACACTGATTTGAATTTACTCTGCGGGCGTATTCTCATAAAGACACGAAGTCTCGCTGACAGTACATGTTTACAGCTTTGCAATTTAGCTGAATCACAAGAGCTTTTATTTAGAAACAAACTTCTGCAGTTCCGTAGTAACATATCTTATTGATAGTTCATCGAAACGGTTATGCACTGCCACCGCGAGAAAAAAAATGAGGCACATGCCTCTAAAAAATTACGAACGAACACTGACAGGGCCAGAGCAGCCGGAATCTTTATAATTTGAGGTCCAGTTGGTGCATGAGTATGTTGTCTCCATGTTGGACAAGATGTCACACATGAGCCGTAGTGCACGTTATGAACTCGCTACAATTTCTTTCATAACTACTATTTTGCATAATCTGATGTTTAAAACAACATACACAAATTATACCCATTGATAATAATCTCTAATAATAAGCAATATCGGCTGTTGTCCTTGAACATCACGTCGGTCCGCATGGAGCACATAAGTGCAACAAACACGCAGCGTATAGACTCCGGTCTGACTTTCGATTGACACGTCATTCATAAAATACGAATGAACACTTCACTTGTCAATAAAATAAAACCATTTTTGTATGACCGTCAACTGAAAGTATGCAAATCTGATGGAACAGAATTCATGAGTTGTCACCTTGTCAAGTTGCGTCTGTGGTTCGCGTTAAGTGTATGTCGCGGCAAAGAAAACGAAAGCACGAGCTACGAGTCTCCTCACGCGCGACTTGCTTGGACGCCTTGACGTGTTTACCGACGTTCTATGTCGTGCACACAAAATACGTTCGCCAGCGCGCTGTTTACTCAAAACGACATGATTCTGCACTCTCGGGCTCTGGCTCTCGTAGTGGATCATCTTAGTTTGCAGTCGCCAGGTTCACGTTGACGAATCTGAACCGCTACATGTACACATTTTTTATGTTCAGGATTTGCTTCTTGCGGCGGTTTCAGTGCACTAGAGCACATATATGCGACTGGGCTCATATCCTGTTGCAATTCGTCTAAACAGCATTTTCTTCGTGAATACCTCACACGTGAGTAAGCTTTAGGCAAAGCAGAATGTTTATATGAAGCCATTTTCTATGATATGCGCTCAGATGTTTACATGATTCCTGAGTATGCGTGACTATTGCTGGGAAGAAACTGAAGGATGGCTCTTCTTCTCTGCGAACTGAATTTCGCACAAAGGTTCCTTTCGGGTAGAGAAAGTTTTTATATCGTTCATCTCGAGTTCATATTTCAACACAATGCCTGAGTATAACATTAATGCGTACAACTGTGCTTAGTTTCATTCAATGCCGTGTGCAACATTTTGCAATGGTTATATTTATCTACTACAAAAGTCGCAACTTTATTCTCATGCAATCTTTATGCTTATGCAATGCACCGCTCACGAATTATGTCGAAATGGAAATACCAAAGAGTCTGATTCAGTGAGAGAAGTCTACACAAGGATGTCTTGAGGACGACGGTGTATGAGTTTTGTCGAGGGAAGGGAGAGTGAGAAAAACGAAGATGGAAGGGTAAGGAGGTTAACCGATAAAGTGACCGGCAGGCTACCCTACACTTGAGGGGGGGGATGTATAGGGGACAAATTGATAAAGAAGCAATATTTTTAGAGATCACGGGCGATTACGACACTCGGTAATGCGAAATTTCAGTGCCGTGCAATTGAGTGCAATTCGCGATATATTGGCTGGTGCGGACAATCTATCTCGTGCTTCACATTGCAAATGGAGTGAAGAGTGGCGCAACTGCTTTGGTGATTGCGACGTTGCGAGATGCAGCGTGTGGTTGACGCGTGGGCGTGATTCACAGCAGCCGCCGCATGCATACATCTGCTCATGCAGCACTTGATTTCCATATATGGTATCAGTATACGCGATCGCTGAATGCCATCGGTGAGTAGACAACGGCACACAACTATGTCGCCATCTTGTAGCGCTCGTCACCGCAGAAACCGGCTTGCGCGGTACTATGCGCTTTCCTCCTCACCCGTTTGCCATACTCTCCTCTCCGCTTTTCATTTCGCGCTCTCCTGGCTATCGCCGTCCTACATCATCCGCTGTGCTTTGCGTTCGCTCTATCATCCTTCGCTGTGCTCGTTCGCTCGGTTACGCCGACTGAGGCCGAGCGATGCCGAGGCACGCCAACGCCATAGGTAGGAATGGGTGCATAAAAGCTGCACTCTGAAAACAGAGTACAAAGGTAGTCATTCTCCGCAGACTCGTCAAGGAATGTTCACTGGCTGTCACAAGCGTTGGACGAGTCCAGTCGGCTTCAAGAAGTGCAGTAATTATTTTGTGGCCTTGTGATTGCAAGAATGCACAGGCAATTTCCAAGCATCCAGGGAGGGGACCCAGGAAGAGTGGTGATGACAGGTAAACGCTCCTCACACACGCAGACTTTTGTTGCCCGCCACTGTAGCTATAATATAATTAGCACTAGAAAAAATGTCAAGGTTTAACTGAAAGTATTCCTACATATTTAGAGAACTGATCAAGCCAACAAGAATTCAATGCCGTGTTAAAGCTGATATTACTTATGTTGGCCGTAGTCACATGCTAGAAAACTACCCTGCGCATAGCCTGGACACGCCAGGACGATTTTGACTCCCTTGGGTAAGGAAATCAGACCTTCTTTCTTTGCTGCGATCGCCCATCTCAATATTTTGGACAGTTTGCAGATCTCATTGCTTCCTGTTGTGCCATGAGAGTCTCATGTTTACAGGGATTGCATAATTGTTTTGTTATTTTAAAGCGGAGCTCTTAGTCGCTTGTTCCAAAGCTGAGCACCGTCTTCCCACGGCGTATCTGCGCCAGTGTGCTCCTTCCACTGCTCGCGCGTTCATCGTCGCCTTCTTCCATAGTTGGCTGTCATGCTACTCATCATGCCAGCGTTACCAAACTCCCCCTCCCTCTTCGAAGGCTCTGACGGCAAGCCTCACTACCAGTTGGTGCAGTGATTTCGGTCTCAATTCTTTCCCTCAATATACCGCGAAATGAAAACACGTTTAGAGCTGCACTCAAATTTCGCATGAGGGAGTATCGTAACTGTCGCACATTATTCATATGGTCAATCTTATCCCAGTGTCTCTCAACAAGCTGCGAGTAGCTTTTCCATCTTTTCTTATCATGATCCTTATTTTTATTACTATGGCGCTTCTTCTACTTGTCTCGCCTCTGTCGCTAGAGTAGGAATTTGCCGATATTGACATACTTTTTTGCATTTGGCCTGACGGCACAACACGATCTAAGCAACAGCGTATCCTTTAGTCTCATGACTACTGTATTCTCGCAATAACCACCAGTGGGTGCGAGGAAGACAATTCCAGCGGAATGCACTGGTAGAATTCTTTCAGAAAAAAGAGGAGATAACCATGTGTTTGCATAATTTACCCAGCAGAGTACGGTCGTTCGTAACGATATATCATGCTGAAGTATACTACTGATGACAGTATTATCTCAAGCTGAGGTTTCAGTCGAAAACCAAATAATTTTTTTCTTTTTGCCTTAACTTTCTCTTTAGTTTTGCCGAATTGGTTCTCGTTCCAGCTGGTCTCCGCTGTTTGGTTTTCAACAAAGAATATGTTTTCTCTCTGTGTGCCCGTTGCGTTCACTGAAAATCTTTACCGGCTTTGTCCACCAAAATGTTTCATTATGTATTTTTTTTATGTTTTTCACTTCATCGTATTTCTTATCCCTGCTAACGCGTTTCGTTCTTTTCTTTTATTTACTGAGGCCACAACATACTCGCTCATAGCCGGACATCCTTTAATACTATAGAAACAGAACATCCACGGCCAGTTTTCATTTTGTCCGTGGGCGGGCGTACTTGTTTCATCGGCTTCCGAATGTCTGGCCAGATTTTTCAATTTACGAAGGCCCCACTGTTCTCCTATCGGCATTCTATTTCCACGCATTGTATTGTTTGCAGTTCCGAAATCCTTATACAAACAATGCGAAAGCGTCCAGAGGTTACTCTTTTTATTCTAAAGGCAGGGACTTTTTTCCCCCACCGGTACACAAAATCGGCTTTTCTGGTATTGAAAAAGCAGCCCTCCTGCAAATCTTGATTTCCTTTTCTTTTATCGTTCGCAGTTCTTTAAGTAAATAAACAAACAAATTATATATATCTGTGTGTTTTTGTGTGTGTGTGCGTGGGCCAAGTTAAGGTAGTGTCTGTCCGTCCTACATGCGAGGCCTGTCCCAACTCAGCAGCAACTTTGTTCAATAATATGGCAAAGGCAGTAGGCTAAAGGCGACAGGTTTTCGGTTTCGGGGAGAGTAGAATGCGAGCAGCTCCTTATTTGCCGTTTTGATAGCCACGATTCAACAAAAAAGGAGGTAGGGACAAATTGAGTGTCTGCCTCACTTCGGTCGCATGTTGAGTCTACAGAATGACATTAAAAAAAGAACTGTTTCCAATCATGCGACGACAGTCCATCTCTACAAATTTTAAGCCTTTTGTGACATGACGAGAAATAATGGTTCAATGCGGATGCGCAGGTATCCAATTCCTAGGATTTGCCTTTCATAGGGAAATAAGGCTAAGTTCAAAGGATAACTGAGAGCAAGAGCCAAATGTTCAACAAATCTACACTTTTACCTACATGTTGATGTTGCACGCACAATTTAATGGTAATTTAGGAGAAACGAGTGGATTCATTGCAAAAACCACAGCAGTACGTGTGCTAGAATATGAGTAGGGGGTGCCGAATTATAAAACTTACGGTTTTATCTTTACCTATTTATTTTATTTGGGCCTTGCGCCAGAAAAGGCATTGTGAGAACTCAGCAGTATCGGCTACTATAGTGGAATCATGATGCGCGGAGAAAAAGGAGAAATGGTTGAGTCACGGCTCTGGCTTGCTGGCCAAATTTCGAGGTCACATCTTTACCACACGTCGTAGAATCGTTCCGAGCTATCGAGCTATCGTTTATCTTTGCTGGATGAGGACATTCTCACAAGAACACGCGATAGCCAGTTTCTACTAACGATTAGACTGATGCACTTGCCTCGTTGCACTGATTTGAGAAGCAACATCCACATCAGTAAAATCACCGCGAAAGTTCTGGCTACCTTAGAGTAACATCTTGAAATTAAAGTCATTTGCCTGGCCTACATCTTATCAAATGCAATTTCACTGAAAGCAGCATATTGGTAGCCATGCATTCTAGTCTTATGTTTTCGGATGTTTGGGAGCAGTGTGTCGAACAGCAATGTTTGATGCAATTGTTGAAAGAGCGAAGTATTGCAATTCCGCAGAACGTTATGTTGCTATTTATTGTGGAGAATCGGATATGGTGGCTATCACATATATATTTAAGTCATAGCTGCACTACAAATCGGTGACTGATGTGAAAATTCTAATTTTCAGACAACACCATTTCTTTCCAATCAAGCCCATCGGTAATTTCTATATGCAGTAAGTTCTGCAAAGCTCTTAGTTTTATTCGCCTCCACTTCGATTGGGAACCCGGCATCCACACAGACGGCAACATGTATTCTTCTTTCACTATAGTCAATAAAAACCGTTTCAGCCCTTGCACAGCGTCGCGATTATGTAAGCGTGTAGTTCTCGGCCTTCATCCATATTCCTAAAGCCGTTTACCAAAAGAACGCGAAACGTGAGCCTTACAGATATATTGAAAGTACTGCGCCCACATTATTCAGATAATATTTTGTATATTCGACCATGCACTCGCATTTCTGTTCGTTGACCTAAGTAAGGGCCATAAAGCGTGGAAAAGCGCCTTTTGTTAAAAATAAATAAATAAAATAGAAAAAGAACGGTGCCTGCAGTAGATATAGAGCAAGAGCGATAGATTCAAAATAAATGAAAGTACTTGAAGTGAGATGAAAGGACTCTTTTCGTAAGAGCGCAGAAATGTAATACCTGTTCGCAGTAGGGCGTTCCGTGTCTGAGAAACGAAGAAAGCTGCGGGCGGTCCATGTGGTGAAAAGAGCGGTCCGCAAATTTGATCGCGGTTTTCTCGCACGCTGTTCATGTTGACTTCATTCAGAGGTCACCGATAGTCCACTTGCTCTCTGGCTTCTGGTCATTCTACACAGGTGCGGCGCGCGAACGCACTCAACAAATGATGCCAGCTCAACAGAGTTAGTGGTGCAATGCATGTAACTTCATTTTTTCTTTTATTTCGCAACCCGACACAGGGTACTTCGCCCTCTTCTCAACCGTTTATTGAGACCAAAGGCTCGCATTATGCCTTTCTTGCAGCACAGTCGAACAGCGGGATCAGCAGAGTTAGTTTCGGAAAATTGAAGGAAATTGACTGCATTTCAGCTGCGCGCAGTATCCTTTGAAAGAAATCGTATTATGTGCATCTATGGACAATATTTTTTTTTGATCAGGAGCGATCGTGTAGCCTACTCTCCAAATTTCAGATTCAAAATCACAAGGCACTGACAACGGGCATCTGCCTTTTCTAGCGCGGAAAATTACTTCAGAGGGACATGTTCCGGGCTTTAGCTGCTGTATTCACGTTTGAACTATTGCGTTGACTAATAAACAAAATGTACTACAGTAACATATCTGAAGTTTCGTCCACATTACGAAGCATTGGCGCGATAGCTCGGGGAATATTACACGCAGTGAGTCCTGCACTATTTCGTCTGGTATCTGTTTGAGTAAATCTTCGCAGATTCGTGCGAGCTATCAGCTTTTGCGGAGAACAAAACTTCGTTGCTGGCATAGCTAGCGTTCTCCAGCGGTGAAGTGGAGAAGCCGCTACTTCTTTCTCTTTATGATCTTCGCTTTCACGTTTTTTCTATTGCTTTATTTCTGAGTAAGCTGAATTTCAGAGCAAGTAAGCTGCAGAGCATGTCGTCATCCAATCAGAGTAGCTTGCGGCGTAAGTGCGCTTTGCAGGCGAAGTATTCTTCACTGCTTTACTATCGTAAGAGGCCTCGAGTGTTTTGTGTTTCTTGGGAAGTTTTGCGGTAGACTGAGCAGCGCGTCTTGTTTTGGGACACTTTGTAAGTGAAAATTGGCATTCAGGTGAGTATAGCAGAAAGCTACAAAGGAAACTCGTACCGGTTTCTCAGGAAGACAGCTTCACATTTCATAGAAAAAGTAGCCCTGTTCCATGATTCGAACTAGGTACCAACGACTTTCCGGGCCGTTGCTCCCGGGTTCTTCATTTACAACGCAGAATTTATGTGTCGCCATGCAAATGAAAGACACTCACTACAATGATTGTATGTTTACGTTTCCCACAAAAGTAATAAGGTAAGAAAATAGCGCGTCAGAGGTAAATCCTCCGACTACCACTCTATGGAACCAGAGTTCAAATTCACTTGACGCATTTGACTATTTTTTAGTTTATTTTTAAACTCCCGCAAATGGCCAAGATTTCTGTGAGAGACACCGACGGACTTCAGAATGTGAGGGATCGTAAGAGCCAAATAACCACCTATCGCTGTAATATAAACCGGTACGAATGAGTGAACTTCACATGAATTTCTTGCCTCCACCTTGGTCTATTATGAAAAGTCAATAGCGGTGCTTGCGTAGATGGTGATAAATATTCCAGGCCCCTATGGTTACAGATAACCCAATCGGAAATCCCATCCGCGACGCCGTGTTGACCAACAAAGTAACTCCACTGTCAAGCAACATCAGAGAGTGAAATTGCTTGAATCTTACTTAAAGCTGGGATGCCTAAAATGCGTTAAAAACAAGCCAATTTTCTGCAGGAGATACGAATCTAAGTGTTTCAAAATTTACGTTCTGCGCGCTTTAGTTTACGACGGCCAGCACATTAGAAACTATTGGGACTGAAAATCCAGCACGTTAAAATTTGTGACCTGCACAGCGGAAATAATCCACGAGTCGATAATCCGTTCACAATACTTCTGCCCGGTGCTACACAGTGTGACACGTGGTAGAAAGACGACTACGCAAACTATACGAGAGTGGCCTTCGTTCATTGATTTTCGCTTATGCTCTCAGCAAATTCCCTATAGTTCCTTTTCTTCTTCGCTAAGCTTCCGTTTTTATCAGGCATTCGACATCAATTGACTGCGCAGTGTTTACATATCACGTGAGTGTGCGGGCTCACGTTGGACGTCTCTGTCAATTATAAATCGAACTAACCGAAAGCTCCGAGGACGTTTTGCAAATGTATACAAATAATTAATTTTCATTTTATGGGTTCTTAGCTCTGCGGCTTCTCTCTAGCTCTCTCTCCCTTGTAGCAAGAAATCTCTCTCTCTCTCTCTCTTGCAGCAAGAAATGAGCGCTCCTTTTTCAAATGACATGCCTTTAGCGTTATAACATATTTGTTATTTTCCTTGTTCGGGCCTATGAGCTTTGCCTCGGCTATTTTTCGTACGACATTTCGAGCGGTCTGTATAGCTCCATTGAGTATATACAGTGAAAACACACAACACAGCAAGTTTTGTAATCACTGGAGCGCTTCTTTTTCATTCCGCAGCCTGCTGCCATCACTAAATGGCTGCCCACTTAGCATGATTACTTTTGGTGCCGAAACGAGCAGTCTTAATTAAGCCCACTGTATGGCTGTATCGAGTGTCCCTAATTGATCTTTGCGCGAAAGGGGAACGTATGCCGCCTTTTTCATTTTACTCATGGTATGTCACTGTTTCAACACTGTTTCCGCATGGACAGCTCCGAGTATTGGGGTCAGGTATCTTTGGACGTGTCTTGGGTGCTTTACTTTGCTTGTCTATAGTTTTTTCCGCAGGAATTCGTCAACGCCTGAGTGAATATATTTTCCTTCTTTTATTCATCAACCGTTCCCTGGGAACATTGCAAGAATTAACTGTAAAATCTCGCTGAGTGTGTGTTCGCTATGCGTCTCTAATTGTAAGGAACAGCGCCATCAGATTTGCACATGCAATAAAACTAACATTAGTATAGCACTACGCAATTCCTCTTGCGAAATAAAAAGGCTGTGCAGATAAACATCTATGGATCGGCTAACTCAGTGAGAGGCAACTCTGATTACTTACGGCGCTCAGAAAAACTGCGAGTAAATATCAGTTAGGTTTATTTACCTATGCAGATATTTTCTTTTCCGATTAAACATAGAGGCACTGTTCGTACTGACAAGATTTGCAGCTTCCTTCCATTTCGTGTGAATCTCCTATCACGTGTAACTTTAAATCGACGCAGATGTGTTTGTTTACCCAATGGTGCTATCTGTTCTCTCTAACGTTGGTGGATTATGAATGAAACGTGTCAAGAAGCGCGTTGTAATTGCTTGCGTTTTTTCATGTCAAAATACGTCTAATTGAAAAGCTGTCTCAGAACACAAGATGAATGCTCAGATGCGCACAGATATGAGCGGTGGTGGAATACTACATAAGATGCACCCATGCAGGGTTAGATAGGATGTGTATTTGTAAAAGCCACTATCTTTCGAATCTATATACAGCCCAGGTTAGATGCTGTCCTAACCTCAATTGTTCCACTGCGCCCTTCACCTAAGCTCTTTATCTTATGTAGTGCCCGATCAATCAACTGCCATTACGGAGATTGATTTGTTGAACCGCCATTACAACGAAATATAACGCTTCAAATAAAAGGAGTATTGTGCATAAGTAGGTTCCTGGTTGTGAAAATAGAATCTTACCTAAAGAAGAAATTCACAAACTACACCTGCGAGGGATGCTGCGAAAATTCATATATGACCACTCGCTTGTGCTTCTTTGAGTCCATGCTCGAATATCCACACATTTAACCCTATTCCCTCGATAATCTGTGTGCCCGTCACTAAAGAAAAATGCACGAAGAGAGGCCTTGGGCTGGACTAGGCACAAATCCTCTTTGGCTGTTGTATACAATATATTTCAATACCACATTGAGTCGTAAATTCATTTTCTCACTTTCGCTTCCATTGGTGCGACGATTAGCCAAATGCAGCGGCGATAACTTGTTTCACGATGTACTAGAATACGATTTTCTAGCTGGATAGCATTGTAGGAACGTCATCGGCGAGCTTAACCGAGATTGCCTGAACTTTCGTGTTTTCAGCAATCCGGACGGCGAGTGGCGTGCAGATCGTGCGGTTATCTGTGCCCATGTGGGTCGAGAACGGCACCGAGGACTCAGTTTTGTTGGATTGCGAGTACGCCTACACTGAGCGCGACGACTCACAGCTGGTGGTCAAGTGGTTCCTGAACGACGACCCAAAGCCCATCTACCAGTGGATACCCGAGCTGGAGACACGGCACGTCTCCCAGAGGCTGAAGGGGCGCCTGAACACCGACTTCACGGTCACCGCGAATCACTTCACAAAGTTCCGCGCTCTCAACTTGTTGCGACCGACCACCGAGCTGAGCGGTCGGTACTCGTGTCACGTGACCTCACACAATAACCAGGACCAAAGGTCGCAACTCATGACCGTCTATGGTGAGTGCTGTGCATTGTTCTAAGCTGAAAATTTCACTGCTTCGCACTGTCAGCTGTGGAAGCATAGATGTCTGTGCATGTTGCGGAAAAACTCCGAAGAGAAAATTGCCATATAATTTTAGCTCATGACAGAACGCACCAAAGCGCCAAGTAGGAGATAGAAGAAGGGAGCTGTGACTTGTCATCGCTATCGCATACTTTTCTTTCCTGGAAATCTATGAGTGGACGGAAAGATGAAATTACCCCTCCAATGTTTTCGCTTGTATTATTCAGCAGGCTCAACGACATACGATGAGGCCGACTGGCCCTTACGTACAGTCGGCTTCAGAAGTATGTGGGATGCGTGTTTTCCCGAAGAGCCGACTAGCGCAGCTTTCGCTTGCAGCCAATGTAGCAGTACAAGACTATGTGGGTCACATGCACAAGTACAGGATTATAACCTGCATGGCAGGATGCCTGCCCAGGATAATGCATTGAGCTGTTTTCCGCGCGCCTTAAATTTTAGACACCGACTGTGCGGCTGTAATTTCTTTGTACTTTCTGCTGCAGCACGTCCAAAGCACTTCGTCTTCAACTTCTCTCGAGCCAGCGAGGAGTCGGCGACGACGTTTGTGTGCGAGGCAACCGGCGCATTTCCTTTGCCCACGTTGTCGCTGTATCAGCTAGATGAGGAATCGTCAGCGTCCCCTCAGCGGCGGCACGCCCTCGCCCCAACGCAGCGGGTGACGCCGCGGCAGGACGGATCCTACGTCACTCGCGTCTCCAGCCAAGTGCCGGACGAACAGTTCTCACGCTCGGGCCGGCATTTGTTCGTGTGCCTGCTCTCCATACCCGGCACAGACTTCAAGAAGCAGCGACTCATCGAGTTCTATCCAGGTGAGTCAGGGGCGTCGTTCTTCTGCACAATGCAAGTTGACGAATTGACCAGGTTTACAATTATAAGATCGTAGGTGTCAGAGTCATAAACTTTCCCTGATTTTACTGGACTGAACTAATTTCAGCTTTTCCCTCTGTCTGTACGCCGTTATAGGAACAGATAGCTATTCGGGACATCTGTATCACGGAATACCATTCGTGCACAGTAGTTCAAATCATAACAGCTGCGAAACTTCACTTAACTTCCCACAAATCTCATGTCTCAGAATATGCACCCATGACTGGTGAAAAGTGCGAGTTTTTCTTATTCTCGCGTCAGGTCTTGATGACTAGACAAACAGTAGAAGCGCCACGTTCACTTCAACGCAGCAAGGCAGGGGAGGTAGATGCGCAGTACGCCCGCAATTTTAGGGGAGTCTTCTTATCCGTATGGGGAAGATTGAAGAACACTATCAAAGCCGAACATCTCTTACATAAGCAAGCCAGCCGGGGGCACTATAGTGCATCTGTAACAAGGGTAATGGGAAAAATGGTAGCGCAACGGCGAAAATATAGAAGAATTTCTAAAGATTACAGCATATATAAGTATCATTTCTGCCTGAGACAAATGCGCCACAGTGGAGATGGCATACGCTCTATTATCTAACTAATCTGTGCAAGCAGAACAGAACGTTATCCCTTCAAGTAATTTCTGTCACAACATGTCTCCGTTAAAAGGCAATACGCACAGAAAAGCACGCACTGGACGAAAAATTTGCGGCTTTTTCAAACACGTCTCGCCAGATGAAGTAAGCGACAGTGCTTAACTACTCTACTGAGTTATACGCCTGAAATACCATTTGTGAATGTGAAAAGACTTGCACATGGTCCAAAGAAGTGCGACCTTTGTGCTCCAATATAATTAATTTACAACATTTAGAGTCCTCCTTACGGTATGAATAATTTACCGAAGCCAATGTGGCATATTCCTGAGCGCCGCCCGACTGATTCGCCTGTAGAGATGCAATTCAAGTAATTGTTGAGGATATTTTGAGGGTTTGAAATAAAGGAAAAGACACTGTATTTGTTTAAAGCAGCAGTCAGGGAGCCAAAGCTGTAGAAGTGGATTCGCAGTGAAAACTCCTCCTTGTTTTCTACCTCTACTTACTGATATCATACTATTGCACAAACTTTCAATATCTATTCTTTAGGTTTGTAATGAAATAAAAAGAAATGCTTCCGTCAACCAAAGGACCAGGCAGGATTCCATAAAGGCTACTCAACAATAGACCATATTCACACTATCAATCAGGTGATAGAAAAATGTGCGGAATATAACCAACCTTTATATATAGCTTTCATTGATTACGAGAAAGCGTTTGATTCAGTCGAAACCTCAGCAGTCATGGAGGCATTGCGGAGTCAGGGTGTAGACGAGCCGTATGTAAAAATACTGAAAGATATCTATAGCGGCTCCACAGCCACCATAGTCCTCCATAAAGAAAGCAACAGAATCCCAATAAAGAAAGGCGTCAGGCAGGGAGATACGATCTCTCCAATGCTATTCACAGCGTGTTTACAGGAGGTATTCAGAGACCTGGATTGGGAAGAACTGGGGATAAGAGTTAATGGAGAATACCTAAGTAACTTGCGATTCACTGATGATATTGCCTTGCTTAGTAACTCAGGGGACCAACTGCAATGCATGCTCACTGACCTGGAGAGGCAAAGCCGAAGGGTGGGTCTAAAAATTAATCTGCAGAAAACTAAAGTAATGTTTAACAGTCTCGGAAGAGAACAGCAGTTTACAATAGGTAGTGAGGCACTGGAAGTGGTAAGGGAATACATCTACTTAGGACAGGTAGTGACTGCGGATCCGGATCATGAGACTGAAATAATCAGAAGAATAAGAATGGGCTGGGGTGCGTTTGGCAGGCATTCTCAGATCATGAACAGCAGGTTGCCATTATCCCTCAAGAGAAAAGTTTATAACAGCTGTGTCTTACCAGTACTCACGTACGGGGCAGAAACCTGGAGGCTTTCGAAAAGGGTTCTACTTAAATTGAGGACGACGCAACGAGCTATAGAAAGAAGAATGATAGGTGTAACGTTAAGGGATAAGAAAAGAGCAGATTGGGCGAGGGAACAAACGCGAGTTATAGATATCTTAGTTGAAATCAAGAAAAAGAAATGGGCATGGGCAGGACACGTAATGAGGAGGGAAGATAACCGATGGTCATTAAGAGTTACGGAATGGATTCCAATAGAAGGGAAGCGTAGCAGAGGGCGGCAGAAAGTAAGGTGGGCGGAGGAGATTAAGAAGTTTGCAGGGACAACATGGCCACAATTAGTACATGACCGGGGTAGTTCGAGAAGTATGGGAGAGGCCTTTGCCGTGCAGTGGGCATAACCAGGATGATGATGATGATGATGATGATAATGAAGTAGCTTTCTTGGGTGCCTTTTCAATAGCCACTCTTTTATTAGACAAGGTCCAGGCGTGCATAACCACTTTTAGCGCCTTGTAGAAACTCAGCCAGCGTAGAAGTTTATAAGCGCCGTAATTTCCTTAATATCGCTTTAAATACAAAAATGCCAGAAACGAATTTTATCAGACTCACTCTTCCAACCTCCAATAGCGGAGCTCACCATTGCTGGCGCATCAGCAGCACTTCAGTTATTCAAGAATGTTATCTGCACTTAGTAGTATATGCAACCGCAGCGAGAGTTTACCGCCTTTAACCGCACTTCCACGCCGTTCTGAATAGAAAAAAGCATTTCCATAATTGTGCTCCTGCGCGAAAGGCTTCGAAGTGCTTCCCACATGAGCACTTACAATTCTTCATTAACGTTACTTTGAGCACGTACCGAGCTCATTCTCCCATCGCGCTGCAACGTCAGTGAGAAACAGCACCTGTACCTTAATGGCGTACGTAGAAGAATGTATGCCACGTCCATTTCTTCTTACTTCCAACGGATGCTAGCTTGGTTGTCGGAGGGAACGACGAGGCGAAAATAACCGGGAGCGTTTGGTCGGGCATCACTAAGGCTTAGGCTGAGGAAATTGAGTTGGGTGCGCTCATCAGGAGGTGCAGTCTTCGATACAACTTTTTTCAACCACCTCAAATAATTACCACCCTGAACGGTTACACTCTCTCGCAGCCCCATGTATACTTCACCACGCACAGACCCTATAGTCTGTCGCCACATGCAAGGGAACCGAAGTTCCAGACAGAGCCTTCGCGACGTGGCACCCGAACTGGCCATGGTCTGTGCTCGCGTATACACAGACGCACACGCAGAGGTGCGGAGACGTAGACATGTTCCTTATGCGCCGCCTCGTCTGCCGCGTGCACACGCTTGGCGGAGGCCTGCCCTACCTCGTTATTCGCCGTCCTAATAGTTCTCGAGAAGAACGGGGGAGTGGCGGCGGCAAACGCGATTAACACGAAGATTCATGCGCGCTGTTGCGCACCGTGCAGTCTGCGTCTGCACATTCCTTGCGGTGCAGAAGGGAAGGGAAACACCGTGAGCAGGAATACTTGTGTTGAGCCCAGAACTGTTTGCAGAACATGGCAGTCTACGGAAGGCAAAAAACAAAGCGAGGAAAGACCTAAACGTGAAGCCAGCGAGCAAGGAAGAGCGCTAGAGTCTGGAATGAATCAGAACTGTTCCGCTTCCTCCTTAGTTTCGCGAAGGTTTGAGCACCAGAAAGACCATTACTGGCACACGCGAGGAATGGGTTGAGGAGGAGAAACAGGAGAGAGAGAGAGAGTGAGACGAAGACGACAGAGCGTTCGTTAGCGGCGAGTACACCACAGACTCGAGAAGACGAGGCCTGGCCGGACAATGTGATTCGCGATTTACGTCCTCGCGGCGGAGACATGCTGTTCTCAGCGCTACTAATAGCCGAGATATTCAGCAATTGGGCCCTCAGGGTGCTGTGGGCGGCAATGGGCGTGCGTTGCAAATGGCGGGCTCTCTACGCTCTCTCAAATGGAGCCACAGTCATCCTGCTAGCCAGGAGGGAAACGCATTAAGCACAAGAATTAAGCAGCTGCATAAAAAACAGAAAAATAGACAGGCGCGAGACAAATGTGGAGGAATGCGCTGCCGCTCTGCGCTGTTGTGGACCTTAATCGGCGTCGTTACGACCACTGGTGTTCGGGCATGCCTCGCTAACGGAGCGTGGTGCGTCGTTTTGTTGAAATAAAAAACCACTCGTGATTGAGAAGTGGGAACTTCTACATTGTATTAGCCGTTAGGATTTGTTGTAGTGGGGACGCAACTGTAGCGCCGTTTTTCTTTATTGCGTACAGCCGGGTTAAGGGATTTGCTTACTATTTTTCCAATAGGAAAGCCCTCCACCTCCTTCTCCCTATACAAATATTCATCTGTGCTCGCTCTTGAACCGGCAATTCTCGCCCTATGTACACGTTTTTCCACATGCGTGGGTAAAGGGCAGCTAAATGCACAGGATATCCGGTCACAAAAGTGGTTTAGAAAATTTCGCTGACGAGATTCACCGGACGTGTTAACAATATAACTTTTAGAAGCTTGTTTCTTTAGTATTATCATGCCCTCATTAATATTTAGGGATAATTCCTGTCTCATTTACAGAGTAGCAACCTACTTAAGTATAGTGGGTTTTCTGTACGTATGTTCGTACCTTACGGAATATTTAAGAGAGCATTTCTACGGTAAAGATGTACGTGGTGCCAATCTCTATTTTGGTGATTTATGTGATGAAAAAGGTTAACAGATAAAGCTCGCGACTGTGACTACCAGATCGGAGGAATGTGAAACATATCATTATGTGAAAACTGCGCAATACATCATGCCCATAATGAGGCTACTAATGATATCCAAGTGGCTGCCGAGAACTACCGCTAAACGTTTCACAGAAAATAGCACAGAGATCCTTAAAGGAAAAACCTCTCTAATATTGCAGTTATTAATCATGTAGACTCTACAAACGTCACAAAGAGAAAGAAAATTGAGCTAGCATTTGTCTCCTAAAAGAAACACCATGACCACCAGCTTGCAGATGAAAGATAAAAAAACTTTATAAAGAGAGAGAGAGAAAGAGAGAGATATATATAAAGTAAGAAATAAACGATAAATGACACAGCTACACGGGCAAAGTTCCAGCGTTACAGACGAAAGTCTAGTCCCGTGTTTGCAAGAATTTCAGTATAGCTTTGTAAGCCTCATATAGAGTAGATACAAGACCTTTCGGAAACAATATATCATTAAGATATTGTTCGTGGATGATAAAGTTGTTGAAACTTGCTCAGCAGCATTCAGCGGAACTGCGGAAAAAATAGTGCTGAAGCAAGTGCTGAAGCGTTTCGCTGGAGTGTGCGCGAGCAAGGCACTAAGGGCTCAAGGCACGTCCTTGATTGTGAACGCGATGTGAGGAATTAACACGCCCGATGCGTAACTTCTGCAGTAGTGACCCACCACGGCCAGTTAGAGCATGGCCAGTGATTACTGTAGAGTGCAAGTCCAGCGCTACACGTTCATTCTGGTGCAAGCACGGTATGTGGTGGCTTATAAGTAGTCCAGTGTCATTGAATTGGCAGAAATTGTCATCTGTCTAATCTAAGGCATTTGCTGACGCCACCAAAGCATCAATAGCCCCGTTTCCCGAGATGCCAATGTGTGATAGTATCCATTGAAACAGAACCTTCTTCCTTGGAAGCTGATTTGTTGGGCCACTCTAAAGAAGGTTTACATACTTTTGGTTGTATTTTGTCCCCAAATGATAATCGTCCTCCGTCTTGCCCGCATTTCCTTTCTTTAACGCTGCGAGCCCAGTACTTCCTAGTCACGAACAGATTGCGCGTTATCAGCTTGACACAGCATTCTCGGCAGGAAAGTAGCGATGGCAACCTCACCGGTGCTCTGGTAACGCTCTGGTGCCAGGAAATCAAACTGAGTCAATCCACGTTCTGGGCTAAGATTGAGTGCTTTATGTAAATGCGAGGGACGCAAGATTTAAACGCCGTTTATAGACGCTTTATTAAAATTCAGGCACTTCAGTAAGGTTCCTGTAGCGCTATTTTTTTTTACACGAGTGACGTAGATGCATGTTCATTTGCACACAAGCCGCCGCCCAATATGATGCAGTGGAAAGTAAGCGTTCCTTCTACATGGTACATCACTTTCTTAGCGGCATTCTGAAATATGTATCAGTCTTGAGGCAGATTGATAGGTGGAGGCGTAGCGTGCGCTATGGAGTTGGTGGAAACGCGGTGACCATTAAACACGAACCACGCGATGCTTGCCGCGCATAGAACACCGAGGCTGAAGGCCCTTTGAGGCTGCGCGGACGATGGTTCTGGCGGTATGGCTTTTCAGTGCATTACGGATAATGACGGAGGCGAAGAGTGTGTGAGCCATAAGCGGTGCCCCTGGGCCTTGCGGGAAATGATCGCCGGTGCACAGCTGTTTTCGCTTCTGTGGGTGTGCGCTGCCTCGGACCCCATGTTTTTAGTTCCTCACAGTAGAAGAGAGCGCGAAGGAAGGCTGTAATTTCTGCTCATGAAATATGAATGAAGCGACGCCAGCACCAAACGAAGCATGGGCACTCGGATGGGGGTCAGCAGTGCCAATGAAAGCAAGATTTTATTCTATGTTCTTTATCGCTTTTTTTTTTTCGACTTCTACCGAATTCTTAATTTTTTTCTGTTTTGCTCGAGCTTATCTTCTCTAATTTATTAATGCTCCAGAGCGATTGATGTTTTAATGTGCATGACAGCGGGATGTGCTTTAGACGCGAATGTTGTATGTGTTTCAGGGTGCATCTGTGTACCATTGCTGAGGAAGATGGTATTTCTGGGTGTTTTCCTATTATTTCACTATGTCCACTATGTGCGCTACGGATATAAGGAATGACATTTTAAATTGAATTCCGGTGTTTTACGCGCCAAAACAACGATATTATTATGAGACATGCCGTAGTGGGGGAACTACAGATTAATTTTGACCACCAGGGGATATTTAATTTGCCATCATTGCACGGGACACCGTAATTTTTGCATTTTGTCCCAATCGAAACGCAGCAGCCGCAGTCAGAATTTGATCCGGCGCGCTCATCCTTAGCAGCGCAACACCTTGCTCATCCTGCCTTTTTTAGCCTTTAGGTTTTTCCATGTTTTACAATTTCGTTCATTCCTTTCCTCATTAGGTGTACACTGAAAGAAATTTAGTGCGCCTCAAAGGAAAAAAAAAGCCATGCCATCCATCTGCAGCACAGCAACATTTCTAGGTATCCGAGACAAAGTGCTGGTAATAAAATATTCTCAGTTCCGCCGAAAGGCGAAGCAGCGATTGCGATAGCAAATTAGTGGACAGCTGTGCAAATTAACGACAGTTAACAATGATAGAATGTGTAAGCGCGACCGAACGAGGACGTAGAAAGAAACAGACACACAGAGACAGCGCTGTCTTGGTGTGTCTACTTCTTTCTAGGTTTGTGTTAGTTGCGCTTACAGATTCTATCGTGGATTCAAACGAACTAGTCCACCAACGTGTTTTTTTACTAAATAATACGCATGGTGTCATGCGCGCAAAGGTAAACATGGACACATCTCGCTCGATCAGCGCGGAAACTCGCTGTCAAGATACTGGAGTGATGAATCACGGAAGCAGCCGGCGAATTGACCTTCGTGCATCTCTCGCTTCGACTTGAGAAACGCCGAATGCGCAGCGCATACGAGGCTACCAGCACTACGCGCACTCTACAAACAACGCAGATCGCTTTGAAGATGAGGCCCGCGCGGGCGTGCACTGTGACCACGTCGCAGATTCATTTTTCTTTCATTCATTTTTCATTTGTTTATCCAAAGTTCTTTGTACAGAGTGAATTTGCTGGTCAATCTAAGCACGCAGTGCTTGTAAAATGACCAGGCAGTTGGTGAAACAACATATCAAAGTCATATTACCGCAATTATTACATTCTCTCGCATATATACACTAAACACCTTCCAGTGCATGAAACAAAAAATAACAAGCAGTTTGAGTTCCTGTTTTTTTCATTACACAATGTGTCAAGAAAAACATCAAAGTCAAAACAAAGCCAAAGCATCAAAGCGATACATAAATACACCAGTCACATACAAGACTACAACTCAATTCTTCAAACTGCTGAATTAAAAATTATACATAGGTATCGAAGCAAGAACATAAACAAAAGTTGAAAACAAAGCCGGTAAACAATTTCATATGGGTCAACTGGCTTTACCTACTAAGTGTTTATTGAGTTTGCACACCATTTTCTGATCGCTTTATTCATTTTTCGTTTTGTGTTTATCGTACATAATTCATCACTCAATTGATTAAATACTGCAGGGACATAGTAGTACTTGGTTCTTTTTCCATAGTGAGTGTAGACACGTGGTTTCACGTACCTCTGAGTTTGTCGCAATGTCACGTTCTTTTTTACGACAACCCTGAATTCTTTGCTGAAGTAGCGATTGTTCAAAACTACATAATTAAATAGTTCTTTCACTGGTAGTATAACCAGGGCTTGTTATTTTTCCCTTGTACCTGCGCTATCTAACGCTGTACCGTAGGTTATGCTCTTGACTATTTTACGAATTACACGATTAATTTCTTGTTTTTTGTTTGCAGAGCAAGTGCCGTATAATGTAATGCCATACATAAAGATTCAGCTAGCGCCTTAAATACAGTAAGCTTTACTTTAAATTGAGGTCTGCCTCGAAGGTGATACATCATGGCAGCAATTGATCTTAACTTTTTACATGTGTTTAACTGACTATTCCAATTAAGACATTGATCGAAACGTACACCTAAATACTTTACAGTTGATTCGAGTGGCAAAGGTAAGCAATGGCATGAATTACAGTCTGATGAATGCAAAAAAATTATCCTATTAAGTGCGGATTAAGTGTGGAAGCTTTGTGGGGATTCGTAAAACAAATGAGCATTGTTTTTCCTTTATTTATGAAAACATAATTTTCCTGAAACCAATCACATAATTTAACAATATCACTCTGTAGTTGTTGGAACACTGTATCAATGTTGGCAACATCTATAGTAATCGCAGTGTCGTCCGCATACTGGAAGATTTCAGAATGTAATGGTAGAAGGCTGAGGTCTGTAACATAAGTGTTAAAAAGCAGGGGTCCTAACGTACTACCCTGAAGTACTCCATATTTTAGTGGCTCAAAAGTGCTATATGTTTCTCCTAAACTAACACACTGAAATCTGTCAGCAAAATAACTTGAAAAAAACTTAATGAAGTGTCCCCGAAAGCCCAGATATTGCAACTTTTTTATCATAATATTATGGTCTATGGCATCTAAAGTTTTTGTTAAATCTAACATTAAAGCCAGGACCACTCGGTTATTTTCTATCGAACTGTTGATGTAATCGGAAAGCTCATCTAACAAGGAAGTTGTATTTTTATTCTGTGTGAAGCCAAATTGCGCATTATTGTTCAGTGAAAATCGATCACAGAATGACAGCAGCACGGATGCTACATGCTTTTCTATTATGTGGGCAAGCGCTGAAAGGATAGAAATCGGTCTGTAATTTCCGCAGTCACTCTTTTTTCCGTTTTTGTATATTGGCCTAACAACAGAGATTTTCATTCCTTTCGGTATATCTCCAGTGTGAAATATTCCGTTTAGTATTTTTAATAATACGCCTTTTAGTTCCTTAAAATTACTACGGAGGTCTCGAGTACGAATCTTATCAAAACCCGGTGGCTTCCACTCCATGAAACCCTTGATGATATTCAATTATTCAACTTCAGCTATTTCTGGCAGAAAAGCTGTGTTCGCGCATGTGCGTTTAGGTTTGTATTCGGTTTGCCTATCGCGACTTGTTGCTCTTAGTTCTTCCGCCGCATGCAAGAATGTGTCATTGAACTTATCACACATTACTTTCGTGTCTACTGTGGGGAAGTTCTGTTTTATCACGTCTTCAACGCATACGTGTTTCGATCGGCCCATCAGGTCGTATACCAATGCCCACGTTTTCTTTACCTCGTTTTATTTACCGCGAATTCTCGTGACAGGTATCTTCGTTTCGCAAGTCGCAATTTCGCTGTGGTTTGATTTCTAGTAGCAGATGACGCCACAGCATTAGCATTGATGATGCGTTCACTATGCTGAAAGCTACCAAAGCCACTGCATCACTGCTTCATTAATTTTCTACCCCGCTCTAGCATGGCACATGATGACGGTAGTGAGCAAACGCCAAGTAGACGCCAAATATAGGCCGAGCAGACGTTGTCGCACAGGTGAACATTTGAAAGGGCATTAGCCCGTAATACTTGCTAAGGAGGCTGCAAGATAACTGCAGGGAAAGCATACAGGTAAAGGGGAAGCCCTGCGGCCGCATGCATGTAAACGCACCTTATGGTTACGACGTCCAAACATTTTTTTTTTCTTTTTGTCAATCGACCAGCCATGAAGCATGTAACATGATGGCAAGCAGACGCTGAGCAGACGACGCGGTGTGGATGAGCACATCTCAAGGGGCATTCGGCGTTTCTATTGGCTAAGAATTCGTGTAGTTTCCACAGTGCTGCAACCAGCTCATGAGAAGATGGATCCCCTCTGTAATACCTTCGGGGTTTTGATGGTATAATCAGTGTGACAGCCCCTGCGCCAGCTATAGGTGGCTTCACTGCACAAAAGTGGATTGCAAGATGGCGGACCTATGCCCAACTCTGGCTTCCTGCGGGAGCCATATACACTATCTCTAGGCGAAGAGGACATCGAGGCACCCTTGCAGCTGCCGGACAAGAACGCCTCCCCTCCCCCTTCCTCGCCTGATCCCCGTGCCGCGCGCACGACAGGAGAGGGCACGCTTCCGGTCCGAGTTCCTCGCTCGGGCACGTGAGATTGAACCGCGTTCGTTGGCTCACCCTCGCTAGCTTTCACTCGCACATACACAATACGGCGCGCGGCGACAGTCTCATCACCCTTGGACTTTATACAGAACCTCACGACGACGGGGACGACTTAAATGCGCTTGAAGTGTCCATATATTGATCATCGCTATGAAAGCCAAGGCCAAATTAGCAAGGATAATTAGCAAAACAATTTTTTCACTGGCTGGCTGCCTATTTTTGTTTGCCTGTGTATAAAGCATAATGACATTACTTGTCACAAACGTACCTTCGCTATATGAAATGATCTGTGCTTCAGTAAAATATGTTCACGCCTACGAACCATTTTGTGCAATATAGTTCATAATTTTATGGTAACAGCGAAAACTCTGGCAATTTTTGGGATCGCCAAAACTCAGAAATGCCATGTGCTTCAGCTTTATCGCATGGTCAACTGCAATTTTGAGGGTAACACTGTCATATTTGCTGACTTATATGGGAAATGCTAACGACTGTATTTCTATTGCATTTCTGTTGCATTTCTGAAATAAACATTTATAGAGTTGAAGCTGCGCTTTCGAGCTATGCATTCGGTGCATTCGGGCTACTTCACTTTGTTCTCAGGATTATTGGGTGCTTCTTGAAAGGCTGTTGTTAGATTGTGCCAATTTATTTCTAATGAAGCTCAGTGTTAACATATTAGGGATTTCCATTAGGGGGAAACTTGGAAGTAATGTATCATGGATGGTATACTTTCTTGCCTGTCGCAGAATACTACACAGACAGTGCTACCTGCCGAGGGATCAACTGGTTTGTCGCAGTCGCCATGTCTTCAGTTATCTGGGCCTTGCGATAATATCGAGGAGGGTTCGCCTACGAGGTAAGTAAGGAGCAGTCACGTAATTTGCGGTAAATAAAAAATATTAAACGCATGGTTAGGCGGTAGATAAGGAACAACGAACATTCCACAAGCTGATAATTTTGATTCTTCGAAATTCAGATATTTCGCAAATCCCTGCTAACATCTAATATGTAAAGCTTTCTTTTTGCTGTTTACGTGTACAACATGAAACAAAGGCGATGTTCAAAAAGGCTTTGTTCCCTTTGAATTGTTGAAGAATGGACAACCACCTTCACTTGTACTACCTATTACGACTCTTAGGAACCATTCTTGCGTACGAATTCGTTGCATTTAACGTACCAATCTTCCGTGATTTTTTAACTGAAGCACCTGTAGTATTGCTATAACGTGCCATTTTTCTTTAAAAATATTTTGCAGCTTCCGGTGATCTTCTACGGAGACCAGGTCGACTTCGCTCGGAAATAGTCCAGTGCCCGGATCAAAAACAGAAAAAAAAGAGGCGTTGGATGTTCCTATCGCACCAAAACCAAACGGCAGTCAAACCTTGTCATGGAACCTCTTAAAATTTAGAGACACCTCATCCTGCACCGTTCACTCCTCGTTGAGACGAAGGCTAATAACGTTGCAAGAGAAAAACCGAAGAAATAGAAATTGCTGCATTGAAGGAATTAACAATGCACTCGCTATTATTTGCTTTTAATTTTTCGCCCTTCAATTCTACGAAATGTTTCGCAGGATACAAGCTCAGAATATAATAATGCGGCTCTGTATATAACATAGCTCCTTGTTAAAATGATAAAACAAAGTATGCACAGGTGAAAATAAAGATATCGTATTTATGAATGAGTTGTTTCTTGTTAAGAACGTTTTCGTCTAAACAGGTGACGAAAATTGTTCCTGGGAGTCGAAACATGGTTCTCATAACGCATCAAACGAGCGTCACATCTGTTGAAAAGAAAGAACAGTGGAGGACTACATCAAGGGAACACTATTACCATGCCTGAATTATAGCCATAAGAGTTGTTTTGTTTTGCACAGATAACTGTGCATAACATTTCCATGCAAAAGATATTATCCTATAATCACTGTAACTTTTGAAAGATCTAAAGAGGCTTGAAAGCTTGATCAGCATCAGTAATAAACACTCTAAGGTACCTTTATGATATTTCTCAATACATGCAAATGAAGCAAGTCGGGTTTACTTGTTTGGAAAAGTGTCGCCCGGAGCCACACATGATTTTGGCTGTCACCAAAATGCGAAGGCCGCAAGCAATTTATCGCGTTTTATTTTCCACGTGTGGCGAACACTTATATATATTGTAAGGTAATTGTGATAAAGAAAGACTCGCATTGCGAAATTCTTCGTATGGCGTGTATTTAGGCATTGTTTATATATAAAAAAAGTGAATATAAAAAATTCTAGCATTGCTTAAGGGCGCAGTGTGGAGTGCTTCGGGTGCTTCTCTCACTCTCTCTCTACATACATACATGCAAAATATGGATATAATTGACGCATCTTAATCTGGCGCCGCCTGTAACGATAATAGCCAATGTGTGGGAAGCAAAATTTCCGATAATGTCTACATGCAACTCATTGTCACCGTAGAGTCTCGCACCTTGTCCTACACTTACTTCAGTTTCTCTATTACGAAGACTCTGCTCTCGATATTACTGATATAAGCTTAGACGTTTTCGAGCCTTATTCTGTCGCTTTGGCTTTACCTAATATTTGCGTTCACCATCTCTTTAAAAGCAATGCAAAGTAAAATAATAATAATAGTAATAAAACAATAATAGTAGAAGAAGTAGTTGTACTTTATAATACTATAAAAATCATCTTCCTTAGTAATTATTATTGTACACATTTACAGAACCCACCAACACACAGAAGAAAGACAAGATGGCTTGCAATTGTCTGCTGAAAGGCAAACCTCGCCTACCTGCTTGAAAAAGAGATAAAAACGGAACAGGCGACAAAGTCATACAACAACACATCACACCACAGACTGAGTATAAGCACTACAGAAAATAGTCGAGTCTTGTAATTGAAAGTTATTCGAGCATAGATTTGTGAGCCTTGTGGCGAGTGGAACCACGACGTCGTTGAAATAAAAAGAAGAAAACAAAGCAAGCAATTGGTCACGGAGCGCACTTTCTGAACTACGAAGGTGCTGGGCGCCGCCCCGTTGCCTGAATAAAACAGTCGGAAGCAACCATTATGGTTAAGAGCATTGTGATGTTCCGGCAATACTACTGAAGAAGACAGGAAGAAAAGAACTTACGTGCCATTCCAATCTGTGAAGGTGGATGACCAGCGAAGCCATGTAGCAAACTACAAAGAGGTGACACAGAATTTTGAACAAAGGTACGAATGCATTGCTTTCATCAGTGGTCATCGTGACGAAAGTTACGCACACACATTTATTTTTGTACATTTGCGTTCATTCGTGTTGTACATTCGTTATACGCATTCAATATATGCATTAGTCTTTTCATTTCGCGATTTGCTGAGGCAAAGAATTTCAGATGAAAACCACCGCACCCACCGCAGAGGGCCAGTGCCATCAGGGCCTTCGCAGAGGAAGAGGCACTATGGGAACGCTGGCCTAATGAGTGGCCTCGCAGCCAGGTGCGCAAGAAGACGACGACGAAGGAGCGAGAGGTGGCAAGAGCACGAGGGGCAGTTTGGGGACACTGGCATGATCAGCGGTAACGGAGTCAGCTGTGCAAGATGGCGTCAAACGCGCGAGCAATGGCACGAACCATTGCTAATGATGATAGTTCTTGCTCGCACACATGGAAATTTCAGGGAAACTTACGCATAAAGAGTTCGCTGTAAAAGAAAGAAGAGAAAAAGGCGTTGGAGATGAACGCTTATAAGAAAGTTAATTTATCTGAACTCCCATATTATATTCGACGCAGCCGGCCATGTATGTCCAAGTAACGTTCGGTAAAAGAGCGTACAGGCAGGCTACCGGGAAATCCTAACAGGCTGAAGTGGCCCTTTAGCAAGTGTGGAAGTCACGAGTATTTTGTGGAATAATGAACGCATATTTACGCAACTCAGATGACGGAAAGCTGAATATTCTAATGGTGATAAATGCGAAATATGGTATAGATGGCATTCCAACCTGGTCCTTAGTAGTATTAAAGCGAAAGCTTTACTGGCCGAGAACTTGCGATTTCGCCGTGGCGGTTCTCCGAGGTGGCACATAACGTCACAACGCGTGCCTCGTCGCGGATATTTCTCTCTCTCTCGCTCCCTAGTCACTACTGCGCATGCGCCACTAGTAGCACCGAGCCACTGTTGTTCCGGCGTTGCGCAGCGCCGCGCCTTTGTCCGCCGCCGTTTGGTTTGATGTCACACCGCGTTCCTCGTCGTTGCGCTCGCGTCAGCTGGCTGCGCCAGCTGCGTCGCATTCCTGATGACATGTCCGAGGATTGAAAAGGAGAGCTCGTGTGCGCAGCAACCACAGTTGAGGCGGCAGTATGGACGGCGACAATTCTGATAAGCAGGAGGAGGCCTGGAATCGATATCGGAACGAGAGGAAGAGGAAACGAATCGCCCAGGAAACAGACGAACAGCGCACCGAACGACTGGCTAAACGTCGCAACATAGCTAGACAACCAGACTAACCTGGACTTGCAATCAAGAATAACCAAGGCTAACCATGCTATACCTTAGCTTTCGCTACGTATATCCTGGCATAGCCGAGCTAAGCCACTGCCAATTTTCTTACGTATCGTGTCTGGAATTGTAACTAGTGCTACAACACTGAGAGGGAGAGACACGTCGAGAAATAAAAGGCAAGGGAGCTAAGGCCTTGCCCGGTTGGCTAGCTTACAAATGTGTTGGAATAAAGGGGGTAGATAGGTGACAAAAAGGGCAGACAGCGAAACTAATAAAGAGGCAGTCACTGTGGGCACACTCGGACCGGAATCTTCGCTCACACTCACAGACAGTCAGACATCCCAGCCTCATTAACCCTTTTTTGACGTGTGTTGCCTACAGGCAACGTACCAGAAAAACTTTTATTTTCTTGCTGTGTTTCGGTATTGAGTACGAAATTCCTCGCTAAATGCCTTAAGCCAACACTGAACGACAGGCAGCAAGCATCATCTGTTGGTTTAGAGCAGAAACAGTGGGCAAGAAAGAATCTTGGCATGCGACTCACTGTCTTTTGAAATAAAAAAAGTCAGAGGAGACAGACCAATGCAAGATATCCAGCTGCAGAAGCGTTACACATGTGATGTAAAGCAAATTACATGTGTACCTATGGCTCACATTGATGAGACCTGTGTATACAAATCGAAAACGAAGCCTTATGTGGCTTGGGGTAAAGCTCCCTTCCAGTTTCCTTTCTAGAGTTCTTCCCCTATATTAAAAAAAATTCCACAAGATATCTTTTTTTCCTTTTGTTGAATATGCTTATTGTTGATGTGATTTGAACATTTGGATAAAAAATAAACATCTTTTTCTTGGCATTTATATATCTTGTTCTTAAAGCGTTAATGGTGCGCAAAAGGGATTTGGTGCCCATGGTAAATAGTAAGCTGCGCAATCACCGCTTCAAGGCAAGGTGTGAAGCTTTTGATCACTGGTGTTAAACAGTTGCTCACTGCATATGTTCTTAAAAAAAATCAATTATAACATACCGCGCTTAATTTTATTGCTTTCTATGTCTTTTTGGCCATAGGAATACATTTTTTTTTGCACGCCAACAATGTTCGTACCTGCTGTATTTCCAGAACGACAACTTTATAGCAGTGCCATGGCCGAATGTAAATTACTCGCAAGCCGCACCACTTCCTGATGTGGGATATAGAATTCCTTCATCTGCGTCAACGATCACAATAATGGCATGAAAGTTAAAAGTACAACTACGAGCATGTGAAGAGAAGGGAATGCCCTGAAAGGAAATTTATTACGTTGTATCTCTTGAGAAACCTGCTTTTTTTGGACAACTTTGGTGGGTCGTCTTTCGTTATTTTATTGTGCTCAGGCATATTTTCGTGCCCGCAGACTGCGCCGGCTACACCTTTGCTCTTAATTGACAGTCGCGCATACAACTAAAACAAAAAATAGAGGAGTTACTAGAATGACAATAGATGGTACGTATGCACACACATACAACATAAATGCACAATAATAAATAAATTATTACTTCAAAGGATAATAATTACATAAAGAAAGGAGCTACAATAAACATATACACTTGTCATATTAGCAAGATAGAGTGTCAGCTGGCTCTCAGTCAGGTTCCATACGACGAGTGCAAAAGTCAGCTTACTTCCAGCTTTTGCTGATTGCTCATGTAAAGCAAACTGTTAATTACATGACAAAGTGAAAACTTGATATACTGATTTTTTTTGCTCTCTTTACGGATCTCCTTACCCTAACACTCGAAGTTCTCTCCCATTACACTTTAGTTCGAGAGGCACGAACAATAGCCTTCTGTGAGCAAGGGTTGTTTTTTTTTTCTTTTTCATGACTCATGACTGCGATGTTGCTGGTGTCTGTTACACAGTGTAAGCAGCTGCGTTCTGTCTCCCAGGCCCATTTGGTGCGGGAAAAGGAAGTTCCAGGGAAGTGGCACTTCATGAATGCATACTTATCCAATATATGTGTACACTCTTTGCCTAGCAAATGTGTCTCGGCAGAATACATTATACTCGATGCATTACACATAATAGTTACTTTGGCAGAGCGGGGAAGCAGCACGGCCGACCGCTTGCATACGATTTCTCTTTTTGGGATGATATCCATCAGTCAGAGAAAGAATAAAACATACTTATGGAACACTTTTCTGGTACGTTCTCATCATCTTCAGAATAACGCTAGGAAATGTCTTCGTAAACATCTGCCCACTGAGCCCAGAAAACATTTTTGATGCCCGAATGAAAGGAGATCAGGAAACGACGTACCTCCTCAAAAAACGCCTATCTTAAAGGTTATAAGAAAATGACCTGTGAATAACGCAGTGGCAATGCTACCGTAATTAGGTGACACATCCGCCTGCAGCCGACTAAGTCTGTGGTTGCGGAATCATACTATTTGCGATTTTCTATATTGTAATTAGGTAGATTGGATCTAAACGGCAGGTAAAGAATCTTTTCGCACATTGCTCTATATATAGGAGAGTTCATTTGATATTTCTCATTAAATAAAGGAATCACCCTGACCAAAAGAAAGCCCATCATCGCTTTCTAGAAAGGGAATTATCATCATCATCAGCCTAGTTACGCCCACTGCAGGGCAAAGGCCTCTCCCATACTTCTCCAACTACCCCGGTCATGTACTAATTGTGGCCATGTTGTCCCTGCAAACGTCTTAATGTCATCCGCCCACCTAACTTTCTGCCGCCCCCTACTACGCTTTCCTTCCCTTGGAATCCAGTCCGTAACCCTTAATGACCATCGGTTATCTTCCCTCCTCATTACATGTCCGGCCCATGCCCATTTCTTTTTCTTGAGTTCAACTAAGATGTCATTTACGCGCGTTTGTTCCCTCACCCAATCTGCTCTTTTCTTATCCCTTAACGTTACACCTATCATTCTTCTTTCCATGGCTCGTTGCGTCGTCCTCAATTTCAGCAGAACCCTTTTCGTAAGCCTCCAGGTTTCTGCCCCGTAGGTGAGTACTGGTAAGACACAGCTGTTATACACTTTCCTCTTGAGGGATAGTGGCAACCTGCTGTTCATGATTTGAGAATGCCTTCCAAACGCACCCCAGCCCATTCTTATTCTTCTGGTTATTTCAGTCTCATGATCCGGATCCGTGGTCACTACCTGCCCTAAGTAGATGTATTCCCTTACCACTTCCAGTGCCTCACTACCTATCGTAAACTGCTGTTCTCTTCCGAGGCTGTTAAACATTACTTTAGTTTTCTGTAGATTAATTTTCAGACCCACCCTTTTGCTTTGCCTCTCCAGGTCAGTGAGCATGCATTGCAATTGGTCTCCTGAGTTACTAAGCAAGGCAATATCATCAGCGAATCGCAAGTTGCTAAGGTATTCTGCATCAACTTTTATCCCCAATTCTTCCCACTCCAGGCCTCTGAATACCTCCTGTAAACACGCTGTGAATAGCATTGGAGATATCGTATCTCCCTGTCTGACGCCTTTCTTTATTGGGATTTTGTTGCTTTCTTTGTGGAGGATTACGGTGGCTGTGGAACCGCTATAGATAGCTTCCAGTATCTTTACATATGGCTCATCTACACCCTGATTCCGTAGTGCCTCCATGACTGCTGAGGTTTCGTCTGAATCAAATGCTTTTTCGTAATCAATGAAGGCTGTATATAAGCGTTGGTTATATTCCGCACATTTCTCTATCACCTGATTGATAGTGTGAATATGGTCTATTGTTGAGTAGCCTTTACGGAATCCTGCCTGGTCCTTTGGTTGACAGAAGTCTAAGGTATTCCTGATTCTATTTGCGATTACCTTAGTAAATACTTTGTAGGCAACGGACAGTAAGCTGATCGGTCTATAATTTTTCAAGTCTTTGGCGTCCCCTTTCTTATGAATTAGGATTATGTTAGCGTTCTTCCAAGATTCCGGTACGTTCGAGGTCATGAGGCATTGTGTATATAGGGCGGCCAACCTTTCTAGGACAGTGTTCCCACCATCCTTCAACAAATCTGCTGTTACCTGATCCTCCCCAGCTGCCTTTCCCGTTTGCATAGCTCCCAAGGCGTTCTTTACCTCTTCCGGTGTTGCTTGTGGGATTTCAAGTTCCTCTAGACTATTCTCTCTCACCTTATCGTCGTGGGTGTTACTGGTACTGTATAAATCTCTATAAAACTCTTCAGCCACTTGAACTATCTCATCCATATTAGTAACGATATTGCCGGCTTTGTCTCTTAACGCACACATCTGATTCTTGCCTATTCCTAGTTTCTTCTTTACTGCTTCTAGGCTTCCTCCGTTCCTGAGAGCCTGTTCAATTCTATCCATATTATAGTTCCTTATGTCCGCTGTCTTACGCTTGTTGATTAACTAAGAAAGTTCTGCCAGTTCTATTCTAGTTGTAGGGTTAGAGGCTTTCATACATTGGCGTTTCTTGAACAGATCTTTCGTCTCCTGCGATAGCTTACTGGTTTCCTGTTTAACGGCGTTACCACCGACTTCTATTGCGCACTCCTTAATGATGCCCATAAGATTGTCGTTCATTGCTTCAACACTATGGTCCTCTTCCTGGGTTAAAGCCGAATACATGTTCTGTAGCTTGATCCGGAATTCCTCTAGTTTCCCTCTTACCGCTAACTCATTGATTGGTTTCTTATGTACCAGTTTCTTCCGTTCCCTCCTCAAGTCAAGGCTAATTGGAGTTCTTACCATCCTATGGTCACTGCAGCGCACCTTGCCGAGCACGTCTACATATTGTATGATGCCAGGATTCGCGCAGAGTATAAAGTCGATTTCATTTCGAGTCTCACCATTCGGGCTCCTCCACGTCCGCTTTCGGCTAACCCGCTTGCGGAAAGAGGTGTTCATTATCCGCATATTATTCTGTTCTGCAAACTCTACTAATAACTCTCCTCTGCTATTCCTAGAGCCTATGCCATATTCCCCCACTGACTTGTCTCCGGCCTGCTTCTTGCCTACCCTGGCATTGAAATCGCCCATCAGTATACTGTATTTTGTTTTGACTTTACCCATCGCCGATTCCACGTCTTCATAGAAGCTTTCGACTTCCTGGTCATCATGACTAGATGTAGGGGCGTAGACCTGTACAACCTTCATTTTGTACCTCTTATTAAGTTTCACAACAAGACATGCCACCCTCTCGTTAATGCTATAGAATGCCTGTATGTTACCAGCTATGTTCTTATTAATCAGGAATCCGACCCCTAGTTCTCGTCTCTCTGCTAAGCCCCGGTAGCACAAGACGTGCCCGCTTTTTAGCACTGTATATGCTTCTTTCGGCCTCCTAACTTCACTGAGCCCTATTATATCCCATTTACTGCCCTCTAATTCCTCCAATAGCACTGCTAGACTCGCCTCACTAGATAACGTTCTAGCGTTAAACGTTGCCAGGTTCATATTCCAATGGCGGCCTGTCCGGAGCCAGGCATTCTCAGCACCCTCTGCAGCGTCGCAGGTCTGACCGCCGCCGTGGTCTGTTGCTTCGCAGCTGCTGGGGACTGAGGGCCGGGCTTTGATTGTTGTGTTCATATAGGAGGTTGTGGCCAAGTACTGCACCAGGGTGGCCAATGCTGCTCTGGTGAGAGAGTGCGTTACCGGTTCTGGTCACCGGGATCAGGCCGCACTCCAGGCCTGTTTGTGCAATTTCCTCAACACACGGTTGTTTTTTTTTCTGGTATCTTCCGGTGAAGAATTGTGCGGCCCGGGATTTGAATCACGGTCCTCTTGCACGGGAGGCGGATACTGTACCGTCCCCGCAGGAGTTAAATTTAAAAATAAATTGTGGGATTTTACGTGACAAAACCACTTTCTGATTATGAGGCACGCCGTAGTGGAGGACTCCGGAAATTTCGACTACCTGGGGTTCTTTAACGTGCACCTAAATCTAAGTACACACGTGTTTTCGCATTTCGCCCCCATCGAAATGCGGCCGCCGTGGCCGGGATCCGATCCCGCGACCTCGTGCTCAGCAGTCTAACACCATAGCCACTGAGTAACCACGGCGGGTCCCGCAGGAGTTGTACGCCTCATTTAATATACAGTGGTGACCTATTTGATCAGTCAAGGTGGACCAATCTGAGCTCGGTTATACCACACGGATGGCACTCGGCTAGAGAACCTGGTATTTATGACCTGCACATGTGAGGCCATACATATTTGAAGATATATATCTTTCCTCTTTTTTATTTTAGGAGGGTTCCCGTACAGTGATAAAATAAAGGAAAAGACATTAAAAGAAAGAAAAAAAAAGGAAAGAAAAAGGGGCGAAAAAAAGGAACATAACAGGTGATTTGAACTCGTGACCCTTCGATGTTGCCCGGAAAGATAGCTCAGTCGGTTGGTTCGTCAGGCCCCAGGCTACTTTCAAGCGCCACAGCTCCGGCTCCGAGCCTCACACTTACGTGGAAAGAGACTGATGTTGTCCGCGATAATTGGAGGGCATACTTTCTTGGAAAAATGGCTGCCCGAGGAGAAGAGCGAACTCAAGCGGCTTTAGAGACAATGAAAACTGCCTTAAAATATTTAGACTTGAGGGAAAGCTTCGTTAACAAACTATAACAAGTCAATCAGAACTCGAATACGACGAGAGAAATTATTGGGACGTGGAAAATTCCCTTGAAATAAATATGGTTTGCGAGACAAATGCTTGTAAGTATTGAACCTCTTAAAAGATGAGGGGAAATTTGCGCTCACCGAGAGGGCATCGTCCGTACGAGACCACCACCAGGCACCTTACTGAGACGTGGAGAGCTTTGCGGCCGGAACAAAGCCTCCCGTCCCCGCCGGCCAAGAGGGGGAAACGCGCTTTCCGATCGCTCAAGGTTGCGCGGACATAGTATAACTCTAGCGTCTAGGAGAAGCTGAACCAGGTGCGATGGCGGCACGCATAGCGTGGGAAGCTAGCCGCCAGAATAACAATCTCAAGGACTGCTGCTGACGAGGGCGAAATACCTTCGTGTAATTATAATAACCCTAATAGGACAACTTTCGAAAGAAACAAAAAAAGGAAACGGCCCAGAGGGCTATACTACGAGAGCTATGACTGATAGTTTTCTATATATATATATATATATAAAGATATATTCATCTCATCTATGGGATCGCATGCGCGCGCTGTTGCTTTCTCTCTGCGTGTAGTAGTTAAGCGAGCCAGTTTAAGGGCGGAGGAGAAGGAAGGAAAGGAAAGCAAAAACTGCAGCGCCGTGGTTTTAAAGCGCACCCGTGGTAGAGAAACGGAAGGCGATATAAGCGTGCGTAGCCATGATACGCACACGACAAACTGCCTTAAAATATTTAGACTTGAGGGAAAGCTTCGGTAACAAACAATAGCACAGCAATCAGCACTCGAATATAACTATAGCCCTAATAATAATTGTAAATATTCATCTAATCTATGGGATCGCATGCGCGCGCTGTTGCTTTGTCTCTGCGTGTAGTAGTTAAGAGAGCCAGTTCAAGGGCGGAGAAGAAGGAAGCAAAGGAAAATCTCTGAAGCAAAATTGCAGCGCCGTGGTTTTAGAGCGCACCCGTGGTAGAGAAACGGAAGGCGATATAAGCGTGCGTGGCCATGATACGCACACGACAAACTGCCTTAAAATATTTAGACTTGAGGGAAAGCTTCGTTAACAAACGATAGCACGGCAATCAGCACTCGAATATAATTATAACCCTAATAATAATTGTAAGTATTCATCTCATCTATGGGATCTAATGCGCGCGCTGTTGCTCTGTCTCTGCGTGTAGTAGTTGAGAGCCAGTTTAAGGGAGGCGAAGAAGGAAGGAAAGGAAAGTCTCTGAAGCAAAATTGCGGCGCCGTGGTTTTAAAGCGCACCCGTGGTAGATAAACAGAAGGCGATATAAGCGTACGTGGCCATGGAACGCACCCGACAAACTGCCTTAAAATATTTAGACTTGAGGGAAAGCTTCGTTAACAAACTATAACACGGCAATCAGAACTCGAATACGACGAGAGAAATAATTGAGACGTGGAAAATTTCCTTGAAATAAATATGGTTTGCGAGACAAATGCTTGTAAGTATTGAACCTCTTAAAAGTTGAGGAGAAATTTGCGCTCACCGAGAGGGCATCGTCCGTACGAGACCACCACCAGGCACCTTACTGAGACGTGGAGAGCTTTGCGGCCGGAACAAAGCCTCCCGTCCCCGCCGGCCAAGAGGGGGAAACGCGCTTTCCGATCGCTCAAGGTTGCGCGGACATAGTATAACTCTAGCGTCTAGGAGAAGCTTAACCAGGTGCGATGGCGGCACGCATAGCGTGGGAAGCTAGCCGCCAGAATAACAATCTCAAGGACTGCTGCTGACGAGGGCGAAATACCTTCGTGTAATTATAATAACCCTAATAGGACTACTTTCGAAAGAAAAAAAAGGAAACGGCCCAGAGGGCTATACTACGAGAGCTATGACTGACAGTTTTCTATATATATATATATATATATATATATATATATATATATATATGTATATATAAAGATATATTCATCTCATCTATGGGATCTCATGCGCGCGCTGTTGCTTTGTCTATGCGTGTAGTAGTTAAGAGAGCCAGTTCAAGGGCGGAGAAGAAGGAAGGAAAGGAAAATCTCTGAAGCAAAATTGCAGCGCCGTGGTTTTAAAGCGCACCCGTGGTAGAGAAACGGATGGCGATATAAGCGTGCGTGGCCATGATACGCACACGACAAACATCCTTAAAATATTTAGACTTGAGGGAAAGCTTCGTTAACAAACTATAACACGGCAATCAGAACTCGAATATAAATAAAACCCTAATAATAATTGTAAATATTCATCTCATCTATGGGATCTAATGCGCGCGCTGTTGCTTTGTCTCTGCGTGTAGTAGTTAAGAGAGCCAGTTCAAGGGCGGAGAAGAAGGAAGGAAAGGAAAATCTCTGAAGCAAAATTGCAGCGCCGTGGTTTTAAAGCGCACCCGTGGTAGAGAAACAGAAGGCGATATAAGAGTGCGTGGCCATGATACGCACAGGACAAACTGCCTTAAAATATTTAGACTTGAGGGAAAGCTTCGTTAACAAACGATAGCACGGCAATCAGCACTCGAATATAATTATAACCCTAATAATAATTGTAAATATTCATCTCATCTATGGGATCGCATGCGCGCGCTGTTGCTTTGTCTCTGCGTGTAGTAGTTAAGAGAGCCAGTTCAAGGGCGGAGAAGGAAGGAAAGGAAAATCTCTGAAGCAAAATTGCAGCGCCGTGGTTTTAAAGCGCACCCGTGGTAGAGAAACGGAAGGCGATATAAGCGTGCGTGGCCATGATACGCACACGACAAACTGCCTTAAAATATTTAGACTTGAGGGAAAGCTTCGTTAACAAACGATAGCACGGCAATCAGCACTCGAATATAATTATAACCCTAATAATAATTGTAAATATTCATCTCATCTATGGGATCTAATGCGCGCGCTGTTGCTTTGTCTCTGCGTGTAGTAGTTGAGAGAGCCAGTTTAAGGGAGGCGAAGAAGGAAGGAAAGGAAAGTCTCTGAAGCAAAATTGCAGCGCCGTGATTTTAAAGCGCACCCGTGGTAGAGAAACGGAAGGCGATATAAGCGTGCGTAGCCATGATACGCACACGACAAACTGCCTTAAAATATTTAGACTTGAGGGAAAGCTTCGGTAACAAACAATAGCACAGCAATCAGCACTCGCATATAATTAAAACCCTAATAATAATTGTAAATATTCATCTCATCTATGGGATCTAATGCGCGCGCTGTTGCTTTGTCTCTGCGTGTAGTAGTTAAGATAGCCAGTTCAAGGGCGGAGAAGAAGGAAGGAAAGGAAAATCTCTGAAGCAAAATTGCTGCGCCGTGGTTTTAAAGCGCACCCGTGGTAGAGAAACGGAAGGCGATATAAGCGTGCGTGGCCATGATACGCACACGACAAACATCCTTAAAATATTTAGACTTGAGGGAAAGCTTCGTTAACAAACTATAACACGGCAATCAGAACTCGAATACGACGAGAGAAATTATTGAGACGTGGAAAATTTCCTTGAAATAAATATGGTTTGCGAGACAAATGCTTGTAAGTATTGAACCTCTTAAAAGATGAGGGGAAATTTGCGCTCACCGAGAGGGCATCGTCCGTACGAGACCACCACCAGGCACCTTACTGAGACGTGGAGAGCTTTGCGGCCGGAACAAAGCCTCCCGTCCCCGCCGGCCAAGAGGGGGAAACGCGCTTTCCGATCGCTCAAGGTTGCGCGGACATAGTATAACTCTAGCGTCTAGGAGAAGCTTAACGAGGTGCGATGGCGGCACGCATAGCGTGGGAAGTTAGCCGCCAGAATAACAATCTCAAGGACTGCTGCTGACGAGGGCGAAATACCTTCGTGTAATTATAATAACCCTAATAGGACTACTTTCGAAAGAAAAAAAAAGGAAACGGCCCAGAGGGCTATACTACGAGAGCTATGACTGATAGTTTTCTATATATATATATATATATATATATATATATATTCATCTCATCTATGGGATCGCATGCGCGTGCTGTTGCTTTGTCTCTGCGTGTAGTAGTTAAGAGAGCCAGTTTAAGGGCGGAGGAGAAGGAAGGAAAGGAAAGCAAAAACTGCAGCGCCGTGGTTTTAAAGCGCACCCGTGGTAGAGAAACGGAAGGCGATATAAGCGTGCGTAGCCATGATACGCACACGACAAACTCCCTTAAAATATTTAGACTTGAGGGAAAGCTTCGGGAACAAACAATAGCACAATCAGCACTCGAATATAATTATAACCCTAATAATAATTCTAAATATTCATCTCATCTATGGGATCTAATGCGCGCGCTGTTGCTTTGTCTCTGCGTGTAGTAGTCAAGAGAGCCAGTTCAAGGGCCGAGAAGAAGGAAGGAAAGGAAAATCTCTGAAGCAAAATTGCAGCGCCGTGGTTTTAAAGCGCACCAGTGGTAGAGAAACGGAAGGCGATATAAGCGTGCGTGGCCATGATACGCACACGACAAACTGCCTTAAAATATTTAGACTTGAGGGAAATTTTCGTTAACAAACGATAGCACGGCAATCAGCACTCGAATATAATTATAACCCTAATAATAATTGTAAATATTCATCTCATCTATGGGATCTAATGCGCGCGCTGTTGCTTTGTCTCTGCGTGTAGTAGTTAAGAGAGCCAGTTCAAGGGCGGAGAAGAAGGAAGGAAAGGAAAATCTCTGAACCAAAATTGCAGTGCCGTGGTTTTAAAGCGCACCCGTGGTAGAGAAACGGAAGGCGGCATAAGCGTACGTGGCCATGATACGCACCCGACAAACCGCCTTAAAATATTTAGACTTGAGGGAAAGCTTCGTTAACAAACTATAACACGGCAATAAGAACTCGAATACGACGAGAGAAATTATTGAGACGTGGAAAATTTCCTTGAAATAAATATGGTTTGCGAGACAAATGCTTGTAAGTATTGAACCTCTTAAAAGATGAGGGTAAATTTGCGCTCACCGAGAGGGCATCGTCCGTACGAGACCACCACCAGGCATCTTAATTAACCACCAATACATCTTAATTACATTTATAACAATGTCATAGCGTATACAGCACTCCAACGCTATAGAAATGAAGTGCAAGACGGTGATGTAAAATATGCGTTAGAAGTTAGGCTATATTTGATTGCATAGAGTCTAATCTACTCTTTAGCAAGAAGCGCACAAAAGCCTTGGGAACTGCGAGTCGGATCAAGAATCCAATATAACAGTTTTTAGGAGCGGCCCACGTTTGGAGCAGGCTAAGGCCAGCATGCTCGCTATCGCTCTATCATTCGGCTGCTGTCTGCATGGGCTATGCATGAATACAACTGTAGGAGACGCCAAGCCATCAGTAAGCAGATTTTGTAGCGCAAATATGAAATGTAAGCTGGCTGCGGACAGGCTACCATCCAATGCTCGCCCTGGACACATATATACGGCACAATAACTTCCCTTAAAAAACGCATCCACCTTGTAAATCGATAAGAAACTTATATTAAACTTGTCTTTACCTATCCCAAACGCAGTGTCACCCCGCAAACATTGCGGTATTTATTCCCCCTTTTTTTTCTTTGCTTCCTCTTACCAATAGCACAAAGTCCTGAAGCAGGGAAACCGCAGGTAACTTTTAAAAGATATCACCAAATCGAATGGAAAAAGCCAGGACTACTTTTCTTTTATGATTCGCTCTACTTTCATATTAATAGCGCATGCATCTAATTGCGTGTGCATTTCAAGGTTACGTCACAATGGTCTATCGGATTAGGTCATAGCACAACTTTGCTGGGCAAAAACTTTCACACCGTGGATTGGAGCCCATTCTTTAAAGAAAGCCGCAGCCTCCTCTTTCGCACGTATAGGCCGATGCACGGACATAAGCATTAGCCTTCGCTACGCGGATGCCATTACTACAGGCACGAAAGCGCTAGCACCTTAAACGGATAAGCAAAACAGCGCAGCCGAGATGCATTCTTGATCCGCGGCACAATTTTCTTGATCCCCGATGCCATTACACATGTCTCACGATTACACATAACTGCGTTAATATGTCGCGAGACGAGCTCTCATAAACGTCCCACCGTTCTCTGAAATATCGTGTTAGGTCTTGGTGTAAGTCATTTCTGGCCACGCGCCATTGTTTCTTGTCTTTCGACGTGGTCGATACGGACCATCCACGAGGCGCATAGGCAGTGACCCCCTGAGTCTCTGAAAGCAGCGTCGTCCCTCTCTTCCTCTCCTCATCGCTCGCTAAATGGCCCTTCCGCTGTCATCGCAGCCGCCTTGAAGGGAGATGGGCAGATTGCCCTGGCGAATGGGCTCATCCGAGAGCGTGCTGCACCCGACTGTCCCTAACTCGACTGTGTCATCTAAAGCAACTGGTATAAGGTATACACCAGCGAGATTTGTGCAGATACCATTGACAATGATCGCCTATGTAGGCTATTGGCTTTAATTAAGAAAAATGTATGTGTTTGAGGCTGTATATCTTTTGCGCTCAGGATATTGAGGTAGCGTCTGTTATTTCATTGCCCAAGTTTGTGGGGAATGCAGTCGTTTCACCGCACATCAGTGGTGCTGCAGGTTGCCATGTATATCAGTCGATTCGTCATTGCAGTGTAGGCTGCTACAAATATCAGCCGATTCGTCATATGTGTGTTGTGAACCACTGCGGGAGTGTCGGCGTGGAAGGTAAAGACCGTCCTTCTCTTTCACCACCATATCCCTCTGCCGCAACCGCCACAAGGGAGGGGGCGGCGGAGAGAAAAGAAGTGCTGTCCTTCCCGATCACTTCAACACAGCATATAAGCACCGGGGTACCCCAAGTTCTCACGCGGCAGCACATGCCACCTCAAAGGGCTATGACAGTTGGCGTTCGGCGACGAAAGCGCCTCAAAACTCGGTTCTGCTGTAGTACGCGGCCTTTGCATCGGCGCGTTTATACGGGTGGCGAAGATCCTACCACCACTGACCACTGAGGAGCACACAAAAATATCACAGTTTCGCCACAAAGGCGATGCAATGAATGCGATAGCAACATGTTGAAATATTACACTGAGTGCAAGACTCGTAGCTGTAGCGGCAGTATGAATTGAAGTAAACGTAAGCTGACTGAGTAAAAAATGAGCTGTTGTGCTAGGAGTCGGCTGTTTGAATTCTGCCATCGGACAATTCCATTCATGTTTGTAAATTAAAACGAGCGTCTTTCTTAGCTACTTTATCACCACTTTTCCGTATCGGTTTGTTTCAAACCTCTTTCATGGGCCAATACCACAGGCAGCGCACAGCAGTGCCAATAAAGTTACATCGCCTTTAGGTTTGAGTTCTGTCATTGTTTCGCACTTTTAACAGGTGAGTCTGAGAAGATTTAAGGTAAAAGGCATGCCTTGCTGGTGTTTTGTTTCATGAAATTTGTTCCCGTTATCAAAATTCTGAGGAATAATTTTGTCAGGAATCTAAGATCTGGTATGACCAACTTTATTCATAGAAAGGAGCGTCAATATAATGTGCATATACCGCATGTTGTATGCGATGGCATGGCATAAAGCATACGTATACCTAAGTATACACGGAAGGTCATGACGACACCGATGCCAACGGCTATAACGACGGTAAGAACTCCCATAGTGTCCATATAGTTACTATCGCAATAAAAAAGGTCTAGGACCCAAAGAAGGCTGTTCGCTATAAAGACACTGTAGCAGGGTGAAAAAAGCAGATAAAGAAAGATTAGGAGGCACAGATTCCTGATATCTAACAAAGTTTGCACTGCTATATAACGACTGAAAGTGACATCTGTAAACAATTCGAGCAAAAGTAGCCTTTCGATGAGCATAGACGGGCTGGATGGTTGATCTTTCGTGAAGCTAATATTAGTAAAATTGCATTAAAATTTGAGTGGGGAAATCAGACAACGTGAACGCTAAATTTTCATCTCGGAAATTGCGAGAAGGCCCACAATTTTTCGAAGATTGTTGTCAAGAGTAGTGTTCTTGGCTTGTCGCCGCATTACCACCTTCAAGACCCATTACAGAACGTCCTTTTCTTTAGGACACGCAGACTGAAAGCACATCTGATGCGACTAGTTTCCACCCAATTCTACTTTATGTCACAGATGGGCAATTTGAACAAACAAAGGCGAACCGTCCTAATTGTACTGCTGTAACGAAGCTAGAAGAAGCTCATGTATTAGAAGCAAGGACATAAACGCAGAGCAACAGGGTGTCACTCATTCGCTATCATGGACGGTCTTCAGGACGGTAGCAGCAGTTGTGAAGTAACAAATTCTTCAGCTGCTATACCACAAACTCATCTTCTTCTGTCGTCCGTGGTGTGAAAATCAGTGCAATAAGCCTCTGCGACAGAGTGTGAAATTGTCAAACCATTGTCGTCGTCTATCACGCCGCCGGCATAATGCCTGCAAAGCTCTAGAAACAATTCAAGGCTATTAGAGCCTTGTTTGATAATGTCACAGATGTATGTCACGTTCGTCTTCGTTCTGTTGTATAGTTGTATTCCGCAGTTATAACTTCGTCATGATGAGCCAGTTAGCTCTGAAGCAGCAGCTTAGGCAACAGCATCTATTCTATACATACTTGGTCTGAAGTCATTTATGCACAAGCCTGGTGCATTTTATTCAATGGAAAAAAGGCATACACCTCTGAATTCACTAGATTATCGACCGCCTAAAACTTTTCCTTGAAGAAGAACGCGTAAATATTGACCTGTGTATGCGCAATTCAAATTATTGTTTCTACGAACCATGAAAAGCTAAACGTACGGTACACTTATCTCCCTGCATGCCATTAAGCGATTCCCAATTCAATACTTTTGTTATAAATAAACGTACCGCTTATATTTTTGACCATATTTTAAACACAGCTCACGGGAGATAGATATATATGTTCACTGAATAATATACTTTAACAACACGTAGCTCATAATGCGATCCGAGAACAAAAATAAGAAAGACGTTACCTGACCGAGTTTTCATAATGGCAGTGATAAGACCGCTTCCAAAATCGCCTAATCTACGCGCGGCTCAGAACCATATCGTTCTGAAGTGTAGACTGTTGGGGCAGTTGGTGCGTTGGTTTGTGCAAAGGCTGTTGCGGGTGGCATGCACGTACCTGCAGCCGTTAAAGACTGTGGTTGCATTCCGCTATTAAGAAATCATCATCATTCATCATCAGCCTGGTTACGCCCACTGCAGCGCAATGGCCTCTCCCATACTTCTCCGAAAGTTTCTAAGGTATTCTCTATTAACTTTTATCCCCAATTCTTCCCAATACAGGTCTCTGAATACCTCCTGTAAACACGCTGTGAACACGCTGTGTAAAAACGCTGTAAACACGCTGTTGGGGCTATATAATTCGGGCCATAAATCGGGAAGTTATCACAAAAGTGGTCACCTCTCTCTTTCTCTTGTGGTAATTGAGGCACAACCTTTTAAACAACACGAAATGAAAAGAAAAACAGAATTTAGTAACTACCCAGTGCACATATGTAGTGAATGTCATTCTACTTTCCTACTTCACGCTGCCGTTGAACACGCACAACGCTTTGGCCACTGCTTCATTAAAAAAAAGACATTATTATTCGGTGGCCACCACTGCGCTAGCGGTCAGAGCGCTGTGCAGCGAGGGCAGAATTATGTATGTCGGTGACAATGATGCTGGGAAGTCCGAAGAAAGCGAGCGGAAATGCACTATACTCGCTCGCCCCGGTCGAAAATGGCTAAAATAATGGGGCAAACAATAAAACGCATAATAATAAAAAGCAACACAAGGATGGGATGAAAAAAAAAATCAATGGCAAAAATTTGCACTGCGAATTTGGCTCAGGGAATTGCAGTATGTCTGTTTTACTGTGCGAGAGGATTTCCCCGAGACACGGCTTGAAATGACATCAAGACTGCCTTATCGACACAATCACCAGCCACGACCAACCAAACTGGAGAGCCACGAACAGCAGGCATCGTTGGATAGCGAACGCCTTACCACTTTGTACACATTTGGTTCGCTCTTACCAACACTCACCCCACGAAAAAGCCCCGGTCTCACTTTTCTTCCATGCAGCCGTGGGCGCCGTAGCCTCTCTCCAGTTTGCGAAGCACTTACTCGGATTCTACCAATACATTGCTGCACCTCGAACCTTTCTTTCTCGTTTCTGATTAACATGTTTATTTCAGCTATGTTCCTCGTTCCATGCTATTTTAAGCCGCCTTCTTTATTTTTCTTGTTATAGAGAGGAGGCGGTGCACTGTCTTGCACGCCACCGCTTTTATCGTGATTCATGTTGCGCTTCTTCCACCAATAATCCCTTCGCAAGCACGAGCTTTATGCACGATACGTCTTCTCCCGGGTAAAGGAGAACGCGTCAAAACTGAAGCAGAAATAACTCGAACCAAGAGCCTTTGGAGCAGGATTAGAAGTGCGGAGTGCGGAGCAGGAGAAAAGTAAGGTAGATGAAAAAAGTATTGTGCACCTTTGGAAGATGTTGTCCTTGTTCTTGTTTCTCTGTCTTTTATTTATTTTTTGCATCGCTCATTTACGACTCCAACAAGAGGAAAATACAGAAGGAAGAATCGACTGTCCTGCGTGCTGTTTCTTGAGTGTCTCGATAAAGCCCCCCCCCCCCCCACCCCCCTGCCTCACCCCTCTTCCCGACGCACGATGTTTGCAAGCGCTATCGTACACCGATGCGGATACACCCGTATCTTACATTCTGCCACTTTTTCCCAACCCTCCAATCTCATTTGGTTACTTTCCTAGCCTAAGTCATGCCTCTCTACTTTTCTGCCGCCGAACCACGCAGGGGTGGTTTTTCCACACAAAGCTAGATTTATTTTTTACGCAGCTGCTGCGCGTATTGGGCTGCACCTATTTCAGCTTAACAAATGAAGGACTTCGAAACACATTGGTCGTTTACGCTATGAGATTGATTGGGTGCACGATTGCAGCAGTTCACTACTGTGCTTGTTACTTTGGCTTAGTGTCTTGAGAATATGAAGGTAAACGGTGAACACTGGTATTAATAGGAAATTTCTTAATGTAACGCACGTCTGTCAAAAATTAATTCATTGAGAGCAAAAGGTAATCGAATTCTTACAACCGCAGAGCTCTACGAGCTTTCCCGAAAAACAATATTCAGCGTCTGATAGCTATCTTTCTGGCATGAAAAATATATGCATCATGTTATCTACTTATTTATTCACAGAACAATACGCAGGAGGTGGCATACTTCATACTTCTAGAGTTGATGCCATGGCCGGAAACTGGCATACACGCACATAGATGATAATGCACCTCTTTTTAGCCAGATCACGTTCCAAGTGCTACACAGAGGCCTGCCTGAAGTTTCGCGGCAATGTCGCTGTGACTAGAAATACAGTCGACGTATGCGTAATTAGGGGGGAGGTGGTGATCATTACGACCCACACGCCACACATAATCCGCCTGACCCACGTGTATGCGGTGTAGGAGACGTATGGGCGGCTTGCCAGCTGAAATGATGTCGCCCTTGTCCTCCATGGCTGCTCTATACCACATGACCACTTCATCCCTTTTTATATGCCTGCTATTCTCAACATCTGTACATACTCGCCTCCCTTTGATCCTTGGCAACTTGGGATTTTCTCAATCTCGCTCTAACTCAACTTTACAGTTAATTTAAGAGCTCTTGTTTTTCGTGAAGTTGACGCGGGCCTAGTGAACATTATTTTGCGCATTAAAGATGACATACAAAACAAGGACCCATGTTTGTTATTGCGTTGTATGCCTTGTTTTGTCAGATGCATCTGCATGGGACCTCAATAAATCTGTCCTCTCGAACTTCTCACCTATTCAATTTCAACAGCATTTATCGCTTTCATGGTTCTACCCTTGCATTCAGTAAATAATTCCTTCCTATAGCAAATGAAGAATGCTGTAGGATTTCCATAGCTGCCGTTTTCTAGAGTGATACAGTAAAATTTAGGAAGTTTTAACAGCAATGTCGGTTTGATTCTTGGGCAACGAAGCTTCTGTCCCTGTCAAGTTTTCTCTTTAGCTGTTGTATACTTATACATTTTAAATTACTCGATAAAATAGCGATCGCACTTTTTTATTGTTGTTCCTGTGGCGTCCATGTATGGACTGCACATGCGCAAGCTTTTTACCGTTTCTAATAGGCATCCCGAAGAAGTATTTGCCTGTGCCTATAATTTCCATCTGCGCCCTTTACGTTCCGATGGGCGCGTCTAGGCATTCTTGTGTTGATGTCCCACCACTCCCCGAAGCGCTCTCACTACTTCTTCCTTTATTTGCCATTAACCTCGTCGTTTACCGTTGCCACGTTACTCCTCTTGGCTTCCCAGACTCTCGGCAGGGGGTCTGTCGTTTATTTTCATTTCTACTTGCCCATTGTCTTTCCTGCTTGAGCTGGTCGGGCGCGCTTCGTTTATCCAACTGCACTTATCGCGGTTTCCGGATGGCGTTGCTGACCTTTTCTTGGCTGTGCCTCTGCGAAGTTTTTCCAACACAAAAAACCGCCTTTCCGTATCCTTTGAACTTGTGTGGCGTATCTTTTTTTCAGTGGAAGCATATATTGTGGATGTACTTGTGGTATTTGGAGGGGGAGAGGGTGAATTGTGCCAGTCACGTGGTAAACAAAGCGATTTTTAGTCTGCTAGGTCTTCTTGGTGCTATATCAGTAAACACACGTCTTTTGTTTGCGCTCCTTTCTTGCCTTTTGTCATGCCGTAATGTTGCCACCAAGTTAGGCAAGTTCTTAAAATTCACTACTCTGCTGTTTCGGGGGGCGTGTACTTATTGAGAAAAAGTAATTTTCATAAGCTAGGCTCGAATATAGACGAACCCCTTTTATAGTCGGACTACTTCCATTTTGTGTAGCTTGCCCTCGTATCAGTTTTTGAACAACACATGCGGCGAGGTATCTAGTGAGGAAAGTGTTTTCTCATTCCTGCTAAAAATTATGACGTCAACGTAACGTCTATCGTTACATTTCTTTTATTTCCGTTCTATTCGAAGGATGAAATGTTCTTGGTGAGAACAAAGCATGCTTAATTCCGGAAAGTCATTTGAAATATTTTATTCAGAAGCGTTTTTTTAATGTCACGCTTTAAAACTGAAACATCCTTACCATGGGAAAACCAGAAACAAACAGCGCCTGTTTGAACATCGTGACAAGTATAGTGTTAAAAAGGCCGCCATGCATAGATTGTAGTCTCGTCGTGCCCCTGTTCATCCAAAAGCCTTTTACCATTTTGGTTTCTGCAGTGGAACGTAGTGAAACCTGCAATAAGTATGCTTTCTTGCTTGGTACACACGCATTCTGCTAACGCATCTATTCTTTCAACCTTGATCCAGACTTTCTGCTCCCCATAACTTTCGCAACATCATATTAATTAACGTTTCTCTTGAGCCCTCCATTTGCATTATTTGCTGCTTTCAAAAATGCGTTCCGTATCGTTTCTGAAACCAACTACTTTAATTTAAACAACGCAGTCATTTGAATAAATATTGTGTGTTGGGCTGTCTTACACTGCGATGTAAAAATAGCGATTTGATGTGCAATCGAAGATATGTTGAAGTATCTCATATTAGTTTTAGGATTTAGGTAAGATGAATTACTGAAATAGTAAGCATAAGAAGGAGCAACCTTTATTGATTCTATTGTTGCAGAGAGCGTCAAAAAATGCTCGATGCACTTTTCTCCAGGAAGTTACTTTTTGTCGGATATTCGTTCTTTATTCTCACTCCCACAATTAAAAAAATAGCGATTTTTTTTACGATGCGGCAAGGCGCTTTTGTGTTTAAATTGTTACGTCCAGAAAGTCAACTGTATATCTAATAACACGCAATGAGAAGCAAAATTGGACATATAAGTGGTCGACATCACTGCATTCTTTCCCACACTGATGCTTATTCCTTAATATTACACTGCAATGAATCTTGAATGAACCAATTTACACATATCATCCAAAGAATATTTCCTTAGAATTACTCCGTCAAGAACTGAAGCCGTATTAAGAGGTGAGATAAATAAATTATTTATGTTTGTAAATAATTTTTATTTCTGCGACAAGAAAAAATGAGTTTGTAATGAGCCCAATGCTTTTGGGCGGCACGTTGTTGTGACATTTGATCTGGGATAGCCACGATAATGAAATACGTAAAAAGCTGTATGAGAATACATATGTAGTTTGTCACTGCAGATCAGCACTTCCATTGAAACCAAAACTCAAAAGAGACTTTGCTCTGTTTAACTCGCAGCTCAATTCTTGTTCGCTAGTCTGGGGCACTAGAAGTAAAGCAAATATTTCCATATTGTTAGTGTCCAAAGGGCAATCATTCGTCATATTGCAAATGTTCGGCGCATGTTCACTATGACAGGTACATTGCGACGGGTACATTACGAGAATACGACGACGAAAGACGACCTGACGATGTCACATACCAGCCACAGGTCAACGCGACACAGCCGTGATCCGACGCCAAGACCGAACTGTAATGCGAGAGAAAAAACTACCAACCTCGACGTGCTTCTCGACGGACACGCAGCCACCGCCTTAGTCGACACAGGGACCGATTACTCCGTCAAGAGTGGATACATCGCCGCCCAGTTGAGGAAAGCTAAGACTACATGGGAAGGCCCTCAAATTCGAACCGCTGGAGGACACCTCATAACGCCGACTGGAATGTGCACGGCAAGAATTACTATTCACGACCGGACTTACCCCGCACCTCCACCAGATGTCACGTGGTGGTGACGGTGAAGAAGGCAGCAAAACTTCGATTTAAGAAACTAGCGTTTTATTCGGCGAACTTGTGCCCTCAAAAGCAGGGTACAATCAAAGAACGATAACGGAGAATACATTCGGTGATCGTCGAAAATCTGATGAGTGGGTCAAGCGCATCGGCTTTTATACATCAGTCGTCGAATGTTCCAGAGTAATCGCTGGGACCCGCGTGCCTTCCACAAAGTTCTACATTATTCGCGTCGCGCACACATGCAATCATATTACACAAGGTTCGCTCGCAGTCAGCGGATGGAACCATCGATAACATTCCAGAAACTTCCGATACATACAGGCGCGTCCTGCGCTGTGCGATAACATTTGTTAGGCGGTGAAACGTGTCGCCCGATAAAGACAAGTACACGTGTCACTATTTAGCGTATCTCCTTATGTAAAAATGTGAGTTGTTAGTTATTTCTTTATTGCACTTCTTTATTTCTTAGAGCTGCATTTTGTTAATAGCTTGCTCATTTGAGTTGGTTTTTAAATCTTAAAAATAGGAGCCTCAAACAGTTCGCTACAGGACGCAGCTACCTTGATGGTGTTTTGTGTACGTAACTGTGTGTTTTTGCACATACGTTTATTTCTGTTGTAAGAATTTCTATATCATACGTTACGTTGCCATATGCTCTTATGTCAACAAATCTGCCGAGGGCTGCTGTATAAATGAGTATGTAGAAATTTCCTTGTTATTTTTCGTCCGAATGACGCTGTTCTAACATCAGTGTTTACCTGCGAGTGCTGCGTCCACAGTTACGAGCAAGTTGTCAGATAAATGCAGCGCGGTAACAATAGCCATCGCGCATGACAACCCCATCAATGCGTATATTCAAGTCGACGCTTTAAGGATGCATATTAGACACTTCGCCCGACTTCCATCGCATCATCTCGCCTCCCTTCCCGCCGCCCGACCTCTTTCAGCGCGTAGCAGGAGTATTGCCGCCAACCGTGAAACTCTGCCATCAAACTTCACGCTTGCAGCACGGCCATTTTTACCGCTATGGTGCCTGCCTCCACTCCAGGCCTTACTTGTCGTTCCCAGCATCAAAAAGAAAACGAAGATGTCATCTTTCGCCCTCAAACAAACCGTGCTTTTATTCCTGCATGACAAGCACAAAGATCGCATCCACGTTTACCTGGGCGGTTCTGTTTCCTTCAAAGGTTCAACTGGAGCAGTGGCGATTCCCGTAAAATATGTCACCATCAAATTCACGACGTATCACATTACATCATCGACCACTGCAGAACTCGCAGCTATCCGTGCTGTTCTGTAGTTTATTGGTCAGAACTCATCACAGTCATGGTGCATCTTTTGTGACTCGAAGGCAGCTTTCCAGTGTCAGCTGTCCCCTTTGAATAATGTACCTAACGTGCAATGACTCGCAAACATCCGACTACTCCACCACCACGCAATCGACAAGGGGCAGATCCTCATACCAGTGGATACCGGGTCACGGCGGAATTTCGGGAAATCACAGTGCGGACTACGCTGCCTCATCGGCCCCCGATAGTGCCCATAATATTCCAATACCACTGTCAAAAACAGATACAGCCACAAGTCGTCGCTTCCTCGCACACGAGCTTACGCAGACTCTGTGGAACACCAGTGAATTCACGAACGCACGTCTCCACCAGATTCAATCCACGTCTGCAACTCCGTATTCCACCAGGGTTACCCCGAGCGGAAGCAACACTTCTTTGCCGCCTGTGGCTCGGCGTGGCATGCACGGACTCCTATTCCTTCCGCATTGGAATGGGCGACAGCCATACTTGCGACACCTGCGGCTGCGAGTAGACAATCGAGCAACTGCTCTGTGATTGTCCCCGTTACAATGTGCCAAGAAACGTCGTCGTGACCACGCTCGAAAAACAGGACACTCGCGCCTTCACAGAAGAAAAAGTTCTACGACACTGGACCAAGCGGGTTTCGGCAATCAAAGCCTTAATCGCTTTGCTGATGTATTTAAGCGATTGTGATTGTGCGACTGGCTTTGAATCTTGTGATATTGGCAGAAGCTTCCGTGGTCCTTGCCGACATATAGCTTAATTGCTGCCACCAGCGTCCTTATCTGTCATGCATCAAGGTAGAAATGGCTGCCTGGCATGTATGCATTAGACAGCGAGGGGACGCGCTTTCCCTTCCTTGTAAGCTATAGCTGGACTTCGCACTTTGAAGACGTGCTAGAGAGTATTTTGGCGGTCTGTGAAGGCGCACAAATGTATTAAAAGATCCACTTCCTATATTTTACAAGTATATTTAATGATTTTGAGTGCGCCGCAAGGTTTGAACAAATATTTGCTGTTGTTTTTCATAAACTTTAGTCGCCAGCTTTTACTCTCCCAGCTTTCATTGTTTATCTTTTAATTATCGCTGACCTTCACAAAACAAGAAATGAAATTCAGATTCTTGTCAGATTACGAAGCGCGACAGCGATACCCTTTTAAGTTCTGCAGAGCACCACTGTGAATTTACCGCGTTAATTTACTAGTTAAAATTTCCACATGAAGAGGGCTCAAAATGCGAACTCACAGAGACTGTAGCGTATAGCATAAAACTCTCAAGCATGAAGGCTAATTATTGCGCGTACAGTCAGCATGTTGAATATCATGTTCTTAGGGGTGGGCAGCGCAACCCGGACGAAAGACAAAAGGAAGTACACGATACGAGCGTAGTATCGTGTACTTCCTTTTGTCTTTCTTTCAGGTTGCGCTGCCCACCCCTAGGAACATGTTCAATCACCAACTAGCCCAGCTTGCCGTTTTAATTGAGTTTATGTTCAACAATTTAGAGAGATTGCCCAAGCGGGACACTGTTAATGATGATTAGTGGTTATTGCACGCATTTCACACACAAACGGGTATTTGTGGCGCACATCTCATGCGCAACTTAGGCTTCAAAAGAATTTGGTGAGATATATTCATCTTACATTTCAAATGCGCCTGAAAATCAGCTTGCTCTCCAGAAGAGGTAGCTTACCAACACAAGGTGTAATTATGTACACTGCGATGAGCTAAATGTGGCATGAGAGACATCGACGAAAATGGCGACGCCTTTCGAACAAGTGAAAGCGAACCAGAAACCTTTAAAGTTAGTATTGTGAAGCAAGTAGTCACCATAACAGTGTGGCGTCTAAGTCTTCCCGTGTTAGTACGCCTTTCCTTTTGCAAGCTAGTACTAACAGCAATTAAATATAGTATGATCTTAACAGTTAGCCGTGCCACTCAGCAGACTAGGACTTTCCGCTAGTGTTTCACGGTTAATGGCATTCACGGGAGGTGTACAAATGTGTTGTTACCCGAGGCATAAGAGGAATGCGGGCAGGCCTGCAACACACCTGTTTCCCTTGCCAGTACTTCATTTTTTCCCTTTCAGCTGCCTGCCAACGAGAGTCGATGATCACTTTGGCGGCGCCATCGCGCATAACATCAGTCCTCCTTTCCTCGCGCCCACACCAAGCCTGAGGCACGAAAGCCCCCTGCATTCAAAATAGGCTCAGTGGCACCAAGTGTGCCTGATGGATCGGCTCATAATTTTTATGCATAATCTGATGAGCTTCAAGGTGAATGCTCTTGCTCGGTAGCGGCCCCGTTCGCCGAGGCGGAGAAGGACTTTGCAGCAGGTCAAAAGAATCGAATGTTTTATTTATTGATTTGTTTGTTTATTTATTTACTTAACACCCTCAGCACCTCATGGCACCATGGGGTAGTAGAGAAACGTGCAGGGTTATAGCAATAATGACATAACAAATAATGACATAACAAATGCACGAAAAAACAGTTATATAATGAAACGCTCATAAAAAAAAGACCAAGATTAGCGAATTCACTGAGCAGTTTGAATATGTAAATGAAGGGGAGTATACGCAAGAATGGACAAATTTGCCGTAAATTCGACATATTCAATAAAAAGCGCATCTTCAACACCAGGTCGCTAACATAAAGGAGTTGCAAACTTAAAATACAATACCTATGAAAAAAAACTGATAGAATGAACCTTCTAAATATGTATATGCAACAAAGAATTTCTAGCTGAACCAAAAAAGATGTCATTAAGACATATGCCTTTGACAGTATATGACCCGATTGCTCCACTTCCCGGATTGTTCTACAAAAACAAAGGACACTCGGAAAGAATCTCTTTTGCAAGCGAATCATAATATATATTTGTGATCTGTTCTGTGAGAATAGTAATGCGTTTTTTTATTTAATTGTGCATTTCAATGCGAAGTTTCCCACGATATATATTAAAAAAAATTTTTAACCGCAACCTTATTTGACGAAACTCTAGTGTGTCTGCGCGCAGTTGCTCATTCATGCAATCCTGACTGAAATTTTTGTCATAACGTCTGGAAGCAAAGCGAGAGCATAAATTTTTCGCCCTGTCAAGTTTTATCGCGCCACACACTGTAGGGAGATGCCAAAGCACACAAGAGATATTGAGGATAGGTCTAACGTATGCTTTATACGGCAATTCTACAGTAGTCATAATAAATTTCCTTGTGTTACCGCCAAGGAACGCTTATGTCTGTCAAGCTTTACTTGTTATACTCGTATAATCTACATGTCATTGCCAAATTAAGTTACACAAAAAGTAAATTCCTAAATATTTATGTTCTCTAACCTTGGTTATGGCGACGATGCTAATCGTAAAAGAGCTTTTAAAAGGTAGTTATGTTTTCGAGTGAATTCCACATAAAGTACCCTATTTAAGTTCAATTGTGTGTGCCTTCATGTGTACCAATCGTTAATTTCATAGTTTGTACCAGCGACATTGCTCGAAGTGCAGTTATCTGCATAGAGTCACATGTGAGATACAATATGTTCAGTTATATCATTGATATATAGAAAAAATAAAAGTGGTCTAGCACACAGCCTTGAAGAAGGCACGACGCTACCTCTGCTGAACAGGACCCGGCTGCTGAACAGGACCCGGAACAGTTGAGAACAACGAACTGCCGGCGCAATGCCCAATAATCAGCTCCCCATGAAATGACGGTAGGATTCAGTCCAGAAGCGGTAAGCTTTTTGAGAAGTAAACAGTGTCTTCCCTTGTCGAATGCCTGCTTAAACTCTAAAAAGATGCATTATACTGATATTTATTTTTATCTAACACCTATGCTTTATTGCGAGTAAATTCGGTTAATCGAGTAGGAATGAACAGGCTTTGCGAAACACATGCTGTTGTTACTTATAGGTAATGAATGCTTAGTAATGTTATCTGCTATACTTATCTGCTAATAGCATTTCTTGAGCAGGACTTCCTGAGGCGAGTAACCTTTGATGCCTTCATTCCAATTATTATTTCGTAAATTCTAATTCCCTCCAATAACCTTGAAACCCAATTGCACTGACTCGATGGTGCAGAGTATGATGCAGAGAGGAAGAGTACGTGTAGAAGGAATGACAAATGCGAAGTTAACCGCCTTGGTGCCGCGAATCTGTGAACAAAAGGAGAAAAGAGCGGGAAGGAGTGCTCAGGGAAAGCAAAATAAAGTAAGCAAACGTTGGAGCGATATAGCGGATGAACAAGCAACAGAAACACGCCAAAAAGGGCACAGAAAGGAAAACATCAAATGTGGTCTTCACCACCGCTGTCATAAATCAAAGACCCGTTAATATCCACGGTTCCTTGTTGTCTTATTTAGACTGGTTTGTAGGTGAACAGTGATCGTGTGTTCAATTTGTGCTCATGACTCGTTCGCGCACGTGACCCGCTGCGTCGCTGGCTGCATCTACTTTTCTTCTTTCTTTTTTACTCCGAAAGCATTGTTCGGCATCCGTAGGTCGTCGTCATCACTCTTTTTCGGGGGCATGGGATAGATGGATGGAGGTGCTTCTGCATCTAGTGCTCCCATCTTTGAGGCAACGCGACATGTTTCCGGGTTTATTCCTTAGTGTGTCCGCCCTACGACATGGTCGTTCCTCCGTACATGTGTCGTAATATGTTCTTTTCTGATCATTCTTCGTCCCCCTAAATTCTTTTTTTCTCCTTAATTCTCTCTTTTTTAACTTTTTTATTCCATAATGTGTCATTTCTGTTAATAATGGCTCTAGCTGATAATGTGTGTACAAGTGCGTGCAACACAGGCGTGTGTGTGCGAGTTTACTCGTTTCGTCAAGGCTAGATGTTTCTCAGATTTCTCGCTTTTGTTTCCATGGGTCGGCCTTTTCCCCGTTTGTGCGCTTGATTAATCGCGAAGGAAAAAAAGTATCCGTCTCAAGGTAAAACACGGAGAATGCGGACGAGGATTAAAACGAGAAGAAGATCACAGTAGGACCTGAAGTTTTGACAAATGGACTTGTCTTTTTAAAGGCTCCTTTTTCTTGAAAGACGAATGGACTTGTCGAAACATCGGCTCCTGCTTTCAGCTTGTTCTAGATTTGCTCACAATACCTAGGTAGTGTTTTGATTAGAGATTCACAGTTCTTTTGCTCCTTTTGCTCCGTGAAGTTTCTCTGTTTTGTTAGTGGATGGCGAGTCATAGGAACAAACTGGAGATAGCGGAAGTAAGCAGAGGAAAGGTGGTTTAAAAAAGGTTATAACAGAAAAATAGTTTATAATTAGTTACTCCCCGGCCACACTAGCACCCATTATTACTTAATAACGGATGTTATATACATAGCGCTAATGTACGAGAGGTTAAAAGAATACAGTGCCCGAACGCCTCTACAACTAACGCCTCTAGAGTGAAATTACCTGTGTAAGAATGAGCTGATTCCGTCTTGCTCGAATTCTTACCTTTTATATCCATTGTGAACGCCTGTACAATGACGACCAGTATGACAAATTTTCCTGTCCAACAAACCAATTTAGGAATCTCGGATGACTGCCTTGTTGTTTTACAGCCAGCGCCATATAGCAGTGCCGCCGCTGCCCGCCGAAGACGTCATGATGGTTGACTGTGCGCTAGTGTTAGTGGCCGCGTACTTGAAGAGGAGGCCGACATCGCTAGGCCTGCTGCACTCCTCCATGAATCGCTCAACGCGTACGCTACTTGTTGTAAGGCATCAGCGGGTGCGATGGCTGGCCAATACGTCGCAGTTAATGACGACACGGGGATGTAACGGCAACTAAGTACCGATGACGTTTTGAATGCCGTCTAAGGTGGAAAGGAGGCGAATCTCAACGAACTCGAGAATGATGAATAACCTGTAAGCGAACCGACAACCTTAATATCGACAGAGGGGATAGCGACACGGAGTGATCTGCAACATTTCTTTACGTAGCTCCTACTTGTTGTTGGAGGGCATGCTGGGAACCTAGATGCAGTAATGTTAGCTGCAGTCACACATTCTTTCCTAGAAATAGTGCACAGAAGAGTTAGAGACCCATTTCATTAACTCTTCTTGAATTCATGCCTAATAAAGCTTTCCTTTTGTTGAACGTGCTTATCCTGCTCTATAGGGAGCGGCATGGTGTCCGAAGTTTACAAGGAATTGACTTGTATAACGAAGCATTTCGTAGTTGCCGAGAACTTTGCTATTACAGCCTTCGACTGTACATCATACTAATTCCGGTGCAGAATGGAGCTCTCTTAGTGAAGGCAGAAATACTGATTCACCCAGGAATGGCACCGCGCATTCAGTAGCGTGACATGCACATCTAACCGACCACGAACAACACGCTCCCTATAACTCAAATGCATTTTATTTTACGCACATATATGCCCGTTACAGTAGAAGTACATGGTTCAACGAAACTAATAAGACTTCCCATATATTTTATATATTGATCTCCTCGCTGAATTCGGTAACTCGAATAGATTACCAGGCATCACGAATCACTTATTCACCGTCTGTCTCTTAGCATCACCTACACGAAGAATTTGTTATATCATTTATTTCTGAAAGCGCCCAAGCTCGACGCCCTAGTATTGTTGCGCTTGTGCTACACATTGAACAGACAATAGTTCGTATATTGCATTGGCCATGCAAGAAACCTCCACGGCGAACGGCGAATGTGGCAGCGCATATGAGGATGGGGAACATTTTATTTTAGAATGCTGTGAGACTTTTGAACCAATAATTAAACGTGTCCAAATTATGAAACTTGACCGCAAAACAGTGAGTCCAAAGAAGCTGTGGGTACATGGCCAAGAGATCCTTTTCAGCTCGTAGACTTGCTGCTCCTAAAAAGTTTGAAACTGGACGACCCTGATGTAATTGCCCTACAGGAAACCAATACCCGCAACGTCCGACTTCAAGGATACACCGCTCATGCACAAACTCAACGCACAGCCATCCTTACCAAGAAAACTCTCACAACGCAGGAACACGAAATAGAAGGCATCCCCATCGAGCACACCCTAGTGGAGATTATACCAGACAGAAAAACGCAGCAAAGTCTCTTTATCGCCAGCATATACAGCCCTCCTCGTGATCAACTTCCGGAATTCGACCACTTTGTCCGTGAACTCAGGAAACGCACGAAAGGCCATCAAGTTGTCATAATGGGAGATTTCAACGCCCCACATACAGCGTGGGCTTATCCAAACACCACCAAGAAGGGAGCGCGAGTGCACGACACTGCTCAACAACACAGGCTGACACTCTGGAACGACCCACTGCAGGCCACGAGAGTCGGGAACAGTGTCTCCAGGGATACCAACCCGGACCTTACGTTCACAGCTAACGTCCACTGGGCCGAGTGGAGTCGACTCTCGGAGACGCTCGGAAGCGACCACCACATTATCCAACTTGACATCGCGCATAACCGGAAACCAACCAAGACTGGAGTTGCTCGACTAACAGACTGGAAGTCCTTCAGAGACAACCTCAGCGGCAACACAACAATCGACGACATCGACCATTGGCTCAAGGGCCTTCTCATCACTGCAGAAAACCACACCAAGAACATCCAGCTAAGCACCAACACACCCGCAGTCGACCCGCATCTCCTTCATCACTGGGAGGCCAAAAGAAGTCTCCTGAAGAGGTGGAAGAGACAAAAGCTCAATCGAAAACTCAAGCAACGAATCGCCCTTCTCACCATACAGGACCAAGATTACGCGGAGCAATTTACCAGGCAAAATTGGCGCACATTTTGTGACCGCATACAAGGGACACTCAGCACCAAGAAAACCTGGCATCTCCTACGCGCTCTCTTAGCGACCGATCGCACCAAAACTCAACAGAGGCAAGATCTGCGCAGACTGATCCACAATCATGCTGGATCGGAGCACGATCTCCTTCGTGAGCTTCAGCAAAAACTTAGCAGCAACAAGCCCACTTCATCAGCGAGCGGAAAGACGTACGACGGTGCACCAAACCCAGATCTCGACCGACCATTCACCCAGGCAGAGCTCCACGCAGCATTAGCCAAACTCACTAGAAACACCAGTCCCGGCAAGGACAGAATAACTAATAAGCTCCTACGCAACCTCCCACAATATGCCACTACAGCACTGCTACAGTATTACAACGACTGCTGGGAAAAGGGGGACCTACCAGCAGCCTGGAAGCATTCGGAGGTCACCATGATCCCCAAACCCAACAAACCCCTTCTCATCGAAAATCTACGTCCAATTTCCCTCACATCTTGCGTGGGCAAACTCCTCGAGCACATGGTGCACGACCGGTTAACAACATACCTCGAGGACAACGGACACTTGCCGCACACCATGTTCGGATTCCGACAGCATCTGTCCACGCAGGACGTACTCCTGCTCCTCAAAGAAGACTTACTTGATTACCTCGATCACAGACGCAAGTCATCAATCTTGGCAATCGACGTAAAGGGCGCATTCGACAACGTGAGCCACGAAGCCATTCTCCGCAACCTCGAAGATACAGGCTGCGGAACCCGGATCTATAACTACATCAGCAGCTTTTTGACACACCGAACAGCAACAGTAGGCGTCTGCAACCTCCGCAGTGATGAATTTCGGCTACCCAACAAAGGAACCCCACAAGGATCAGTTATTTCACCCCTCCTTTTCAATATCGCAATGATGAAGCTACCAACACAACTGAACGCCATCCCAAACCTATGCCATGCCCTTTACGCCGACGACGTCACGCTCTGGACCAAAGCACCTACTACTGGACAGCAAGAACGCAATCTACAAGAAGCCGTCGATACTATCGAAAGATATCTCCGACACTGCGGTCTGCAATGCGCACCCGAAAAGTCGGAGCTTCTCGTCCTGAGAGTACGGACACGAGGAAGACCACCTAACTATATCGAACCCGATCCTAGCGTCTCGCTCAACGGAACCAAGATCCCTGTAGTAGACTCTCTTCGCGTACTCGGACTTCACATCCACAAGGACGGATCAGGGGCGGCCACTCTCCCGCGTGTCCAACGCACACTGTCACAAGTTACGCACCTCGTCAAGAGGATCACAAACCAAAGAAGCGGACTTAAGGAGCACGACACACTAAACATAATTCAAGCTCTCCTAACTAGCCGTATCACCTACGGAACTCCCTACTTGACGCTCAAGCCGGCAGAAATCAAGAAACTCAATGTTGTCATTCGAAAGGCAATCAAAGTAGCCTTGACCCTCCCACCCATGGCATCAACGGAGAAACTCCTCAAGCTCGGCGTCCACAATACGTGGGAAGAGCTTGTCGAGGCTCATAAGATCAGCCAACTAAAGCGGCTCAAGCTCACACCCACCGGACGTGCAGTTTTGCGTTACCTCAACTACAGTGAAAGTTTCATTGCAGACACAGACCAGAAAGCAAGAATCCCACCTGCAGTCCTTGACTGTATCAGCGTTGCAAGTATACCGCGCAATATGCATCCAACTTATCATAAGGAGCGGCGGCAAAGCAGAATCCGCGCACTCAGCAAGAAATACGGGAGAGACCCTGATACAAGGTACACCGATGCTGCCCGGAATATTAAACGAAACGCCTTTGCCCTAAGCGTCACGGATCACCAAGGCAAAGAACTTGCAGCTGTCACCATCCGAGCAAGAGCCCCCGAGACTGCAGAGGAAGCGGCCATAGCTCTGGCAATGACAACATGCCCTGAAGTAGCAGTAATACTAACTGACTCCCACGCAGCAGCGCGCAACTATCAAAAAGGACGCGTATCAGAAATCGCGCTCAAGATACTAAGAAATCACATCGCACGCGCCCCGCTCCCCGACACCCACATCAACTGGGTCCCAGGCCATCAGGGCATGACAGGAAATGAGGCGGCACACGCCGCTGCCCGCGAGCATACCAGCCGGGCTTTCCTGCCATCCCACACTAGGCCGGCCACCAACGTTGATGACATCCCCCTGAAGTACTCGGAGCTTCTGCAACACCACCGACTCAGCAGAAGAACATACGCTTCACCACACAAGAATCTGAGCAAAGAGGAAGAAGTCATCCTGCGCCGCCTACAGACCAACACCTACGAGCACGGAATAATCATGCACAGACTACGTGCTACACGTGCCCCCATTGCGACGTTCCAGACACCCTGCAACATATGGTCCAGGATTGCCCACTGCGTGACAAAGCCGCAGACCCTACCTCACAAGCTCCACAAGACGACTTCAAAGAAAGCCGCCCCATAGAAGCAATAAATGAGCGCCCCAACTCACCGCAGATCCATACGATAACTGAAACGTGGGAGGCCAAGCTTTCCTCCGATGACCTGGACGACCAACGCAGTCTCGTCGCCCGGGCCAAGGAGGCATCCCAAGCCAGAGGGTTCTTGGAATAAGGAATCCTCCCACCTAGGGTGAACCGGGTTCTGACTCGGTTTACCGTTTCGGAAAATAAAAGTTTAGTTCTCTCTCTCTCTGCTATATTGTCCATAAATATAAGGATAAACGTTTATGTAGAATTTTTTCGCTGAAAATGCTATTGTATGTATGTATGTATGTATGTATGTATGTATGTATGTATGTATGTATGTATGTGTATGTATGTATGTATGTATGTATGTATGTATGTATGTATGTATGTATGTATGTATGTATGTATGTATGTATGTATCATGCTGCTGCAACATTGATTTGTGCGGCTTTTTCAGTCTTTACGTATAGTGCATCTATAGCGTATCTGTAGCGTTTGCAACGTGTTAGGCTGTATTCTTGTGGGAACATTTTGTACTTCGAATATATTTATGTTTATGTGATAATATAGCGTACTTCTTTTCTTTCGTGATGAGTGACTCGTAAAGTATTCGTATGTTTCGCAAAACAAAGAAATTAGCGGGCGCCACCACTTAGCTAAAGTTATTTTTCCTTTTCTGCTCAATTAGGGAGAAGAAAAAGGAATGAGAAGGGGAGAAAGGAGAGTGAGAGAGTGCTTGGCGCACACGGCCACACTTTACGCTCGTTATCATTTTTGTGGTCGCAGCCATCATAGTCTTAGGCAACATTGTGAATATAATGTTATTTTTTATTGATACTGCGGTCCCGCTTTCTGGATTTTGGCAGGAGGGTACAAATGTTGAAAACATCACAAAAAGGCAACCAACAAATACGTATATACATAAGAGTAAATAAACTATTATGTAAACTAAACTAGAAGGCATACGGTAAGTACTAAGTTAAACCCGATGTAAACAAGGTGTGTGAAGGCTGTTGACCTTGGTGGTTAGTAAGCTGGTTCCATTCAGTTATTGTCCGCAAAAAGAAAGAGTATTTAAAGGAGTTGTTACGTGTGCGAAACGGAGCAATTGTTAATAGGTGTCTTTGTCTAGTGACATACCCGGATGAAAAGGTTATTACGTGATATGTCTCTAATTTACAGTGCCCCCTCACAATTTGATACATAAATTTTAGCCTAGATGACCGGTTTTTTTGGGGTTATTTGTGGCAAGTTGGCTCTGGTTAAAAGGGTAGAAACAGAAGAACGTCCAAAGCTCTCATATATGAATCGCACACCCATTTTCTCTAAGCTTTCAATCGTGTTAACATTGGTCCGAGTGAAGGGGTCCCAGATTATGGCTGCATAATCTAATGATTGGAGAATAAGCGCTTTATATGCGGTCATGCGGACATCAGGAGCAGTAAATTTTAAAGCTCTTCGTAAAAAGAACAACTTACAGTTTGCATTTCTTACGGCACAATCAATGACTTTAGTCCAGTCTAAGTAATTTGTTATCCAGAGGCCCAGGTATTTGTAGTGAGGTACTTCGTGAAGAAGACTGCTGTTGATAGAATAGACAAAAGTTAATGGACTTTTTTTGTGAGTAACTCTCATGAACACTTTTTTCATAGTTAATAGACATTTTCCACATATCACACCACTAAACAATTTTATTGAGTGTATGATTTAAAAGAATTTGGTCAGCTCTACTGTTCACTTCCGTGTAAATCACACAGTCAACGGCATACAATTGTATTTTGTCAGGAATGTTGCAGACAATATCATTAATAAATAAAAGAAGAAGAAGGGGTCCATGTACCGACTCCTGGGGAACGCCCGAGTCCACACCAACAACTTCTGAAGTTTCTCCATTAAAGGGAACACACTGTTTTTGATTGTTAATATATGCGGCAATCCAGTTTAAAAGTTGGTGGTTATTTATTATTTCCCCAATTTGTGCAATATCTTCTTATGAGAGACATTATCAAACGCTTTTTTACAGTCAATAAAAATTACATCGGTTTGTTTTCCGTTGTTAATTGAAAGTACAAAGTCATGTATAGTTTCTGCTAGCTGGGTTCACGTAGAATAATCTTGTCGAAATCTATGTTGATACTTGGTTAAAATATTATGTTGCTCAAGAAACTGCGTTGTGTGGTTATGTATGCTTTGTTCTAAATGTTTACATGCAGTAGAGGTTAAAGAAATTTGGACGTCAGTTCTTTATACAGTCTTTCCTCAAATTGTTATGGATAGGTTTTACTGTGACGATTCCCCAGTCGTCCGGAACTTGCCCCTCAGATAGTCATCTATAGAGCAGAACGCACAAGTATTTTGAGACCCATTCTGCGTATCTCTTAAAAATGCGTTTGGCATGTCATCTGGCCTTGGGGACTTCTTTACATCGAGTTTTAAGAGCATATTCAAAAGTCCATCTTCACTAATTAGAACATCAGGTATGGGTGGGAAATTTGCGTCGAAGTCTGGTAATACATCGTTTTCAACAGTGAAAATTCTCTTAAATTGGTCATTGAAGGCATTTGACTTTTTTTGCGTAATCTACTTGTACACCTTCGATGTCAAATACATCACAATCGCTAGAAGTCGGGCGTATGTGCCACCCGAATCTCTCGGGGGAAGTGCGTATAAAATTTGGTACGGACTCTCCGAAATACCGTTGTTTGTCAGTTCTTACTTGTGGTTCTAGCTGTTATGCAATATCCGCTATTTTCTGCGCAGTACAGAAAGAGTTTGCAGATTTTTGTTTTTTCTTTAGTATCTTGAATTGTCTGCGTAACCGCAGTGAGTCCCGACTGATGCCGGCGTTTTTGCACTTCGACTTCTTCAAAATCCGGGGAACATATTTATCGATGCATTCTTTTACAATTATTTTGAATTGTAATGAATAGAATCGATAGGCTCTTTTAGCGAGTAATCTGCAGTGGAACGCACTGCGGACAAGTGATCAAGTATATTCTTCTGAGCAAAACGACGCTCACTGGGCTATATATTTTCACCAGCTAGAGGCTCTATTGACGGACGACTGGTCTAAGTCGACTAATTAAACCTGCAGCTGGGTGCTACACTGCCAAATAAAGTGTTTTACAGTTGACGTATGTGATGATTGGGCTTTATAAAAAGCCCTCCAAATCAGTGTTATAGGTGATGAGAACAGCAAATGAAAATTTTCTTTTAACGTGAAGCTTTCTTTGTCTCTTTTTGTTATCTTATGGGCGCTCGTTTCTTGACGAGTAGACAATAACACGGGCATTCTTTATTTGCCACTGAACATGTGACCGAATAGACAACTTGCTACAGGCTGTGTATTTCTGAGCATGCAGGTTACTGATTTTGAAAAAAAAAAAGCCACGCAGAACCCGCGAATTGTTCCATTCTAGTTGACTTGAAGCTTGTTTGCGTCAGCAAGGCCGCAGCTGCAGCGGATGGCACAAGCATAGATAGCCTAGTAGCCTGCAGCTGTTAGCTATCTGCCTCACGCGGACGAAGGCGATGTGTGATACTTGTCGAGGAAAGATTGTTCATGAGAAAATTATGCCACTTTTGTCAAAGTGGCGCATCTATTCTGGGCGACTGTCCATCAATGGGTACATACCGAAGTGCACAAATCCAGTTGTACGTATACCCAGCGCCAAAGTTGTCTAATCCCAATCACCTAGTCACCCAAGTAGTCTATATGCCGAACGTTTGGCAAAGAATGGGTACATGCCCCAGGGAGACATAATAACTTGTACATATACCCAGTGCCAAAATTTTCTAATCAGGCACGTGTCCAGCTGTCCAAGTTGTCTATATACCGACTGTTTCACGCAACATGAGGGAAAAATTTAAAAAAAGGTGATAAAGCACAGGTGGGTTAAAGCAACGACATATTGTTGGCCGTCATGTTGCGCACCGCAGAGTATATTTATATACCGCCTAAATAGGTAATCAACCAAGATGGATACTGAAAGAAAAATTATATTCATTTTATCGGCAAGGGTGCTTCGTTACGTTGTAGAGAGGATTCAGAACCTACCTATCCGGTTTATCGTGGTAACGTACCTCTTTAGTTGGGTTTCTCGTGTCATTTAAAGAGAAGCCAAGAAATATATTAAAGAAACACACAAAAACAGCACATAACCACGCTCATGCGCTGTCTGACTGCAGCGCTCTCAACCATGTTTCTAACGAGCTAATCGCGCGATGGCCTGGCTATCGCTTAACAAAGACGGAGGCACTTTCTTTCTTGACAACCACATAGAGGTTTGTGTCACTACGTAGGTCTTCACGTCAACCCAAGTTGATGTGAAATAAGTTCATTGAAGAATGAAATTGGTACACACCTAGTAGCCACTGGGGCACATATCCTGCGGCACATACTTAAGTCGGCCTCCGACAGGTCCATTGAAAAGTGAAACATAACCAAGGGCACATACCTACGGCAATGGACCGCATTTTAAGAATGCGCCACCTTGGGTATTGGCGCACTTACTTAGACTGCGTCATCTTCTTGATCCGCCCACGAAAACGGCCAAATACCTATCAGAAAAAAACTAAACTAGCCTCGTAAAGAATGCTTCGCACTAAGAAAGATTGCTCACTCGCACTCGCAAATCTTCACTAACTCAAATGCAGCATGAAACAGTCTGAGGCTTACTGCGCGTGATATTTCAGCCCCGTAGCGTCACTGGGTGATGCGTTATGGGTGAAACTGTAAAGTCTTTGTCATTGCAACTCATCGCGAGAAGATGCTTAGGCGTCAGCACTATCAAAGAAATTAGCAATAATCTCATTCGCTGCGATATATGCAGATAATGATGCGATATCGATAACAGCTAAAATCGAGCACTGAAAGCAAAACAAGGTCCCTTTTGGTAATAGGCTTTTTGCATGTTCCGAGTCGACAAGCGCTGTACTCTAGCGGCCAGCGCCGAAAATGTTTCGAACAGCTTCGGTGTATCGTGCAGCAAAAGGCCCACGCGTACCCAAGAGCGCGGGCAGTATATACAGTTACAACGAATATAAAAAAAAAATGTTGCTGAATCTTCTGAAGGTGCTTGCTAAAGCTTTCAGACTTTATAAGTGGGAAAACGTCCTTTCACTTGTTCTGTTTACGAATGAAATTAAGAGGTATTGTGTTCAACTGACATTCCGTGAAGCTTGTCTTAGTTTTTTCACAGCGAGAATTTCCTAATTTTCGGCACAATTAATGTTTCACGGAGCTTCTTAGAACAGCCGACATGAGACAAATTTCATAATTCCGTTCGTTTCTTACAGTGTTCTCTCGTTTGGTTGTTTGCTTGTTTTTTTTTTTTTTCTTCTCTCTCTGTTAGCAATGCCGGCTACAGATGCGTCGGCTCAAAAAGTTCCTTGATTGTTCTTTTTTTGGCCCAGTCATTTGTCCTTGTTCCGCGGAGGAACCCACAGTGCCACGTGCTCCCTTCTACCTGTTGTTTGTTCTCGTTGGTTCTTTCCTGGCTAAAATAAGGACCAGAAACGTTGAGGTGCCAATATTCGAGAGCCTGAAACTCAAGAAAACGACATTATTGCGCTTTCGCGTTTGAAACCACACAAATATAAAAACAGATGTTTTTCAGTTGCAAAAGATCACAGATTTAATGCCCATAGCTCGGTCACTAGTTAAATATATTTAGGGGCCGGCTGTTCAAAATTCCTCTTTGTGTTGAAAAAAGGAAGAACAAGAGAACAGAATGTCATTTCGAACCTGCCAGACGGCAACGGCAGTAAAAGCGAAGATATTGACACCCCTGAAGCAATGTTGGCGGCAGATATAGTCGCGAACATCGCGATTATTTCACTATGCAGTCCCTAAAAAGAAAACACATGCCTTGAAATGACAGTATTTCCATCTAAATGGCTGAATTTCACAAACAGAAGGTTCAAACTACGGTCTCCCTCCCGAAAATATTCAGTCAGACACGTTTGTACACCTGCACACAGAAATTGCCCCATTTTGTATACCTGGCAGGACGTTGTGCAAAGTGCTCGCTAACGTGCGTTTATTAAAAACCCGCCGGGGCAGAAATGATTGCTCCAGTCGGCAAAGGGGAACAACAAAACGAGACCCTCCTTGTGGAGAAAAACGATGTGGTGTAAAAGCAAAAATTAAAAGCAAAAGTAAAGTGTAAAAGCCACGGAAAGTACTCGAAACGCACTTGGTAGCAAACAGTTATAGTATGGCCAGGTGGGGGCACTGCGAATTGTTGCGTAAACGCGTGCTCGCAGCCATACTAAACTTAATATTTAACTAGCACACATATACCTCAGTGTAAGGGTCAAATTAAGAATCGAAGCTACAAAAATTAAAGTTCTTGCATAAGGCTAAAAGAATTGAATTATTCAGCGCAGTATATCTCTACAGATCTGTCCCTGTAACATATTGTGTGCTGCGTCGTACGAATCTCACCGATGATGAAAAAGGAATGCACGACTCCAACGCAAAATATCGATTTGTGTTCTTATTGAAGGAACTCTAATTTAAGCACCTCTTAAAGTCATTACCTGGTAGCGACACCTACGCCCCAATGAACAAGAAATTGTCGTCGAAGTCACAACAGGCTGTAAGCGGCTTTTAGTTAGAACAACAGCAGGAGACCACAAATTACGAGATAGCAGGTAGATGTTCTTCTCCCATGTGTGTTCGTTGCTTGTGCTCTTCCTCTGTTTGTCACCTGACTGTATCACAATGTTAGAAGTTTGATATCAATTAACAACTCGCCCAAGGCCACACCCTGTTACTAGGCTAACCACGCCTTTACCGGCTATTTGAAGGACAGCCTTTTGCAATGCTCCAGTGCTCGCTGGCGACTGAACGAACCACACCTGAGATTTCGACAGCGGAGGAAGGCGAGTAAGAGCAGTAAGCAATGACGAAACGCCGTGACAAGTTTGCAGAACACCGCGCACTTATCAAGTATCGCTCTCTACAAGCACGTGAGCACTGCGGACTCCTGTCACTTGCTTTATTTTTGTTACTTTTTTCGTGAACTGCTCCTTTGGACTCGTGGGAGACGACCCATAAACATACACCTCATGGAGAAGGTATAGCAGCAAGTAACAGACGGCATATAGGCAAATTACGAGGAGAAGGAAAGAAAGGGATTTGAAGGAGGCTTTGCTTGAAAAGTTATGGAGGACAGATTTGATTCATGCATGCTCTCTTGAAAATCGTGCTCCTCTCGGAGCGGTCTTGCGCACTGTATGCGTAGGACCGGACTCTTCCCCAAATATCGCGTGCGGCTGACGCACCTTATCGTAGCCAGTGGCGTGCTTTGCGTGCATATAGAAAAGGTGGGATGGATACCTTTATTGAAGCGAAATGTCAGCTACCACCATCGCTGCAGTATATTGCTCATTTTTCGCAGGGTGTTCCCGAAGGATGGCGCGTACTCGATGCAGGATACGGGACCATCCGGCCAGCTCGGTTATAAGGATACAATTTTGGGAGAGGGCATGTTGTTTGTTTGCGTCTCTACCTCCATGGAGCCTATTGCATATTCTGTCCACACAAGACTGTACCTGTCTGGCGATGCCGCTTTGTTCTATAGGCTCATCAGAACGTGGAACTGTTGTTTGTGAGAAAGCTCAAGAGCGGAGAAAATGAGGAAGGTAAGAGAAAACGATGGGTGGCGGAGAATTATGCTGACATTCCGATTTTGTAAAAAAATTGACGACAAGCTTGGGATCGCCATGTAACACGTGGCTGCTTCCTTTATTTTAGTATGACGTATCCACTCGCTGAGTACCATTGCACTAAGCAATTTTGAACGTATTTTCGAATTTCTACTCGTATAAACGAGCCCTTTGTTTTTCTTCTTAGTCGCAATTACTATGTTGCTTTGCCCGGAGTGCTATTTTTCTTTGGCTTCCTCATCCTACCTGAGCTGTGGTACTGTGTGTAATTTCTTAACTTACTACGCTTTTTTCCCCACTTCAACTTGATTTTTTAAAATTATACCCGCCTTCCTCTTCCCCCTTATTGGGTACAGTAGTATCAAAGTAGTGCTGGAGTTACAAATAACCTGCATATATGAAATTAAATTTTTTATTGTTATATTCACTCACGAAATTATGCTACTACATCTTATAACCTTCAAGCATTTCGAACAGGAGCATGTCCCTCACAAAATTCAACATATATTGCAGACGTCATGGTGTCAGAGAGGCCAGAGTATTGAGGCTCACCATATGTAAAGCCTACTTGCATGATGTAGCAGACGATGAAGATGAATTGGCAAGTGGTTTATTATCAGTGCATGGTTAGCACATTTTGTGGCAAGCATGCTATTAGCAGGCGCGCAAACAACGAAATCAAGAGTGTATAGGAAACGAATGGGGTCTTTGCCAGTGCATTCAAAGTCGATGTTATTTATTGCCGGCAGTTACTCCTGGCGGGCGGTGGTACGGGCTGTTAATGTTCAGATCCGCTGTGCTATCTGTATGGGTTCTTAGGATTTCTGTATATGTCTTAAGGGTGACATTCGCAATTAATTGCTGGCCAGCTGAAAATCATATGGCTCTTATGAGCTCTTAACCTGCGGATTAAGCGTGTTGAAATCTGCTGCTATCCGTGCATGTCCGCGCATAATCTGAACTGCGCTCCTCCACAGCTTTCATTCCCTGTTCACCCCAGCGCAAGGCTGCCAATTGAATCCAGCTTGGTTAATTTGTCCGGCCTTTCCCTTAACACTTGTATCTCTTTTTTTATTTATCTTTATTTTTTACACGCTGCCGCCATTTCTGTGCACAATAGCCAAGCTTGCTTCATTATGGCTAATAGCCTTATATTTCCCTTATCTATCTTCTTTCATTTTCCGAGCAAACCCCAATATTTCTTTTTCCACAATAACATCCATTGAAAGAAAGGTGCATGGAGAACGGGGCTGTTTGTGCTATTTTAGTACTTAGTGGTTATCCTTTTCATTTCAGCGGCAAATCATGAATGCAGGTATAAGCAGGTATCATTCCTTCAAAGACATGTGCGCCTTCGGGAGGGTGAGCAGTCATTGTGATGTCATCACCCTCCGCTGATAATTCAGGAGACGAACGTTAAACACTGAGTGCAGTAATCCTACGAAAAGAGAAGGGAGAAGGGACAGCAGAAGGGAAAAAAAGTAAGGTTTTCATTATAACGCCTTAAAGTGAGGGAACAAATAATATTTAACTAGGCCTGGCATCATGTAGGCTAAAGATTTATACAGCCCACAGAATTCTTAGTTTGGCTCACAATTTCTGCGCTGAACAACCACAATAGTTGTGTTCAAACAAATAGAGCCTTATGCCGCCATGTGTAGGCCTATATAATTCCTGGATCAACTGTAATGTAATAACGATAAAGCATAGCTCCAATTAATCTTTTTTTTTTTTGCTTCTATAAAGAACGCCTAAAGCAGCTATTACATGATGTTTATTAGCATGTCGTTATGGATTTACTGCCGCTATTTTATTCAAATACAAAAGAAAGGCATACGTGAAATCTGTCGCATTACGCAAATATTATACACGCCTTTATTTCACAATTTATTCCGCGTATTCTTTTTAAAGCCGAAACAAGTCTTGAAAGAACTCCTTCTCTCTCCTATACAAGAATTTCAAGAAACATTTAGACGACCGCAACGGCCTTCTAATTCGCGTTACGTTAGTCCTAGCGCCACGTTTGTCACGTCCGATTTGTTTTCAATGTTGACTGATATGGTAGCGCACTCGACAAGTGGTAAAACAGAGGCACAGCATCAAAATTCCCATCATGAGCGCTCTGTTTGAGTTCACGTAAATTGACAGGAAGACTCTATTGCATGCTTTTTTTATGGGGGGGAGGGGTAGCGTTTATAAGACCAAATCAAGAAACAAGAAAGCTTCTGCAGCTTTTCCGTCGCCAGTTCCCAAGGCTTTGGAGTCACATGTTCTTCACGTTGGTCGCTTGCTCAACTACCCGTTGTAGGGGCTCAGTGGCAACTGAATTCTGGTTCTGGGCTCAACGGTGCGCATCATTGATTCCTGGCTCAAGCAGCTGCATTTCGATGACCAAGTGAGTGAGTGACTAAAAACTGTATTTGAAAACAAGGTATTGACGGATGACCTTGTTGTTAGGCAGCCACGAGACCCTGGGCCCGGGCGGCTTCTACAGCTTTTTTTATGACCTTAAAATTTCAAGAATACTCACTCACCATTCTTCGGTGTACAGTAAGAGAGATAAAAGAAAGGCTGGGGCGTTAACCAGTCAATAGTCCGGTTGGCTGCGCTAGGCAGAGTGAAGAGAAAAGATGTATAAAAAGAGAGAGAGAAAGGAATGCAGTGAATCTGAGCACGCGCACGGACAGCACTACGCAGTAGATGGCGCTCGCACAAGCCAGTCATTAAGTAAATCTAGGGGAAACTAAAGCTAAAACTTGACTAAAACTAAAACTAGGGAAACTATGGAGCATGTTTTATTAGAATGTGAAGACGTCTATGAAGCGGTCAATTTAGGCACCACTGACCTCCTTGAAGCCCTTGAGTTCATCGGGAGCAATGGTAAAGTAAACATGTCCGCAATAGGCATTAGGAAGAGGCAATTGGAGGATTGGTGAAAGAAAATAGGGAAACGACAGAAGACCGAGACGTACAAAAGCACAGTTCGTAATAAGGGATCAGAAAATTTGGGTGTGGTAGTTAATAGCGTTTTTTTATTGTTTAACCTAGGTAGGACATTAGACAGTATATTAGCAAGAGCTTGGTGGCGCAACCCGCCACCCCTTTCCAAATGGGACCCTCATAACGTCCGTCCGTCCGTCCGTCCGTCCGTCCATCCATCCATCCATCCATCCATCCATCCATCCATCCATCCATCCATCCATCCATCCATCCATCCATCCATCCATCCATCCATCCATTCTCAGAAAGCACAAAAGTGCCTTCCCTGCCCTTTGAGACGATGATTGGCGCGGACGTTGTTCTAGTAATGCTCACTCAGTTGACATACTCTACTCTCCCACTTGTGTTTCGCATTTACGGTTCTTGTGTTTAAAATTGAGAACAGTGGTACAATGGGTGGTCAGTGTTCTCCTCGCAGCCCAAGGCATCACGTGTGCGATTGTCAGCAATTCCACTTATTGCTGAATTACCTTTAGTGAAGGCGACACCTAACCACAACCAACACAGAAGAGACACTTCGCGTCGATGCAGTCCGGCTGGAGGGCTGTGCGGCTGGTGCGCCTTGTACGTGCGGCGTTCCGCTCAGCTAAAGAGAGCGTGCGTGCTAAAAGGAGAAGTTGTCTCGTAGCGTCGGTCCTTGAGAGATGAATGGGGGCCCAGTGGCCTTCGTGGTTTGATGTCCGAGGTGCCTTATCTGTGTCAATATTTCCTCTGATACCTCAATGGCCTAATATCTATTAAAAAGTGTTATCGTGGCCTTTTTCTCTCAAGTGGCGGCTGAGTTCCATGATTTCGCAGATCAGTTGATCGTGAATTCCATGTCGGAGAAATGACTGTATATATTGCATGGCGAGCCTTGAATTGCAGAAGACGGCCCATTTTTAGGACTCTCTGTGTTGATGACATCAAGCGCACCGCAGAGCGTCGCGAGCTCTGTAGCTGTAGACGTAGTGATATGGCAAATCTTGAACCGTTGCGTTATTCTCTTTGTTGGTATAACTACAAGGCCACCAGAACTGGCTGATGTAGTTGAGCCATCAGTGTAGGTTTGAGTGGAGACGCTGTATTTCTCATACAAGAGGAGTAGACGAAGTTGCTTGAGTGCTGATGACAGTAAATCCACCTTTCCCTTAAGTGCTGGGATTGTAAGGTTTACTCGAGAATGGCTGATACACCAAAGATGAATAGACGGCCTTGCCATAGGTGTGTACCATGACGTGATATAGGCGCGGCGCGCGAAGACAATAGCACTGCATGTCCTTCAAGGTCTTTCGAATGGGAGACTGGTGACGTGGTGTGTAGGGGTCCAGGCGGACTCTGGTGTGCACGCACATTGTTTCAATGGTAAGGTGCGTTCTGATTCTACAATATTGAACGATTACAATAGCTTCTATCATAGACGCGCTCCACGTTAGACGAAGGCATATCCTGAGGACTTGTGTTGAATACATTGGATTGTCTTCAGGTTTGTTCTGCAGGTGTTAGAGATGCCTGATAGGCAGTATATTTAGGAATTCAATAAAGAGGACCCCGCGCAGTTGCAGCACAAAGTGTATAGACACTCTCCAGGTCTCTCCAGCTGGGAACCTAAGCATATGGCGAATTCACGTAAGACGTTTCTTTTTTTTTCAAAAGACCAAATGAGTGCTCCAGGAGAGGTATCTGTCAATACCCACCCCAAAAATCTGTGCGTTGTGCTGTATTAGATCAGCTGCCCGTCGACGAATATCATGTTTAATACATCGATTTTCAGACTCGCCGTCATTGATTAGTGCTATGCTGTCGGGCTGCTAAGCATAACGTCGCGTGAATGAGTCCCGGCTACGGCGGCCGCATTTTGATGGGGGCGAAATGTGAAAACACCCATGTACATATATTTAGGTGCACGTTACTGAACTCCAGATGGTTGAAATTATTCCGGAGTTCTTCACTGTGGCCTGCCTTATAATCAGATCGTAGTTTTGGCGCCTAAAATCAAATATTTGTTGTTTGTGTACACTCTTGGACTCTTTTCACATGATACCTGAAGTCATTGTTCACAAAGATAGGGTAATGTTAAAGTGGCTGTTTTTTAAAGCTGTGCGCGAAGCTGAAATCGCGTCACATTCCACCTCCAAATACGAATGCCGCCAGCTAAATGCCGCCAGCTAAAAGGTTGTCGGCGAGTCCAATGAGAGTTGGATTGTAGAGCGTTTCGCTCAGTACTCCACCCTTAAGGACTCCACGGTAACTTTGATATAATATTTCAGCGCAAGTACGGTTACTGTTATGCGGGAAAGTTGAGCCATTCTCGGTAAATATCAAGAACGGTGGCATTTGTAGGTAACTACTTATTCAGAAATCGATCTTACAGCGAAACTCTACTGCTTCTAATATACTAAATATCACTTCGGGGGTGACGTTACCATAAACCCTTTGACATTCAGAAAGAGGGCAGCACATAATCATTTGCTGGACTTCTAGGACTCTACGTACGTCAGCAAATCGACAACGTTGTCTATAGAACGGCCACACCTGAATCTGGCCCTTGCTTATCAATATATCTCGCAGTTTTTAAGGTATCATTCGCATCATCCTAGAACTATCCTCTCCATTAGCTTTCCCACACTGCTCGGAAGTGCAATCGATCGGTATGATGCAATGTCTACAGGAGCCTTACCAGGGTCGAGTTGCGGAATCAGGCGATGTAGTCTTGTATTCCTAGGGAGCCAGATTGTCTGCCAGGAGCTGTTGAACAATAGCAGGATCACTTTCCGAGCCTCTTCGCCACGATTACATAGGGAGCGGTAGGTTATCCCGTCAGGTTCTGAGGATGATAAACGTTTACAGAAGAACATTCGATGTTGCGCAGAATAATGTGAGCAGCATTCATATAAGACCGCAAAATGTTGATGACCTGGGACTAACAGCCAATGTCGCTGCAACTATTGCTGCAGGCATCGAGTTCGGTGCGTTTCAAGGTAACTCAGCAACACATTGTAATATTGCTAGCTCAGGCTGTTCTTCAGGACGGGCAAGTCTTTCCACTATGTTTTCCTCGTATACGTCTTGGTGGTGGTGTTCGTTGATCCCGCAACTGCTCTGATGGAAGATAGCGTGTCGCTATCTGCAGCTCTAGTTTTTTGCGAACGTTTTCGTTGTGGATGCCACCGATGAACAGTGGCAGCCTGTCAATGCGTTGAATTGTCCCGCGCCCTATGTTTCACAATGGACAATTCTCTCCGCATCCGCAGACAATATTTTGATGTGGCCTTGCAAGCACCCATTCATTTAGGAAACTTCAGAAAATGCGTGAGGCAGGCGTGGGCACAAAACAATGCCCGCGACGCAGTGCATCGGGGCCACAAAACATTGTTCACACGACGTGGTTTACACAAACACCTTTTATGTGGGCAATATTGCAACACGTGAAACACTGGAGAGGCTTCGGTACTAAACGTCGTACTGGATGGCGGATATGTCCTACGTTAACGTGAGAAGGCAGGCGGTCTCCTTCAAACAAAACCTTCACACAGCTTGTGTTTCAAAGTGTAGAAATATTCATATTGAAAGTGTCATCTATTGTCCGTTTGATTAGCATGGGCAAGTCGTCATTCGTGATGGCAACGCTAGCATCATGAATGATGCCCCCAGGATCATCACCATGCGTAGCGATTATTGATCGTACTTTTACATTGTCGTACTCGGTAATATTACACAGGCCTTGTACGTCGCTACGGTGTAACATTTGAGCTGCTATGACATTCATCCGCGAGATTATTCTTACTTCTTTAATCTTAGTTGCTGTAATTTACTCAAGCAACAAAGAGGGGACTTGCCTATTTCAGAGCCTCAAGATGGTCATAACGTCCACGGGCAGAAACACTTCCCGACGATGACGACTGCAACAATCTTCTTTTTGAAGTTCTACTCATAACGAGCCTGAAGTCATGGATCGAGGCATGACAGCTTCCCAAGCATAACTCAGTGAACTCGTTGTCTGCATTGCTTCACACACTTACACGTTTTCTGGGCATATCCTACCTGACGGCTCCGCACCAGAAAGGTCGTAGGACGTCTCTTCATCCATTTCCTCAAGAAGGGAGCTGCAGCTCTCGGAATGACAGGGAAACAAAACAAAAAGGTACAGAGAAAGGTATAAGTGTTCTAATAAAGAATCACTTCGTTTTTCTGTCTATATGATGATTTGGTTGTTGTCAAAGAACCTTAGGTGGCGGAAATCAATCCCGGGTTCCCAGTGTAGCATGTCTCATCGCCAGTGTGTCGCTTTTTAAAGATAAACTCAACGAATACCATGTTAAACTGCAATTTGTCAAGTCTCGCACTGCGTACTTTCGCATTTCCGTTAACTTAGCCCTAACACCAAAGACGCAGCGAAATGAGCGACAGAGTGCTACACTGTATCTGCACTGAAAGGACAGGCCTTCAGAAAAAATGTCTGGATGATGTCTACAACAATATATCTCTGGGGAGGCACTCCAGTTTACAGCCCGGTCCCGTTGCAGCATGATTCCTTCTGCCCTCCGAGGTAACGCTGTGTGGGGTTCCCAGCGATGATACCAACATGTTCCTTTCTCGTTCCCTCTTTCCTTCCCAGGCACTTTCGTCCTGCCTTCACTCGACGGCTCAACCGTTTTACGAGGGCGCTCGCTGCAAGCGGAAAGGACGATAAAGGCACCGTAGCGTGGCATCACCCACGACAAGCCTCTCCTCTCCATTTTAATCGACTTTAGTGGCGGCAACAGTGTTCTCTTACGTAATTTTTGTTTTTTATTCATAAGAGAGGAGCTCGCACGAAAATGACGACATTGTTTTACGATGCTGTAAAGAGGTCTTATATGACGTAATCCTCTTACCGGACGAGTTTGCCACCTCACCCGTTGCGTAAGTGTGGTGCTGTGAATCTATCAAATTTTCGAATTGACGGTTTTACCAGTCTGCGCAAAGTCTGCCTATTGTCCTGCCACCTCACTCCCACCACGCAACGAGTACCTTATTTGTCCCAGCATGTCCACTATTCCGTTTATGTAAGAAGGTTGGATAATATGACTGGGTGGCTGCTAAAAGGAGATTGCAGAAAGCATATCGCTTAAACATGAAAGCGGACATGCCTTTCGGCAAAAGGCAACGAAAACCTGGAAAGAGGGTTTATGGTGCCTGTCCTATTCTTAATGTCGGAATAGTCACGCCGTTGTCGCATTTATAGTGTCTTTTTGTCGTCACCATACCGTCATCGCCATCTAGTAACCTATCCCATCTAAAGCACCACACTTGTTATACGATATAACAAAAAAGAACTAAACATTGTCGACACCACCATCATTATCATCACTCAGGATTGAACTCATAGCCAGGAGGCAAAGTGCAAAAGTGAGCTAGGCACTCTGGCCACTGAGCAAGCAGTTGTGCTTGACAATGCACAGTTGAGTGCCGGATGCGCAACCACCGAGTTATTGCACAGATATTAACGCCTGGTAATGTGTGCTGCGTTTTTCGAGCAACGGTGACTTTGCGAGCATTGGCGTTCTCGCGTATATTATGCTGAGTACAGCGTGTAGTGGTGTTCAGAAGGCAAATAACCTGCGCATAACAAAAAAATTTGGCTTTCAAAAGATAGTGCCAACACTTGAGGAGCCAGAATGCAAGATTGCAGTGTATGGCTGTGACAGCCTGCTGCTGTCGAATATGACAAGTTCACAGCACCAACCCGTTGAGGTCCCATACGTCGCCATTTGCAGTTTTAGTGCATACCGAGATGGTTCACAAAGCCCTTCAGGGACAAAATACTAATTACTTGAAATGCAACGTAATCTTTAAACAAGGTCTGCTTATAGACAAGCCCAATCTCACACCCATCGCACGCCCATAAAATCAATCTGTTTTTACACTTTAGTTAAAACTTTCAGCAGCTTTTTAACTTCAGGAAACTTAATGAATGGTACACTGTTGAAGGCGATATGCCAATCAAATGCATTTGAACCCAGGTCATGTTTTCTATAGCTCGTCTGCTGCATATGGAACTGCATATTTGAGAACAAGTATGGCAGGTGCTATTAATTTGGCTGCAGGTGTGACACAATACGCTTCCCGCTTTCGCAACCAGAAAAGTCTAGGGACTTCTGTTGACAGGGGTTCGATGTCTGCTTTTGTGGTTTCAGCGCCTATGTGCGTGATGGTTTATTGCGCCGGCTTTGTTTAAAGAAGAATTCGCGCCTAAATGTTTCCGCAACATTTTTTTCATCTGTAATTGTTTCCTTGCGAGGCCATGGTTGCTTAGTGTCTATTGTGTTGGCCTTCTGAGCGCGAGGTCGCGGGATGAAATACCGGCCATGGCGACCGCATTTCGATGGGGTGACGTGAAAACACCCGTGTACTTAGATTAAGGCGCCCGTTAAAAACCCTAGGTAGTCCAAATTATTCCGGAGCTCTCCAGTACAGCGTGCCTGATAATCGAATCATCGTTTTGTACGTAAAACACCATGTTTTCTTTAAAGAAAGATATCTGCATAGGTACATATTGCAGTTTGGTACCTAATTCCCCTAATTGGGGAAGACGACGAAGTGTCTTCTTGGCAGAACACTTGTTTCTGTGCTCGGTGAATTTTTGGTAAAATCTTCGGCTTTCGAGGTGCCTCGCCTCCCCGTCTTGCAGCCATGGACGCGGAGCATGCTAGAGGCCCGCCTGGCCAGACGTCATCACAGCCGTCAACCGCAAGGAAGCGAGTTGGCTCCCCCAGTGACACCGAAGACACCGAGCTGTACTCCATGTCGGACGACTCATCCGACGACGGCTTCATACCCGTCCGGAGTAAGAGGGCGAGAAGAAAAATCGTCAACACAGCGCCGTCAACTCCTGCGAGCACAACGACTATGAAGTCAAGGCCTGCGCGCTGGCCACACGTCATCATCTATATGCCGGAAGAGCCATCAAGCAACCTACGATTGCTGAACAGGCAAGCCCTATCCATTTTTCTGGAACGTGCGGTGCCGGATCAAATTAAAGATATAAGAATAAATCCACGCAAGAATATACTCGCCATAGATGTGTTCAACGCGACTGCGCTTGGAAAACTTCAAGCGATCACGGAGCTAGGCGGAATCAAAATGCGCCCCTTTATCCCGATCGACGACACATCCATAGCCGGTGTGATTTACGACATCGACATAGCCATTCCTAATGATGACTTACCTAGCCTCATCAAGCCGGCATACGAAGGCACGATCATTACGCAAGTGCGCCGCCTTGGGAATACGCGCTGCGTAAAAGTAATATTCAAGGGGGATTGTATCCCATCCCACGTTAAAGTCGGACATTTTCGACATCCGGTTCGACCATTCATCCAGAAGCCGCTTCAATGCCATCAGTGTTTCAGGCTAGGACACGTTAAGGGCGTGTGTCCCAACTCGCTACTGTGTCCCCGTTGCGCTGAACCTCATGCAGAACAGACCTGCGGTGCCACGGTCCTGAAGTGTGCCAACTGTAGCGGCCCTCACGCGGCCTCGTCGAAAGACTGTCCCCGCATCAAGAGGGAACGCGCGGTTCTCAAGCAAATGGCCAGAGACAATTCGGCCCACAGGGAGGCAGCCAAGGTAGTCCGGCGTCGGCGTCGACGTCGGCACCATCGTACGTCTTCGAAGAAGACGCATGCGCGAAGTGACAGTACCCACTCCTCTGCGGTGCCAGTTAGCCGCGCCGCGAAAGGGCCCACCACTTCCACGAAGGAAGCAGAAAAGACTCTATCTTTAGAGGAATGGCCTACGCTACCGAGCCGCTCCCTTGCGAAAGAACCTCAGAAGGTCGGGGCCCCACCTGATCCTTCTCCGGCCATGGATGATTCACCCAAAACAAACCGTCAAGTCATCTCGGTGCTACGTTCTCTCATGGAGGCCATTCGAGCGCTTTTAGTGGACATGAGGACACCATCTGCTCGAAGCGCACTTAAAGTGTTGGACGCCTTAAGCCCAGTGCTTGCATCCCTCAACTAGAAAGATGGCTACTCATACCCCATCCTTCCGGAAAGAAGTCAAAGCAGCGTCCGTCATCCAGTGGAACGCCAGAGGGCTAAAATCACGAATTTCAGATTTTCGTCAGTTTGTCTACACCAATGGGTTTCCACTCATCGTCATTTGTGAGCCCAACTTGTCGAAACCAATAAGACTGTCAGGATACGAGTTTATCATGTCATCAACAAACGGTGCATGCAGCAAAATCGTCGTTTTTGTTCGTCGTGAACTCACCTATGTTTTGCAACCAATTGCGCCCCACGACGACAATCAATATATATGCATCACAGTTAAAAAGAACAAACTCTTGTTTACTCTCATAGGCGTGTATATATCGCCTTCCAGCAATTTCAATACCAAAAGATTTGAGGATATCTTGAGTGTTTGTCCCGCCCCATGGGTCATCATAGGAGATTTCAATGCGCACCATCCAGCATGGGGAAGTACAAGGACAAATGCAAGAGGACGAAGATTGGCAAGTATCGCCCACAACTATGGCCTTACTCTCCTGAACGATGGTAGCCCCACCTTTCTTCGAGGCGTGACATACGGCAGCTGCCTCGACCTTGCTTTCGTCTCCAACTCTCTCGCCAGATGTGTGAAGTGGTTTCCAGACATTGAGACACATGGGAGTGACCACATTCCCACCTATCTGAACATCAAAGGCTTGTCGTCTACATCAGGCTCACGAAATACCATTCGGACGATTCAATGGGCCAACTTCAAATCTGAGATGGAAGATGCCTGCCGCGAGGGCCTACCCTCTGGGTTAGAGCAAACGATTAAAATGACGATGCAAAACGCCACTCGCATGATGACGATCTCTTCCACGCGAAATGACTTCGACATAGAATTAGAGCGACTTCGAGCGCTTCGTCGCCGGGCGGAACGTCGATATCGACGTACAAAATCAATCCATGACCTTAGGGCAGCCAGGAGGATGCAAAAGAAGATTCAGCGTCGTATGGATAGATTAGCGTCGGAACGGTGGGCAACGTTTTGCCAGACACTCGACCCTCGCAAGCCACTGTCTCACATTTGGAAAACGGTGCAAGGTCTGCGTTGCCTTCCGGAACGGCGTTTTCCATTCAAGGCGCTAGCGCTTTTCCAAGGGCGGCAAGACATCGATGTCGCAGAAGACTTTTGTGCGCGGATCGCAGACCAAGCGACTCGTCCAGATCCTCCAGCCCGAGCTGACGTCCCCCATTCCCGTGATTGCCGCATGGACCTTCCTTTTACAATGGAGGAGCTCGAAGCGGCACTAGCTCTCTGCAGGCGCTCATCATCTCCGGGTCCAGATGGTATATCATACCGGGCCTTGTGCTATCTCGGAGAGTCCGCACGGATAGAATTGTTGAGCCTTTACAACTCCTCATGGCAGGAGGGAAATGTTCCTGACGAATGGAAAGTAAGCCGCCTGGTGCCACTCTTAAAGCAGGGCAAATCCCCATTAGAACTCACCTCTTACCGCCCAATAGCACTGGCCAGCTGTGTAGGAAAGATAATGGAACGGATGATCCTTGGCCGCCTGGAATGGTACCTTGAATTTTACAAGATTTATCCGCTTTCCATGGCTGGTTTCCGACGTGACCGCTCTTCCATCGACAGTGTGGTTGATCTCGTTTCATATGTCCAGCACGAAAGGTCCCGTAAGCGTTTATCTGCAGCTTTATTCTTAGATGTGAAAGGGGCATATGATAACGTATTACATGAGGCCATTCTCGACGCTCTTGCGACGGTTGGCCTAGGTGGTCGAGTTTTCTTGTGGATTGCAAGTTACCTGTCTGCAAGATCATTCTATGTGTTAACTGACGATGGCCCAACTACGCGACGCTATACCAGCAGGGGCGTTCCTCAAGGCGGTGCTCTCAGCCCGACGCTATTCAACCTCGCTCTTGTTGGACTTGCTGAATGCTTGCCAACTACCATCAAGATTTCAACATACGCTGACGACATCTGTGTCTGGACTTCGGCAGTCACACGTCCTCAGATACGTGCGCGACTTCAAAGAGCGGCCACTTTGACAGCGAACTACTTGTGTAAACAGGGTCTCAGCATTTCACCTGAAAAATGCGCACTAGTCGCATTTACTCGGAAACCGATGACGCCTTATGTCATCTCAATCAATGGGCGGACCATTTCCTATGTCCGAAACCACAGATTCCTTGGCGTCATTATTGACCGAGACCTCTGTTGGAGCCCACACGTGGCCTACATGAAACGGCGCCTGACAGCTACTTCCCAGTTGTTCAAATACTTGACAGGGAAGACGTGGGGGATGTCAGTAGACGCAATGCTTAAACTCTACAGAGCTCTCTTTCTCGGTTTTTTAAGATACAGTCTACCTGTACTGAACAACACCTGCAAGACAAATATTCGTGTACTGCAGGCAGTACAAGCTCAAGCACTCAGAGTCTGCCTTGGTTTGCCCAGATGTACGTCAACAGAGGCGACTCTTGCGATTGCTCGGGACCATCCAATGCGAACTCACATTACGGTGGAAGCCCTGAGAACGCACATCAGACATTTTGCACGTGCCCCCTATCACCACCTTGCAGCACTACCTTCAGACAGGCACCAATCATCATTCTCTAAAACTATCAACAAGTACAACGACAAACTTCCCTCGGGCTTCACCGCTGCATCTAAACCATCGATACCCCCTTGGTGTCTTATCAGCCCCACAGTACATCTCAGTGTACCAGGAATCGGAAAAAAGTCTGAACTGTCGTCGCCTGTCCTCAAACAACTGTCTCTGCTTCTTCTGCACGAGAGGTACGCGGACAGTGAACACATTTACACTGATGGTTCCACAAACACCCAGTGTTCGTCCGGTGCTGTGGTTGTCCCAGCAAAAGCTATTACCATCAGCTTCAGGACTGACCACCCGACAACGTCGACATCTGCTGAACTAGCTGCTCTTCGCGCTGCACTCCGTTTCGTAAGTCGGGAGCCACCTCGACAATGGTCCATCTTCAGCGACTCAAAGGCAGCCCTACAATCTATACTATCAGCTCTGCGTCGCGGGCCATTCGAACAGCTCGTATTCGATATTAGATGCCTACTCCATACATCACAGGAGAAAGGACACCACGTGACGTTTCAGTGGCTGCCAAGTCACTGCGGCGTCATTGGAAACGAAGACGCCGATAATGCCGCTCGGGCAGCTCTTGAAGACGCACAAGAAGAGGCCATACCGCTTTCACGATCCGACGCAGCTAGCAGACTTCGAGTGCTTGCACAGGAGATGACGCTCTCTTCATGGTGCACACCAAACAGCCAGACCAACCAGAGCAACCGTCAATACCACCTGCCCTCTTTGATGCATCTCTATATGCCAACTGGACTCCGCCGAAGCGAGGCGACTCTGCTTTATCGCTTATGGTTAGGGGTGGCTTTCACGAAATCTTACTCATTCCGCATTGGAATGGCCGACAACGCTCTCTGCAATGCCTGTCTTTGCGAGGAGACGCTGCAACACATTCTGTGCGACTGTCCTGAATATAATGTTCAGCGACAGTCCCTAGCATCCGTTCTCGCGCACCTTGACACTAGACCATTGTCCCTCGACACGATTTTCACATGCCGCCGACAGAAGACATCGCAGGTGAAGGCGACGAAGGGACTACTTCAGTTTTTGAAAGAGACGGGATTGGACAAGCGGCTCTGACAGTGTTATCACGTACAATGCCAGATTGATGGACTCTACCGGACGATGTTTGTGTGTTGTGCTATGTGCTCTCTCTCTCTCTCTCCCCCTTCCCCATCTTTCATCGCCCCCATCCCTCTCCCATGTGTAGGGTAGCAAGCCGGTTACGCTAAACTGGTTAACCTCCCTGCCTTTCCTTCTCTACTTTTTCCTTCCTTTCCTTGGTACCTAATTCAACTATATTAATCTTTTGAGATTGTAACTCGTTTTGATGAAACTAAATGGCCGTTTCTCAATGTCTCAGTCCTCGCTTTGAGAGAATAGCAATAGGGGCCACGGTATTGTCATTTTTTTTTTCTTTGCGAAGCCTTGGCTTTCGGGAAGAGTGAAGCGAGCCGTTCCACTGAGTATACAAGCATCTCGCGTATCTTCAATCCGACGCTGACACCTCATCGAACTACCTCTGGCGTCTCGGTCTCGTCGAGCTGGTAGAAGTATCGGAAAACACAATTTTACGTCGCATGAAATGACCAACACTGGCGTACCACTGCGTTTTGTAAAATCGTCGCTGAAATACTCGTCCCAACCCCGTAAGGCGCGCGCTCAGTCTCTTAGCTTGCTCGGCTAAGGAACGGCTCGCCTACTCCACATCCTTTTTGGTGGAGAAAGATCGCGGAGGTCAGAAAATTGAATAGCCCGAGCAAAGTTAATCGCAAATTCGCGTGCTATCTGTAGACCGAGCAGAACATTCTCGGCATCGGCCATCAATGTCCCAATCGATGCAAAGTCTCTGAAAGAGCTATTCTCGTCATCCAGGCAGTACAGAATACGCCGCCAGTTTTTGTTGCTTCTGCATTGAGAAGGAAATGCGTCCAATGTACCCATACCTTCCCATAGCATAGACAGCTCGCTCTTTTTGTTGACTTAAGATGACCTTATCTCTTTTTTTTTGCTAGAGCGCCAAATCACCCATTGAGCTAAATATCCGGCGTATGTCGTCTGTAGCAGCGACATAACACCTAAACTCACATTGCCATTGGCTACGGCGCCATGTCAGGAGTGCGCCTTGACGGAGTTCTGATTGGTTTGAATGCCACGTCACGAGCTGTGTCTCGACGAAGTATAGAGGGTGAAATGGAACACCTGCTGCCTCGTTAGTGCGTCAGGGATTGCGTGAGGGAAGAGGGCATCGCCCCCACGCCACGTTACCTTCTCTCTCGCTTTCGGCAAGAGCGCTCCTTAACGTAGCAGAGCCAAAGCTCTCTAGATAGCAGGCCTGTGCATTCCGCCTTATGGCTTCACGCTACTTGGACCGAAAGTTCCACTGTCCAGCCCGCGGGACGAAAGCGGCCACGTCAAAATCACCGCGGCCAATTCGAGAGCATTCCCATTAGATTCAATGCAAGCCGGATAAGGTAGCATGATGTCATGGATCGAAATGCACAGGTCTTGTGCTGTATCTAGGAGATTTTGACCGAGCAAGTGAAAGGGCACGCCTGCTGCGTCGTTAGCGCGACATTGTGGAGGGACAGGAGAGCACATCCCGGCAACGCGTCGCCCGATGGGCATCGCCTATTACTAAAGCGACCCAGTTGAACCTGCACACTCACATTATCTAATAGATTTCACAATTTCTTACTAAGCGTTCTCAGTTCGCCTCTATCAAAAATAACCAGTCTAGCTCCCTCTCAGTAACATTGGGGGTACCCCAAGGGTCTGTCCTCGCACCCATTCACTTCCTAAAAACCAGAATCTGTTCCTAATCTAGAATCTCGACGTCACATGCCCATACTGTCTTTTTCACAAACTATATCATTCGCCACTTCAAATTTCAGCTATATTACCAGCTCATCGCCAGTCCAGCCGCATTAACTACAGAAAAACCGTGTATGCACCCCCTGCGCAGACTACCTCCCATCTACGCTCATTTTGTTTTTTTTTTTTTTGTTTTTTGTGAAAACCACAAGGAACTGGAGCAGTCTGCCTGCCAAAGCCACGCACCACTCCGACGCACATCAATTCAAGGCTGTTCTGGAATCAGTGTTTTGTTAAACTCAGCCCATTCCTCATTTAATACCCCATCTCTGGGCCCTTCTAGGTATAACAAATAAATAGATTAATAAATAAATAAATAAATAAATAAATAAATAAATAAATAAATAAATAAATAAATAATATATAATAACGACCTACCCAACTATGTATGTTCTCATATGCGTTTGTTTGGCGGCGGTTGCGTCATCTATCGTACAATTACGAACCTTTCTGATCAAAATGTGCTCCAAAATGACCTTAACCGGATACAGGAATGGTGCGATCGTTGACGAACGAAGCTCAATCCCACTATATGTAAACTCCTTTCATTTCAACGCCAGCGCAATCCTTTGCTTTTTTTCTTACCTAATCTGTAACTCTACTGTTGAACAAGTTCACTCCGATATGTACCTTGGCGTCACCCTATCCTACGATCGTTCCTGGCGTACACATGCGACGCAGGTCATATCATCAGCGAACACATCTCTCGGTGTTTTAAAGCGTCATCTGCGTCCCGCCCTACAGGTCATAAATCTTCTCGCTTATAAATCTCTAATCAGATCTAAACTAGAATAAGCGGCGCCCATCTGGTGTCCGCACCAAGTATACTTAATCAACGAATTATAATCCATGCAAAATCGTGCCACTATATAGGTTCATTCATTCTTCATGCTCATATGACATAAGCATATCATCCCTCATACGCGAAACTGGTCTTCCAAACCTTCCTGCGCGTCACCACATCGCCAGCATATGTTTCCTTCGCAAGTTTTTCCACAGCTTCCTCAATCGTGCGACATCATCCCACCGTCGCGCATTTCCCACAGCACCACCCGTCCGTATAAGATTGCACGCTCACGTGCTCGCACTACCCCTTTCGCTGCCTCATTTTTACTTCGCATAGCAGTGGACTGGAATGGTCTTCCCCGAGACATTGCAGCCATCACACGTCCATCAATTTTCGCAGAAAACGTGACAGCACACTGTTCTGCATAAAGACATTTATTTGCAACCTTCATTTGTGAGCCCGTCCCTTATGTAATACCCTTTAAACAGGGGTTTTTAAAGCAATAAAGTGATGTGATGATGTTACCGCCACGTCGGTGACAGGTGGTGTTGGCACCGCAGGCAGCTGCTGCTGCTTGCTAGCTCGAGCAGCACGTGTAGCTATGGTACATTACTCGCAGCACAAAACTTGAAGGATCTCTCGGTGCTATTCAAATGGACATTAATGATTTCGCATTCATAACTCATAAGAAGTGCTTAGGTGCCCTAGTATTTTTTTTTCTCCGTGTAACACAACATCGATAGGCTACACTCTTGTTAACCCCCTTGTCTAATGATGGCCGCATAACAATGCCAGAAGGTTCTAATGACTCGAAAACACACTGACATTCTAATGACTTTGTTTTGTTGTGAAAGAGCTAGAACTTGTATTTGAGAGAGAAAGAGTTACCTTTTTTTAGTATGTGTGTGTCTTGATTCAATATCATCCAGAGGCATGACTCCGAGCAGAAAAAAGTAAATATCAATGAATACATGAATAAAAGTCATACTACTGCACTCAATATGAGAAAGAAAGAAGTTATCCTTCGGTTCTTTTAAGAAACCACAAAAGCAGATGAACCACCATACAAACTCATCAGTATACGCACCGGTGATTAAAACTTTCAGTGAGGTAAGCAAGCTCCTACATCATGGCCAAACATTAATTTACCTTTACAATCTTGTTGAGTGCTGTCGTGCAAATAAACTATCCTGAAAACTCGAAATACGTCCTCTATATTATGAACAGTTCCATTATACAAGTTTGTTTTCGGATTAAAAGATTACTGAATCTCGTTACCGGTTGTACCTATATGAATTTATATTCGTTTGTGTTAAAAAAAAAACAATTTTCTGCCGTCTGATTAATGTATGGTGCCTTCCGTGGGAAAAGGCTAATAAACTTGAAAGCAATCTGTTTCCCGAGTACGCTGCTAACGCTGTTAAAAAGTGGGACGCCACGCTAGCTGTGATAATTGGAATTTCTTTTTTGGTGAGTGCGGAAGGAAACAAGAAAGGAAGCGGTTTCCTCTTCGTCCTAGTTCTTCCGCTTCGTTAATGCGAAAACATACGGAATCCATGGGATGGAGCAGCGTTAGAGTATTCCGTACATCCTATTCATTTGGTTCTTACAGAACAAACTGTCCTTTGAAACTGGGTCACGACACCTCGAAGAAAGTCGTTGCTTTGTTTACAGAAAAGAGAGAACACCCTTTCATTTTTCCCCCACGAAATCTCCATGCTCAAACTCAATGACACCTTCTTCAAAGGTCTCACATGTTAATGTGCTTTAAAAGAAAGGAATATGGTAGTAAGGCAAACATGCAAGGACATCTGTGTGAAGGCTGGAAAATCTTTCGCGGAGAAGAACGGCTCATTCTAATGTAGATTCTTTTCTGTTCGCCTTCAAACTAACATAGCAATGATCAATTCGCTGAAAGTATTCTACGATATAGTAATTCATTTGGCCTCAGCGGCTTAACTTCCTTTAGCGTATCAGTGACGACAGTTCCGGACTGGAAGTCATATGCCCATTACAATGGGCTATTGCGCGGGTTCTGAAAGGACGTGCGTTGCTTACAAGTGAGTAAGTGCCATGAAAAATACATATTCTAGAGTATACCCTGCCGCCCTTGCATGTTGCTTTTGTTTAGTTCCGTTGGGGAACATCAGCGGTAGGCCCTTATCGGATAACCATCTGCTGCGCATTCGCTTGCTTTGATTCTCACTCCCTCTTAACCAAATTTATGCGATTGCACTTTTCTTAACTATTCAACGAGAATTGACCGTACTAAAACTCTTCAAAGGGTTGAATTTCTCTTTTTCTTAACAAATGGCCCCAAAAAAAAAAACTAATTGCAGGAAACGATTGTCGCATACTTTATTCGCTTTCTTTTTTCATCTTCTTGCTCGAGCACCATCTTTATTTTTTCGTTGTTGGCAATAAATTCTCTTGCATTTTTCACCCTTCTCACACCATAGCAAGTATGTGCAAAGCTACCACCATCACTACGAACGCGCGTATGATAGGTTTTGTTTTTGGGAGCGCGTGCGTAAGCTTATAACACCAACGTGCCCAGAAGACGCTCACAAGCCGCGCTTTATCACTAATGCAATTTAGTTAGGTTAAAAAAAAATTGTTCTACCCATGTTTAAATAATTTATTTTTCAGTGCTGCTCATAGCTCGTCTAGTGTTCTTTTGTTCTTTGTTTTGTGGAGCGCATAAAATTGGGTAAAGGAGACAGAGAGTTGCACTATGTAGAGATCGTAAGGTGACACTTCAGGCAACGATACTTTGTATTAAAGGGAAGCTGAAGAGTCTGTCGAATTCAATAAGACGCTCATATACGGATGCGGGAACCTTATAAACCATGTAGGTAAAATTTGGGGGTTTTTTTTCAATTAGGAGCGACGTAATCCTCGGTTGAAATTGCGCTGTAGCTCCGCCCCCCTTTGAGTGAGCGAGCGGGGCGGAGACCGGAAACCGCGGTGTTGTGACGTCAACTCTTCTTCGTTCCTTCGCAGCGTCCGCGACCGTGCCTGACCGCGCTTGTTTCTAGAAGCGTGCGTGCCATCGTAATCTGCTTCGATCGACCCTGCATTCCTTTGTTGGTGCGTCTGCGTGTATGTAGAGTGGTAGTCAACGTGCGTGGTAGTCAACGTGAGTGGTAATCAACGTGAGTGGTAGTCAACGTGAGTGGTAGTCAACGTGAGTGGTAGTCAACAGATGAAGGTCACTACACGTACTGCATGAACCGGGAAGCTTTTCACGCGTTTAAACCGTCTTTGTAGTTTGCCGACAGCTTTGGACAGCGCACAAATGCCGACGATCGCATCCCCGCTTACACTACAGTTGTTTGACCGGAAACTAGCTCACTTGATCGGCGAAAGATCGGCGAGATCACTAGATCGCTTTGCAAAAAACATACTCACCAAAGAGCATTTCCAACACGAGGAGATCCCAAGACTTTGCTTTCGTTCGCGTCGAAAGCACTTCTCGCACCAGCATCGTTTGCTTCTTCGAGAGGCCGGCTCTTCGCAATCGGCTCGTACATGTAGGGAGTAACGCCGAACTCCTCAGAAAAACGCAGTCTCTCTCAATTTTCCATTACCGTCTCATAAAAACAGCACCAAATTACCTGGCATCGCGCTTCATGTGTAGCGGCAGCGGTCGGCAGCGGCAGAGTTGACGTCATGAGGCGCACCGACCAATCACAGGCGGAAACGAGACGCGCGAGCTGGGCGTGTCCGCTGCTGCACTTTTCGTCGAAATAAAATATATTTGCGCTTTCTTTTGCTCAATTTCGATACGATATTCGAATTCGGAGGGTTGAAAACCATTATGTACAGATGTTCACTCATTTTTTCTGGAAAACCTTTCAGCTTCCCTTTAAGTTGATTCGCCAGTAGCTCTCATTCCATGCTGTTCATGCGAATTCATCGTAATTAATCTGCCCTGTGCGACTGGAGTTCTTTTTCTGCTGTTTTCAATGGCGTTAAACACAAACTTAACTCGTTTCTTGTTTTTACATTTGTTGGGTGCCTTTATTGTTACGTTCTGAAGTTATGTATGTATACGACACTTCATACTTAAATGTATGTATACTATGGCTCTAACAAGACTAGCCAATGTATTATTACCAATTTTTTTAACACCACTCTTTTTTATTTATGTGTACTCTATTTGGGAAGAAATCAGAGCATCCAGTCACACGCTGAGCAAATAGAACGTTGTCGGACCCTGAGTCACATAATTGAAAGTTACTGAGGCAGTCTCGAAACAACGCGGATAGCTCTACTGCTTTAAACTGCAGAGTCTGTTTATATTTGTGATTTTTTGTTGTCGCATGTACGTATACTGCAGTCTGCCTGAGCAGCACTTCTACTCGCTCACACAACCAAGATAATCTTGGAGCTAATGTGATAGGTCTGCATAATGAATAAAGTTATCTGTATAATTGTGATATTGCGAGAAAGCATCGCTTATTATGTGTATCGCGCCCAACTTGCAGGATAGAAATTTCCCACACTCCAGAATCAGCGAAAAGGTAGCAATTTGGTCGCAGCTTCACTTGGGTGACACAACGCGCGATCGCGTGCAATATCAGCTGCAACACTGTGCCTGTGTACAAAAGGGGTGTTAGACTGCAAGGCGGTGGCGCCGACATACGAGCAATTGGAGCACTAAACACTGCTACAATTACTATTACTCATTACACAATTTTGAATTCTGGGCGCTGCCGCGTAGTCTTGCGGCCTTTCTTGACACGTGTGCAATGTTGCAATTCATATTGCACGCTAACATAACAATCCGTAACCCACACTAAGGCAGATGATACGGCCTAAAACATTTCTTATGTGGTTTTATGCATCGGGTCATTCACGGCATGCTTGCTCGATATCTTGAGGTTCGTCTGCTCGCATCCCAGTCGCTATTTAGGAATATCATTCCTTCAAATTCACAACACGGCAATTTGAGTCATAATCTCCAGGTGATATCATTATAAGTTGGGTAATACGATTAATACAGTAAAGTGGTTGAAACAATAAAGTTTGTTAATACAATCTTGATTCTGTACGTAAGGTGCATAAAGCGCTCAAATTACACACTTGGCATTGTACTAACAGACAAATTGGAAGGACAGATGATATTTTCTATAAATATAGCTGATGAACTGTAAACGATATTCATAAAAGATCAATGTCGCTAAGTAATCCAAATAGTCGTGATATCGTGCAATAAAACAAAGACTTAGGTAGCATTGTCCTAGTGAGGGGCGGTGATTCACAGCGCTTCTTCAGTGCAGCAGTCATTCCAAGCATTCATCTCGGACAGAGGGCTTCTTTCTCTTAAATCACACAAAAAATGATATTCCTCATGGCGATGTTGTAATCATCGTCATAATAATGCTGTCGTAACCTTTCTGATCACTCTCCAATTGTTGTCATAACACCGTTGTCATTGAAACCTCGTCATCAGGTCGCCGTAGTTGCCATTGTTGTTACCACTGCCCAGCCATTGTAGTACTCATGTTTCCACTTTTGTCGTTGTCATCGCGTCGTTGTTGGCCTAGCTTCAGCTGCTCTTTCAATGTGAATGTTTTAGTTATTCTTCAGTGACCTACGTTTTTCCTCACGTGGTACCAAAATAAGTCGGGAATATTCTTTGGTGGGTGGATCAATGATGTCCTTCCGACTCTAACTACGCAAGCTTATTTGCATTTCCGTCTTTAGACAGGGCCTATGCGGCTAATAATTGAACAGCGAACTCCTCGTAACGTGCAGATCGTCATAGCTCCAGTCGCACAGCAGCGGGGCCCCTCCCTTCTGAGCAGAGATGAACGACCCGTTGGTCTTGTTTATGGACGCTCCGACGCGTCGCGTTGCTGGGCCAACACGGCTCGCAGAGTTCCTCCTATCGGCTGGACCCATCGGTCCGAGCCACGCAGGGTGCTCTGCGCATATCTTCACTGACGTTGTTACGGTAGGCTCCGTGCAGTGAGGCCCGCTGTCTTTGCGCCAGCTACGCTGAAATAGCGGCCCTGGTATTATTACTGCACGCTGTTAGGCGCCATAGCTATCCATCAGCGTAATTGCGCAGTTTTTTTATGGCTGTCCAGTAATGGATCGCCGTGGGATCCGAACGAGTGGGTTTCGGGTAAGGGCTTTCGCTCCCAACGCAAACACAACCGCAGTGAGACGGCTGTACTGCACGTGGAGCGAGAATACTATATATAGCTTTCTGATTATTTCATTGCTGGAGGTTATATAATGAAGAAAGAAGAAACAAGGATGCGACAGTCAGAGGACGTGAGCAATTTTAGAAAAGAACGAACACTCAGGTCGTGTTGCAGTCAGAGATGAGCTGGTTTGCTGGGCAGATCGATCACAGGTTCGTGTGCTTGGTGCCACTCCTGTACTTTTGAAAGACAAGACAACGAAAAGAACCAGCAGCAATAGGAGCGTCTTACATGTTGAGTGCCCTTATTACCACTTGTAAATGAGGAAATCAGGAATGAGAACCCTGTGAGTTGAAGAAAGAATATATTAGATACCTCGTGCGCACAAATTACAACAAATAAAACCTTTTTACGTTGTGAAGGCTTTTAAAATGGTCCTGGACATATGAAACGTTTTAGATTTGTTATTGCTTGTAAGGAACGTATTTAATCCTCCCGCAACTGCTGTTAACGTTTTTTGTATGAGGTCGACATATTTGAATGCGTAAATGCAGGCCATATATTATTGGAATGTTGACGCTTATTTTCGGACATGTGGAAACGGCGACACGCCAGTGCCAGCAAGTTATCCGTAGCCATAGTCAATGACAGGGGAGAACTCCTCTCGGCAGCCTCGCTGACGACCTCCTCGCTCGATGTGGCGGATCAGGCTGCCATAGCTCTCGCATTACTGGACTTAAAACGCACTACGGTGTACACGGACGCCCGAGCATCCGTTAGAGCATTCGCATCGGGATTAACAGCGAAAAAAGCAGCCACGATTCTGAACGGCAAACACCCTCTGACATTGTTCACCACATAGCCTGGTTCCCAGCTCACATGGGACCAGACGTATTATCGGGTCACCTGAACCCCAATGAGATAGCCCACGACCGTGCGCGAGGTTTCATATGCCGCGACGGGATGGTGTCTCGGGTGAGTTCGGGAGAGCTCGAGCAAAGTGATCCTCTAGTTACTTTTCATGAAGTCACATCTCATTACAGAGGGAATAGGCAGAGTTTTCCTTTCCCCCATCATAAGCTCAACAGGCCACAAGCTAGCACGCTCCGCATGCTCTAGACTGGGTCCTGCCCCTCTAGGGCCTTTCTGAACATACTCGACCCGGTCATTGATCCACTCTGCCCAGATTGTGGCACTGAATTTAGCTCATTAAGTCACATGCTTTGGCAGTGCCCTGCGTTACAGAATTTTAACGGAGAAGAAGGCTGGACGAAGCAACGTTACTAGACTAGCTTCAGTTGTAAAACTCCCCGCCCGCGCACTTACAGCCGCTGTCGCCACTTCTGTGACAGCCGCCAGATGGCAGCGCTGTTCCATCGGGCTCCACTGCAGACGCCTCGTCACAGCCTTGAGCTCGTGCGGACGGGCAGTTTGCGCGTGTTTCACGCTCGCTGGCGTTCTCCCTTGTCCGAATTAGTGGTACCACGAGAAAGCGGTATCCACCTACAGCAATAAGATTTATCGCGCGAGTTCGTTAATACCGAAAAAATGGTAAACTGCACGAAAGGAAGAAACGCATACAGCGAAGCGCAGGAGCTGCGTTTCTAGATGTGTTTCTTCCTGTCGTCTTAACGTTTCGCGCAGTTGAGGCTCACGAGCCTGAATATCTGGCCAAAGTGCGTGATTGTAGGATGATCTTCATCCCCACCGAAGCTTCTCACCACGCCAAAGAAGCTCTACAAAAAGAAAGATGAGGTCGGTCTTTGTACACACAAGCCACAAAAAAAAAAAAAAAAAGTCGGATTTTTAATTCCGTGAAGATGGTAAATCAGCGAAGCTGAAACGTGCGGCCCCTGTGTTTATCACTGGGTTAATCCTGCGGGTTCATTAAAGTATTTCTCAGTTATGAGGTTACACACACAATCGGCTGCGACGGAGAGAACGACGTCACTGACGGCATGCCTGCATTCCGCAGTTGTCGCTTGCGTTCGATGTCTCGAGTTTGCTCGGCGGCGTGGTTAGCAGCCTTCGCCTGCGATTTGCCGCTTGTACATTCTTCGAAATTAAATTTCTACAAAATTAAATTATCTGTCAAGAAGACTCCTACCTTCGCCGCACTCCTCGCTGTGCAGGGCCCAGGCAGTCACTCTCAGACTTCTGCAAAGAAGCACTTACCCGAGCCCCGCGGCGCTGCACACAATGTACCCCGAACGGTTCCCAAGCCCGGACTGCCCTCTGTGTGGCGATTATGCGGACTTCGAACACGTCCTGTGGGGCTGCGCCTCTGCCGGTCCCCCTTTCACTCAAGAGGAAATGATGAAGCTAATTAGGGCCCAGGATCAGACCTCTCAAATCCTGGCAGTCCAGAGGGCTCGCGAGAGGGCCGTCAGGTTTCACCTGATGGTCCCCGAGTGGGCCTAGCCTGGTGACGTGGAGTTTCCTTACGTCTATAGTGGACCAAATAAAGTTGTGTCACTCACTCACTCACTCACTCAAAATTAAATCTTTCCGTTACGTAAGACCATGAGTGGCTCATACTCCCTTAAGCAATGGCTCATACCCCCGTAAACGCGGCCTCCCCATTACGACGACAGAAGTGAAATTCTACGCTGGAAAGATGAACGGCCATGCAGCCAGCTGTGGAAGACGAGGACGAACGCGGGAGCAGTGGCAGGAGCGCGTGCCGTTGATTTCGCAGAGAGTTGCCGGTCGGCACGAGGAAAGCGTCGCATTGCTGGGATCACAGAAAAAGTGCGCCGAACTGTCGACATCGTTCCGATAGCGGCCTCTGCAGCCAGGTACGCAGCATGTCGGCCTCGTCTGCTGATATTAAGAAACTCGGCGAAGGCTACAGTTCCACGGATGACATGCTTGCTGAAATTCGCCGTCAACAACGAACCACAGAAAACACCAACGATGCACCGCGTGCTTAGTCCGGCCCACCCACGTAGCCGGCCAGTGAGGAAGTGAAGCCGGGCGCGACTGCAGCGCCACGAAGGCGCGGGCGGGTGGCGGTTCCGCGCAATGGCGCCGAGTTTTAAAACTGAAGCTAGTCTAGTAAAGTTGGGACGAAGGCCATCACAGACCCCATACAAAACGTCCAGCTCCTGGCTGTCCAGAGGGCCCGTGAACGAGCAAAGATGCGTGACCTCTCTCAGGATCCTTAGTACCCCAATAAAGTCGTTTACTACTACTACTACCTACAGCAAGTATGAATATTCAGACAATATTATTGCTTTTTATTTATTTATTTGCTTAAGGCTGTGGACATTTCAATACGTCCTCTGAGACGCAATATTGTTTTGTTCTGACCTATTCGCAAACAGAACATGTTCTTCGTGTATACTCATGCAGTTTCGTGTTTTGTGTGCATGGCAACGTATATTTTGTCATGTTTGATTTTACCTACGTGAGCACCTTCTGTATACGCACCCCTGCAATGTCTGCCACTGAGACAGCAGTAAAGATAAATAAAATAAATAAAATGATCCTTTTTTATACCACCTCATTCTTAGTTAACAGTTTCGTGCATAAATGCGCCTTTCTAATACTCATTTACCTTCTACTGGTTCCCATCCACGTATCATAGAAACTGAAGGGACCCTTTCTTTCTTCGTTAACTTATATCACTGTTTGTAATCTAGTAAAATGTGGAACAGGATGTAAATGTGCATGCCATTTCGCACAAAAGTTTTCGAAGAGAAACTTTGAGTGCTTTGAATGTCACTTCAAAGTATACTCGCTCGTCTACCAAGTCAGCACTATCAACGCTGCACTATTTAAAGACTCTCTCATGACGTCAGCGCAAAAAAGAAAAAGGAAAAGAAGGAGGCACGTCGCATTAAAACTAATGACTGCAAATGAAGCATTGCGCTCTCAAGACGTAATTAGGCGTCATGAAAAAACACGTGTCCCAAAACGAGAATGCCTCAAGGCGGTCAGGCCTATTTAGGGCAATAACTAGGTCAGCTCTGTACTATATAAGGCGGGTTTATTCGTCATCCCTGAAGGACTTTCAAAGCATGTATGTTAGGCTCTACAGCTTGTCAAACTGCCACGTAACAAAAATTCTTTTTAACTGCCTTTAAGAAAACATTAGATAATAATAATAATAATATTAATAATAATAATAATAATAATAATAATAATAATAATAATAATAATAATAATAATGTTTATTTTGCCTAAGGTGTGCAGATCTTTCATGTTAGCGCTCATCAAAGACACGTTATTAAAATGCGTCGTTTGAGACAGTCGCGCTCCTCTTGAAATGCAGAATGCCTCAGTACTTTCTGTTTCAACGACAGCGCAGAATACTGTTTTCAAAGCCAACTTTCATTGTTGAACGATACAGATGAGCGCTGTTGGCTGCGTGATGATTCGCAACACCCACAGAAAGACTACCTTAATGCAAGAATGAGCAAGGCAGGCACTCCTTTTGTGAAACACTAAGAAATTAGGCCTAACGAGGGGAAAAAATTATTTCCTCATACAATTCCTTTAAAAATTAGCTTCCCACAAATGACACTAAACTTTGGCTGAATGAAGTTTGCAGTTTTTTAAAAGTAAAATGTGACCGTTTGAGGTAAAATTACTCGCGCTGCCTGGAACTTTCGTGTAGTACGCAGATTGTCGCAGATGTTTTTGATAACATAGGTTATAAAAATGGGCCCCCCCAATAGCTTACTCTTCTGCGAAAAAAGTTTCTTCTTTCTTCTTTGAGGCAGTAAACTAGCTCAACTTGATAACGTTGGGGACACTGAGAATATACTAACCCCACACATTAAGGGCCCTTAGGTGATCTTAGGCTCGAAAATTTGTATTATAACAACAAGTGTCTACCATTCCACGGTGAACATACACACGCAAGAATTTCGCGGAATAAGGTCCTAATTGAAAAGTTACAGGCGTTCAGTGAAGAAATATGCGGCCGTCGAGGTTTGTTGCTTGCCTTCCCTTCACTTCGCACGGTCGAGTCCTCCTCTTCGCCACTTACTGCAGCGACACAACTGCGTGGAAAAGCTACGGATCGCATTAGTGTGCAAACTGAAAACTGAATGTAAGCTTCACGACAAGATAGGTTGGGGACAATGCGATTCTCTGTAGAGCTTCCTACAATTACTATAGGGAACTCTGGCGCTGCAACCGCTGCCACCATGACAATGATGGGTAGTAGATGAATTTGGCTGATCATCGTGCTTTGGGATTTATATCTTTTGGGGGCTTCACTTATTACGTTTTATGTGGGCCAGTATTCCCAAGCAATCTGTGATTTTTCTAATGCAGAAGGTAATACGTACGATTCTGCAATCACGCATAATTCCTGATAATTGCAGTGGTTTCGCTTGTCAATGCGTCCGTGGCGTATTTGTTTCAATATTGGGCTTCTGTGCGATAGGGCCTGTGTACAAATCCTGCCGTCAGACAATTGTAATAATGTTTATTTAATTTTTTATAACGCAGTACCTTCTTAAGAATGATCAGTTCGGAAATTCACATAGCCATTTAAACTCCTAAGGACGAAGTTTAGGAAAATCCATGTAATACCCACCATTTCTATGCCGGCTGAACTGCAGTGCTTGCAGATCCCGTAGACACTAGAGCCGCAGTTCCCTCTAGTAAATGTATGAAACTCTATGCCCTTCTCAGAACACGCAGAACTCGTCCTGTTATCGCTTTTGTCCCGCGATAATCAACGAATCGACGGCTTATATTCTGCTGACGTCATGGCTATTAACCTACTGGCGTCACGATGTGTGAACAAGATAGCTTAAAGTCTGGAAGAGAAGTAATACACTGTTTATCTTTCATTTGTGGCTTCACCGTGGCGAGTAGCGCTGCCCTGTTCGCAAAAGATGATCGTCATGAAGTATTCTGTGGGCAATATGGACTTTAAAAAAAACACCATCATGGAGAATTTATTTAGATTGAAGGAGAATAGGTTAGGGTGTTTTGTGATCCCACTGCGGCAGGCCAGGAAACTACAGTACAAGGACAGTTACAGAAAACCCGCTACGCTTTCTCCTGGTCAAACATGCTTCTCCTCCTCTTCTCGCATCTCACACTGGCTAATAAGGCTTTGAGGTAAAATGAGCTGAAACGTTCACATAAATCGATTAGACAGTTAGTTCGGGTGACAAAATTATAATAAATCTTTTAGGTCAGTATAAAGCTCATGAAAAAAAAAATGCGTGGAACCCCATTCGACCGCACTCAGGGCTATCTTTAAAGCTGGCTCTACCTCTGAAAGCGGAGCGCTGTGACGAAGCTGACAACCTGCCATCTGGGTGCACGTGCAAGGGAATGCCGCCGGAAGTAACGGCAGCTCGGCTGTCGGAGCAGAAGGCTTCAGCAACAGTGGCTTCTGGACTTCAAACTCAATAAATCAATTATTCCCTTTATATACATACAGAAACCTATAGGCGGAATATATTCAATAAAGTAAAGCAATAGAGAGTGAAGAACAGTAGCATTAGTTGGTCATTACCTAAGATGTCAAACATTCGTGCACTGTTGAAGTCAGTCATCATTTTCATTTTGGCACCAGTCCAAGAAACTAATGATCATCCGTTATACTGGTTAGTGCGAGCTATATTTTAACCACAAGATTTACATAGTCACCTTTAGTTTCTTTTCTCATCAAGCTCGTTTGTCGTACAAGGCGTCAACAATCATCAAAATTACACAAATATGCGAGAAACTTTATAAGGCTACGTCGTTAGTGGTTGCCGAGATGGTACATAACAATATTGGGACAAGCCAGAAATTCGCGTTCATAAAAAAAAAAGAAGAGAGAGGAGAGCGGCCAGGTGTGTAATAGAAAAACGCTGGCGGAAAACTTACCCTTGGTCAGACAAAGATAACTAAAAGAAGAAAGAAGCTCAATATAGAAGAATACTACGTTATTTCATGCTATCCCATCACATCCAGTTGAACAGCGGATTCATTATGCACTTCTGGCTCTTTGCAACAGGAGTTTTTGGTGCCATGTCTGCTAGCTGCTCCGCTCACTCAAGTAGTTTATTTGCCAAAGAACAGTAAATACTATGCCATATTTGAGGAAACCATTCTTCAAACACATCTTAAGGACCTCAGAGTGAATAATCCAATGTAACGAGAAACCATCATGATGTAAAACCATCAGCGCAACAAACTGCCTCATTTTGAACAAGTTCTACGCCGTGAGAGATAATTGACGGGTCCTAACCAAAGTGTGCTTTTAACTACGCTTTCGGTGCATAAAATGCTGACAGGGGCACTGCAAGAAAAAAATGAGCCTCCTTGAGGGGCGTTCATAAGCCGTATACTAGGCTACACGCAACAGCATATAAAAAAGAACGCATTCAGAGCAAATGAGTTATCTTGTTTCCTTCTGTGCACGAATTAGTACAGATGATGGTTCATTCTGGCTTATGTTCAAGTTGTTGTATCTCTGCAAGCAACTGTCCGTACGAAAGAGTACAGCAATTTGTCGAAAGAGGGCCGTAATTTTGTTTGCAAAGTTGTAACACCGATCCAAAATTCGCATGAAAGAGAAATGAAATACGTCCAACATTTGATTACATTGCGATTTTTATTTTCAGTGAATCTCCTATATTTGCGGGTTTCCTAGGGCCCTACTACTAGGAAGCTGATTACGGGACCGAAGCGTAAAGTTTAATTAGGCTTCCCTTTTATTCGCCGCTCCACTTCTATTCGTACTTCTATGTCTCCACTCTACCTTCCTGCATTAAAGAGCCGCCGTTCGTTAAAATAAATTTCAACAACTCACTTCGCAGTCTTTGTCACAAAGGAAGCGTCCTTGCTGATTGAAGATCGTGACATTGTTGCGTTTCTTATTGAATGTTCTTCTTCCTGGACTGCCATGACAGGGAGTTCTACGAACTTTCTGTGCGAACTCGGACAGAGAGCGAAAAAAAACGCTATAATTGGCTCGCCTCCGGCTTGCGTGCGTAGAACTTGGCGCCACAGTCGTTATAAAAATTAACCCCAGCACAAAAACAGAAGCTTCCTTCAGAAAACTTGTTTGGCAATATGAACCCTGAATTCAAATGAACTATACGTCGAAATAGTTTCGAGCGCTGAACAAATCACAATCTTGTCAAGAGGAAGAAACTGAGAAAGAAAAGGAAAGTAGGAGAGGTCAACAAGGTTGTACTTTGTTTGCTACCCTACGTTGCGGCATGGGAAAGCCGGAAGAAAAGAAAAAGCAAGTATTTCCCGGGGCGTGTATAGTGATGAGATACACGGATGAATACTTTCGAGTTCTTGAGAGCTCTCTTGTGACTCGCGTTCCGTTAAGCCGGTAGATATAGAGTGCTCAAAACAGATTCGAGTGTTTATTCGGAGTGCCAGCTAAGACGGCTAGGAAGCGTTCTCAACATCACGGCGAGAACGCGATCTAGATCTTCAACGTTGCAGTCAGGAGGCTGCTGCAATGTCCGTTGTCCGCTGGTACGGCCTTTTTGACTGCCGTTTTGTCTGTGCATGTCTTGCACGTCCACCATCGCCATACTTGTTTATAATAGAAACAGCGCTGCTCGAATTCCGCTTTTGACCTCTGTTATATCCGACAAGCATCCGAACGTTCGGCTCGAGCAGGCTCATGTCTCCAACCGTATCGCTGCAATCGGAGTACGATCGCGTAAAATTTACCATCTGCATGTACCGAAAGGCTCCGCAGCAGAAAACTTAGTCAGTGGTGTCGAAAATGCTGAAATTATTGCGAGACATAAAACTACGCAGTTGGGCAAGAGCAATCGTGTTGGACCGATAGACAGGCAATTTAGGTTTTGTGTACTCTCCGATCGATTGACTGATTCATTTTTTTATCTTTCAAATGAGATCCATGGCTGTAAACTACTTCATGGTAGAATACTTCGGGTGAATTTAAATAACACTCATTGGACTAAGCTCGACAAAATCTCAATACAATAGTGCCTTGGGGGCTGTTTCTGTAGCTACACGGAAAACAATTCTGGGACCTTATGCGCTGCACCATTATTTGGTGATGAGGATCGGAATAATTTCGATCACCTGGAGTTCTTTAACGCGCTCTCAATTTATCGTACATGAGTGTTTCCCCATTCCGCTCAGTTGCAAGAAGGCTCAACAGATGGCACCACCATAGTTCACGCACAGTGTTACGCAATGGTCACGCGCCCCTCCTGAAGCCTCCGCTCCTTACGTCGCGGGTGCCCTCCTCTTTTGTGAACATGGAGCAGACAACGTATCAAGTTGCGTCTGGCCCTCCTGTTGCTCTCCTTTTCGGCTGCCGAGTATAGTGTCTCTAAACACTATACTCTGTGTACCTCCATATAACCATACCTATACCTGTGTACCCCATGCCTATAAACACAGTTACTTGCCGTTAAGGGAAGGCCAGTGTTCTATCACCCACTCTAGGATGATAGGACATAGTTCTAGGACACTGGTTTAGACGGGTTTCGGCACTCAAGGCCTTAAGGGCCTTGCTCAAGTCCTTAAGGACATGTGAATTGTGCGAACGACTTTGACTATTGTTGCGCGTACCATCGCGTTACTGTGTGCATTTTTCTTGTTTTTTTTTTCTTCTCTCTTCCTTCTCCTTTTATTCCCTTTACCCCTTTCTCCAGCACAGGGTAGCCAGCCGGTATTTACACTGGCTAACCTCCCTGTCTTTCCTTCCCTTTTGTGTATCTCTCTACGAGGCATAGAGAAACATGCTCAAATTGGAATGCAGCCGTCGCAATTTCGAACTCCGCAGCGCAAAGGGCTGCAGAAAAGACGTGACTGCTCATGGAAATTGTGATTTATTTCTTAGCAGAAAAATGCCATGATCTCCAAACATTCGCTTTGCTTTCTCTTCAGTCAAGACGAAAGCTTTTCATTCCACCTAATGGTGGAATGGAAATCATCATTCATCAATCGGTGCATTTCATGATGCGACACATGTTGTTCGACTCGTAAATAATCAGGTAAGTACAACGCGTGGCGCCTAGTTTTTCTTTGCGGATAACATGACTGAGAAGAGAGCGAAAGAGCAAGAGGTAAACGAAGAAATATCCCAACACTTTAGAAGTTAGATCGGCACCTATTTAAATTGTAATATCATATTATCCTCAATGTTAAACTATTGCCACGATTAATAAAGAGTGCCTACACAGCTGCCTAACGCGGCACCTCGACATACATTGGAATTCAGGCTAACAGATTGTCGCACTTCATCAGCTATCGCTGTGGGATATAGCACACACTAATCAGTATATGTTCAGAACTTCCAACAACAAATGTGGCTAATTATGCGACCGTTTAAATGACAGTGTAACCAACGGTACCTAAACTGGTTTGAGCGAAAGCTTGAACCAACGTGAACAGAATTTCCTGCGACTATGAGAAAAAAATGAATTCTACTAAGTGTGGGCAGCAGAATTTCGATTTGATGGTTCGTAGGTTTTAGTAAAAGTGGTGATGCACTTTAACTTAAAAAAAAATGTAGCCCATTGTTTAGCGACCCATCGCGATCAGGAAAACACATCAATCGCGGATATATCAAGAAGTTGTTAGGCACGTAAGATTTACGAAATGGGTTGCAGAAATCTTCGAAACGCGCTGTCGATATGTGCTTACTGAGATGCCCCCCTTTATGTGTAATCCTGTAGATCACGATCATATATCCACAACTGCTAAATTGCGTGTATTGCTGATTCGGCCGCAAACGGGACGTCAATACGCTTCCCGCGCGAAGTGTACAAACATTGTCTAATTGATCGCAGGTATAATCTCCCGTGGTAGCTTAAAGGAGGCGTTGTGTAAGCAATTTCCAACCATAGAGCAAGGCCGCTTCTAAGGTCGCCTATTTTACGCGTGGCTCAGCATTATTGTTTGTCGGCCCGCCTCGCCACTGAGAATTTGCCTTTGAGCGAAAGTCTCAGCCGATGCACCCTCCTCACATCAGACGTCTCAGCCCTGCGCGGCGCATCAGTACCAGTGCTGTCTCGTTCAGAAAGATTTCTCCGATGTATGAGACAGACAGCCGAGACTGTGAGCTGTTATATGTACCTCCCTCTATTTTACAAAGACCTGTTATATACTGTTATATGTTATATACTGTTATATGCACCTGCCTGCATTTCTACAAAGACGGATTGCCTAACGGCCATCCCACCACCTCGGGCTTCCTGATCGGTCACTACTTCGCTTCCCTCTCTACGACCCTCTACCTTTCTTCCTCCTACCCTCTCTCTCTTTTAACCCCATCCCCTCCACCCTGCTGGCACTGAGCCGTGCTCCCGCATGGGTTGCAGAAAATAGCGCTAGCCTTTTCTCCTTCCCCACAAGAACCACTTCTCTCTCTCCCTCCAGGCGCGAATAGTGAATTCGCGGTAAGCGCTGAATGTCTTAATTTTCTAATTTTCCTTTTTGTTCATACTACTTCTAAGTGCTGTTCAATTCCGCCGCAAATATATCGTGTGTCTAGCCGCGTTCATGGCCGCTTGCGTACGGGAGCCTATGAAAAGACGATGTTAGAACCATTGAGAAATACTATGCCGTGCCACCTGCCGCTATCATCAAAACTCGTATACCACGGATAATTCAAGCATGTTTTCAGGCATTTCAGATATACTAAATGGACTTAAACTGACTCTACCGTCATGGCGCGCGCTGACTTTCTAATGAGAGCCGCCGCCCCCCACCCTCCCCCAAAAAGGAAAAAGAAATTGCAACGCTAAATGAAGCGAAAAAGTGATGAGAAGGTTTGCAGTATAACGCAAACAATAAGAAATAAATAACGTAACGTCAGCAGTTGCAAAGTTCATACACATATTTTCCTTTAAAAAAAAGCGCAAGAAAGTTATTTGCGTTCACTTATTTCTTCAACATTTGCACTTATATTCGTTTTCGTTGATTTCCGTTTGCACTGCTGTAGATGATGAACATGTATTCGCAACTGTGAATGGTCGTCGGTACGCCTGTAGGGTTTGCGTAGCCGAGCTCACGGCCGTGTCTGCACGTGTGATTCCGGAACTACGAGGCCAGAACCGTTTAGAAATTGTTTTGTACTGAATCAAAGAAGTATTTAGGCATGTAGGGAACTCTGAGCTGTAATTGTCACCGATAAGGTAGTTTCGCCGCCTATGGCATTATCGGACTGAGCTATGTCGAATGCTCGGTTGGCATAGTCAGAAGTTCGAATACCTCTACAAGATTTTTTTTTCTATTTTTTTCTTACGATGAAGAGTTTCAGATTCACCTCTTCCCGTGCACAACACCTGCAGGCTTGGAGCGACGCCTCTCACCAGTAAAAGATGCCGAGAGCTAGCGGGGCTCTACTAATCCAGGTACAACCAAATTAGGAAGGGCCACTAAGCTTCAACAAGACACTCCCTCACCAGAACAGAAATTGGCCGCCCTGGTGCAGTATTCGGCCACTCCCTCCCAAACGAATCACTCAGTTACCCAATGGCCCTCAGTCCCCAGCAGCTATGGAGCAACTGGCCAAGGCGGCGGTCAGACCTGTAACGAAGCAAAGGGTGCTGAGAATCTCTGGGTCCGGACAGGCCGCCAATGGAAACTGACCCTTTAAACGTTTAACACCCGAATCCTCTCGAGTGAAGCTAGCCTAACAATACTCTTTGAAGAACAATCAGGTATTGTTTGGGTTATCATTGGCCTTAGTGAGGTTAGAAGAACTGATGAGGCTTATACAGTGCTGACAAATGACCACGTCCTCTGCTATAAAGGATTACCAGATAAAAAGCAGTTCGGAGTAGGATTCCTAATCCATAAGGGCATAGCGGGCAACATTAACGAGTTCTACAGCATAATTAATAGTATAGCAGTTTTCAAAATAAAGCTGAATAGGAGGTATAGAATAAAGGCAGTACAAACCTTCATACCAACCTGCAGTCAGGACAATGAAGAAATAGAACAGTTTTATGAAGATGTTAATTAGCAATGAGAGAAGTGCAAATTCAGTATACTGTAGTAATGGGTGACTTCAATGCAAAATTATGGGAAAAGCAGGCTGGTGAACAAGCAATTGGCAACTACGGCGTCCATTCTAGGAACGCTAGAGGAGATGCTGGTAGAATACGCAGAAAGGAATGCGCTTCGAATTAACACGTCCCATTGATCCCAGCATAGTGCAGAATGTAGAAGTGATAGGTAGGGCAAAGTGCAGTGATCGTATGTTAGGGAGGGCTAGGATTCACCTCGATTTGAAGAGAGAAAGAGTAAAATTGGTCAAGAAGAAACAGGTCAACCTAGAGGCAGTAAGGGTAAACGCAGACAAATTCAGGCTGGTACTTTCAAACAAATATGCAGCCTTAGAATTGAGAGATGATGGTCACATAGAGCTAATAAATAAAAGTGTACTAGGCTGGCTTCAGAGGCAGCGATTGAAGTGGGAGGTAAGGCACCAAGGCAACCTTGTAGGCAAGCTCTCCCAAATAAAAAGGACTTAATAAAGAAACGACAAAGAATGAAAGTGTCCAACTAAAGAGATAAGATAGAATTCGCAGAACTGTCAAAACTGATCAACAAGGCGAAAATAAGTGATATACGAAATAATAACATGAGAAAGATTGAAGAAGACAAAAAAAATGGACGCAGCCTGAAATCAGCGAGGTAAGAAACTTGGTATAGGACAAACCAAGATATATGCGCTGAAAGATAAGCAGGGTAATATCATCAGCAATCTTAAAGATATATTAAAGGAAGCGGAAGAATTCTATAGTAACCTGTACAATATGCAGAGAAGTCAGGATACCTCAATTAGAAACAGTAATAAACAGAATAGAGAAATTCCTCCTATAGCTAGTGATGAGGTCAGAAAAGCCTTGCAAGACATGAAACGAGGAAGAGCGGCTAGAGAAAAAGAAATAACGGTCAATTTAATCAAAGATGGAGGAGGCATACTTCTTAGAAAACTGGCGGCTCTTTATGCGAAGTGTCTATCGACTGCAAGGTTCCCAGAAAACTGGAAGAATGCAAACATTACACTAACTCAGAAAAAGCAAGACGTTAAGGAATTGAAAAATTATTAGCCCATTATCTTATTCCTGGTATTATATCAAATATTTACCAAAAACCTCCAATAGAATAAGGGCAACACTGGACTTTAGTCAATCAAGAGAACAGGCTGGCTTCAGGAAGGGATACTGTACGATGCATCACATCCATCTCATTAATCAGGTTATCGAGAAATCCGCAGAGTTCAATCAGCCTCTCTATATGACTTTCATAGATAACGAAACAGCATTTGATTCAGTAGAGATACCAGCGGTCATAGAAGCATTACGTAATCAAGGAGTACAGAACGCTTACGTAAATACCTTCGAAATTATCTATAGCGGTTCTACAGCTGCATTAATTCTACACAAGAAAACCAGGAAGATACCTATAAAGAAAGGGGTCAGACAGGGAAACACAATCTCTCGAATGCTTTCACTGCGTGTATGGAAGAGGTATTCAAGCTGTTAAACTGGGAAGGGTTGAGGGTAAGGATCGACAGCGAATATCTCAACAACCTTCGGTTTGCCGATGGCATTGTTCTATTCAGCAACAATGCAGACGAGTTACAACAAATGATTGAGGACCTTAACAGAGAGAGTGTAAAAGTGAGGTTGAAGATTATTCAATTATTCACAGGGAAACCTGGTCATGAGAAGGAAATTCATAGAGAATAAAGATTGGTTGGATAGTATACGGCAGACATTGTCAGCTGCTGACTGGAAGCTTACCATAATCATTGAAAAGGAAAGTGTACAATCAGTGCATTTTACCAGTGCTGAAATATGGGGCAGAGTCTTGGAGACTGATAAAGAAGTTTGAGAACAAGTTAAGGACAGCGCAAAGGGCGATGGAACGAAGATTGCTAGGCATAATGTTAAGAGACAGAAAGAGAACGGTTTGAATCAGACAGCAAACGGGTATAGACGATATTCTAATTGACGTCAAGAGAAAAAAAATGGAGCTGGTCAGGTCATGTAATGCGCCGGTTAGATATCCGTTGGACCATTAGGGTTACAGAATGGACATCAAGAGAAGGAAAACGCAGTCGAGGACGGCAGAAGACTAGGTGGAGCAAGGAAATTAGGAAATTCGCAGACGCTAGTTGGAATCGGTTGGCGAAGGACAGGGGTAATTGGAGATCGCAGGGAGAGGCCTTCGTCCTGCAGTGGACAAATAAAAGGATTATTATTATTATTATTATTAATATTATTATTATTAGAAATCTTCAACTCGGTACTAAAAGCAACTATGGCAATAGTGTAAACCGCACCTGTTAGAGCACCTGAAGTGGACAAACTTCACGTATAAGGTTGTAGATGAAATTGTTAGAATGTCTACGCAGCTTATGCAATAGTCATACTTATAAATTATTAGTAAAATTAAGAACGGTATATCGTAAACAAATATTCTTTATTTACAATCGAAATACTTGCAGTTTACTGAATTGTGATGCCAGAGTAAACATTCTTTATTAAAAAAAGCTGATGGATGGCTAAAATAAATATTTGCTTCGTGCGGATCATAGTTTATAACTATTTTAAATGGAACAAACCTCATCAAATTCAGCACCGTGGAGGCCGACCAACAATTCCTTCATCGCCATATATTTATATAGGAGCCATTGAGGCATGGCCTCACCTTAACACCATATACACTGGCATTTAAAAATGCTAGTGTGATAGCATTTGTAAAGATAAGGCTACAGTGTGATTTCACGACAATGACCACGCCGCGCGATTCAGACAATGGCAGGATGAAACCGCACAAATAAAGGCAATAAATTTATATTTCCTTCAAATATAAAAATACCGAAATTTACCTCCCGAAAGCACTTGAATGCACAGAATATAATGTCTTCCTAAGCTCGTCGGGGTACATTACCACTGCGTTTACCTGATATACAATTAGTGTAATAAAGAGCGATCATGGCCAGAACTTTTTAGTACTAAAGATGAACAAAGTCCCAGCTTCCGTACAAAAAGAGAAATGAGCCTATGCGAGAGAGAAAGAGAGGGGGGCGGAATAGAGCAAGTGCTGCATTTCGATTTTTTTATTTAAGATTGATATGTGTCATTTTAAATGTTTTGCTGACCAATGCGCTCGCTATTTTGGAACCGGTAGCACCCCTACTGGCGAGTTGCCACTTTTCAGATTTAGACGCAGTCATCACAGCGAAACCTTAACGCCCCGTTGTCATCACTGCAGCTGCTGTCAACGCATAATTCCTGCCTTCCTTTGCGCAGTAACGCCACCACCCGTGTACTTTCCTTGTTAACACGTTCTTCCTTCCAGTCCCAGACGAGTTTGAGTGGAGGGTCCTTTGCCTTGGGGAAATTTGCTCCCCAATCTTCTGCTTGAAAGAACAAACCAATTCGATGCCCCAGCAGCAATCAACGCGACTCTGCTTTCCCAAGATTGCACAATACTGCTCTTGCTACTACTGCTGAAAGCCCCCATCCACTCCAGAAGTCGCAGCCACAGTCGCGAAGCATTTTACTTGCGTATTTTCACCCACGTCACTAAGTAGACTTTCATTACTTTTTTGCCTGTTTGGGTCCCCTTGATTATAGAAGGCAGGCTATTTTGAGTTAGCCGACATCGGTGTTGCTTGGCAGCTACCGTCACCGCGTCCGGCTATTTTGATCCAAGTCGTAATGCAAACAAAATAATGATTTTATCGATCTTTAACAGAAAGAATTGCGAAAATAGATGACACGTGGAGCTAACCTTTCCCTGTTGTGTACGAAACGTGCTGACATGGAGCTATTTTAGGTCGTGTTTCCCTACGCATATTTTGGTAGGTTCCTAAGTACAGGGAAAGAAGGATTACGCATTCCGGAAATAGGTCAGTAAACTTTGACATTTTTCGCATCACTCTCACCATTAAGCTCACAAAGATGACATCAAAGTCGTGCAGTTTCCAAGCCCCGTACTAAATATAGCTAGAAGGCCCCCTCTCCAACGTAATCTTTTCAATTTCTTTTTGAAGAAAATGAGTCATATTAACGTCACAGAATAAACTGGCGATTTCGCGCTTTCGAATAAGCTTTATTTTTCCGATCTTCTTCTATTTTTTCTTCTTACGCTTTTCCGATACTCTGACATAATACCATCTCCAATATGAAGATACAAGTAATCTCAAAAATAAAATAAACAGGTGCTCAGACAACTTCTCAATTTATTTTTCACTTTGTCTTAATTTTATTACTCGGCATACGCAAAGTGTATCAACACAAAAATCTTAGTGTGTCCGCTATCGTGATTGTAGTTCTTGGATGCAGGGCAACATGGATCCGTGCTGTTTACCTTCGTGAAAAAGAAACGTTTCAATCCTGAAGCGTACTGCCATATGTCAATAATTTTTGTGCGCATTTGTAGTTCTTAACTCATCACATAAGAGGCGGCGGGATTTTCATTCGCGCAGATAAACACTTTGAATATCCAAATAAATAATATATTGTGTGCCATGCTTAGGAAATTGCATGAGGATATATGGCAGGGCTCTGTTTTCGTTAGTTATTACTTAAGTTCATCAGCACTCTATCTCAAAATAACATGATGTCCAGCGTGAAAAAAAAAAATCTCAATGCCCTTTGAAACTGTGCATGTGGGCCCCTTAATAGGAAACTGCACCTCCGCCGTGGGTCGGCCCGGCATTGCACTATCTTGGGAATCGGCCCACGTAGGGGAGTGCTTAACGCCTACTTCACCTTCGCCGCGGGTCGGCTCGGCATTGCACTATCTTCGGGATAAGTCCACGTATGGTGATTGTTTGACGCCGGCTTCCCCTCCCCCACGGGTCGGGTTGGTATTGCACTATCTCCGGAATCGGCCCACGTAGGGGGAGTTTCTTGCTTACGACACGAAAATTTCCTTAGACGGTAGAGGTATACAGCGTTGCTGTAAAAAATTCTGAGCTCAGCACGTGTTGTGATAAGGCTCCATTTCTTCCCGCTATTTTACAGCAAAGCTGTCTATGGATAGGATCCGGCGGATAGGATGCGCGCGTAGACCAGCAATTTTTCATAGGTGGCCCGATCCCGAAGATTGTGCAATCTCGGGCCGATCCGCGGCGGAGTTGAAAGCTTTAAGCACTCCCTATTTGCGGGTCAATACTGAAGATAGCGCCACACCGTGCCGAGCCGAGGCGGAGGTTCAGTTCGCCATTAAGGGCGCCACGTACATAGCTACGCTGGTCATTCTTGTTCACACAGTGGAAGGACGCTGAGTTTTCTTCAGTTAAGTGCGGTTTCCGTATGACTTGAAGGATATGATGTACTCTAGAGCGTTAAACTAAAAACTATTTCGAAAACAATTGGATTTGAAATATAAATATACACTTTATTTTCCATTGACTAATGGAATGTAGAGAGTACCGGCAAATAGCGATGTCTCAAAGCACTTAGACAAAGTTCTGTAGTGCCGAAAGGAGGATCATCTTAGCGAAAATGCTTGTGTGCGCTTGATTTTCCTAGGTGCCGTGTTCGCACTTACAGAAAGACTGAGGCGTGGATAGCACTGCCTCTGTATCACGAACAACAAAGACGGCAACAAATGTGCACTATATATGCATCCATTACTCCTTTGTTTTCTGGACAGCTGCCTGTGGCAAATGGTGGTACAAAGAGCAAATGAATATTTAGATGTCACTGAAAGTATTGCAGAAAATGTTACGGAATAAACTTTGTTCGCTTGGGTGTGCAATACAGTAACGAGAACATACAGCAATATGATTGTTTGGACAGGAGATAAAGACATTGGGCTTGCATAACTAGACATGAACGGAGCGCTAGTAATTAAGGAAGGAAGGATCTTTTTGCCTAATGCACTGATGATCTGAACGGTCATGTTTGATCCGCAATAAAATAACCACTAATATGAAGTACTTCGGCTGGTCAAAGTCCCACAGGAACCCTAAATTTACTACGGTGTTCTGGTTTCCCCAGGTCTTCCTTTTGAACGCTAAATACTCATGTATTAAGATTTCTATATGATATATTGAAGGATCACAGAAGAAAATATAGTGGAAACGGCCGAAACCTTTCAACGCTTAGGAAGCATACCGACACACAGGTGAAAAACGCTTTCATCGTACATGGTCGCTCGCTTCGCTTCGTGTGAGCTGGCCGCACGGCTAACCCGGTGGTGCATGTAGGCAATAAATGGAAATGGTGCATTTCACAGCACCATTGTTTGCCAATCGCGCCCTGAGGCAAAAAAGTAGCTTGTAAATCAGGAGGCTGGCGACGTTTAAACTTGAGCCATAAAAGGTACTGCCGACACACCACGATGTTGGAGCTAACACGTTATGCACTGCCAGGACTTGCCCACATTGAATAATGCACTTCATAGAGATATGCCACGAATCTTTCTTCTTGCCTTGTGATTCTTTATTTAACTATCTAGTGGTAGTCTTACAGCCGGAATACCCTTGCGGCACAACAACATGTTAGTTTCTGCATGTTAGAGTAAGGCCATCCGCTTGCCCTGTACGATGAGTTGCCTCACGCTGAGGCGTGGTAACTGCGCTCTCTCGCACGTTTTACTGGGCTGCTTAATGGTGCCCAAGAGGTACCATATTGAGATTAGTTTCTTCGCGCAAAAAAGCAAGGAAACAAAACAAATGATGAATCGGGTCATGTTGTGCTGGAAAAACACGCACACTCAGCTAACATGTTTGTAATGTTTGTATTTGTTGTTCCTAAATTTTAATAACGTAGAGGCGTAATGGATTACACAAATTGGAGTCTCTTCATGGCCTTTTGCGCTCATACCTAACCACCACTGAATAACCAACGAAGCGCACAGCGTCAGTAGTTAAAGGTTATGAATAATAGGACAGTAGAGGCATGTAAGTACTTTTCAATGAACCAGCTGTCTCGCAGAATTGTGCGTAGCTGCACAAAAAGCGTGCCATGTAATTCAGAACAAGAATAAAGGAACGGTGGAAGAGCCTACGCTAGTAATCGGAAAGCGAATGGCACGGCAAAATACTGCGCAGCTCGCTTTGTCTGGCGTTGAAGAATTAGACCATTCATTGAGCATCCTAAATAATACGAACGGTAGAGTACAAGTCGTCTCGTGGTATCGATTTTATTGCTACGTCAGTTATGTCAATACTTCAGGTTAACTGATGTTCCATATAAAGTTCCAATGCGATAAGATGAAGCCCAGTGCGTGGTATGCTGGGTGCGAAAGAAAGCGAGCGAGGTTGAGCAGAGAAGGACGGTGGCTTGATGGGCGCCCTCTTCCAGCGCATCCAATGATGCAGTTCACGTAATCAAATGTATTTAAAAAAAAAAGGGCGGGGGGGGGGGGGGGGGGGGGAGAGCGATTGAGCTGGCGTCTCGTCCTCTACCGCGGCTGTGGCTACGCAAAGTTCGGCTGAGCGCACACGTGGCCTGTGCGTCCTATCTTGGGGGTAATGTACGGTGGTTGCAAAACTTGGCGAGCCAAGATCGCTGGTGCCTTCATGTGTGCTCTATTTCCGCGCGTCTGATTTTGGAGGTTACGTAATCCTTAATTCCGGAGTCGCGTTGATGCGAGAGGCCACTCGACGCATTCGCTTCACCTTAGAACTGCCGCCGAGCTCAGTGAACAACTGAATATTGTCACGTGGGCCGGAGGAGTCGCCCCCAACAGGGGCCACCCTGAGATCGCGCCACGATTTTCAATGAATGTGTTGTAACGACCACCACCGGGTCGGCGCTCTTCGTCACGCCAGATTTGCGGCAGCGAATGTGCGCCTTCATTGAGTGAGATCTGTTCGTGTATGCCTCTGCGCGTGTGACACCATGCGTGATGATTTAATTCGTATGCAAACGTTTACTACAGTTTACATGGGCAATAAAACTATGAAAATTATTTCGTGCAGGAAGGTTCCAATGATCGATGATCGTCGGTGGCGGCGTTCAGACTTTTGCTGCCGATACGAAGAGTGCGTGCTCACGCACAACTGACTTGCAGTGCGGGTTCGTCGCGGAACGCCCAACAGCAAATACATCAGATTTAAAAACCTGCAAAGCGAACGCAGTGCTCAAACATTTTGAGTTATAGATAGAAAATTTACGATGGCAAAATCGATATTTAATAAATTTTTATTGGACATTGAGGGTCACTGCGAATTCTGTGAGTATTAGGAATGGGCGAAAATTCCAAAGTAGAAGTTGGCTCCTTTAAAGGCATATTTGCCTGTCAGAGCTCTTCGTGCAGGCGAAAGGTGAAGTCTTTCCGACACGTGCTGTCATGCTCACTACTTCCGCGCTCGCTTGGGCATCCCTTCTCTCGGTTGGTGGAAACGACTGCACCGTTCTCTAATGTGGCATACGTTCAGTTCGCTCCCATGCAATCTACCTTCAACCTGACGCTGTTCGACTCACTTTCCTCCTTCGCTATGCAGTGTCACTGGTGGCTTGGTTTTAGAAGGTTCATTGCGGAAGAACTAATAGTAGGCGCAATAACTGTCAGGGTTGTATGAGTAAGCGATATGTCGTTTCGTTACCTATCCCTGCCTAAATCAGCGCAGAGGTCGTGCACGGTTACAGTTCTTCCAGGCGTGTACTAAAAGAAATGTTTCATATGCGGAAAGCGCCGACGCACTGAATTTGTTACGGCCTTGTTAAAATCGCGTGAACTAATGCCTCTGGAGGAATGCAGACGTAAACATAGGCTAACGCTTCTTTTCAAAATCATTAGTGGGCGAACAAAAACAAACAAGGATTTCTGTCTGCAACCTCCAGGAAGAAGACGCGATTGTCTAAACAATAGCAGAGCTATGCAACCTTATTTAACAGGTACTGATGCTTTTCGTTTCTCCTTTTTTCCTGACACAATCGAAATGTGGAACAGAATGCCTGAGGCAGTTGTGAGCAAGAAGGGGTCTGCTGATATTGAAAATGTGTTAGATACTTTTTTTTTGCGAATATGTATACTGCATTTTGCTACGAGCATTTATTTATTTGTTGACTTTTCTTCGTATAGCCACCCTGTTTGTTCCTTGTTTCTTTTGTTGTTAGCCACCAATAGCGGAAGTGAATTTGTATGTTACATAGAATGAAAATTCTGTACCATGGATTCTTGACACATCACCCTTCCTGTAATAACCCCAAGAACGGGGTTCACAGTATCAGATAAAAAATAAAAAAAAAAAAAAATAAATAAATAAATAAAAGCCGAAAATATGAGCATATCCCAAACTAGAGATCATAATATAGTGAGTACAACCTTACCTCCCGTTCTCCTTTCAGCGACGGATTGACTGCACCCACTTGTCGCGTTGTGTTAGGCGCACTGCGCAGACACATCGCTCATCGAAATCCGGCCATCCGTCTTGAAGTAGTCCTCCCGGATGACAGAGGAACTGCAAGAAGGCTCATTTAGGCTTACAACTTTTCAGCCCCCCCCCCCCCCCCCTTTCTTTTTGTCCGGAGTAAGGTGCAAAAAACTCAACCTTGTAAATTCGGTTTATTATTTCCAATTCTCCTCGTCCAGGTACCTATTCACTCGATCATCATTATAGAGACGCGTACACGTTCACCAAGGACGCAGGCTCTTGCGCAGGAGGAAATCAGGGTCAGTATTTAGAAAACTTCTCTTCCGTAAGTGTGATCATCAATTGGCCCACGCCTTAGTCTGTCGCGCGTTGTCGCATTGATTAACATTTTATTGGGTGCAGCTTGTGTGCTGGTTATCCACGGAGCGCTTCTACACTAAAAGTAGTTACACTAAGAGTAGTTTTGTGAGTAAAGGTACATGTCTCTTATATTGTGCAATCAGCGCACCCCTTGAACTAACGCTCTCCATTTGCGTTTTTTTCACCTGCAGTGATTTCGGGAACACAGGCACCATCTCTGCCGAGGACAACGTGAGTTCCCGACGTCGCGCGCTGCACGCGACCACATATTTTTCTTCGGGAAGGGGTGAACGAAGAAAAAGAAAGACGGCTACAACAATCAATAACCTGTCCCGCCGTTAGGACTTCCTCTATAAACGGATACAAGACAATGGCAAAGATTGATCTACTGGTATAGCTGTACTGGCGTGCACTCATCTCGAACGCCGTTCATCAACCGGTGATTAAGATGAAGCACACCCTTTTGCGTGAGCCGCCGATTTTTCTTTTAACTTCGTTTGACAGTGATTCTCCTTTTCAGGCATTCTATATTTGTCACCGCAGCCTTTTCTTCTTCCTCTTCGTGGCTTAATTTGCTGTGCTTCTATAGACTATGAAATGTGCTTTATCGGCGGCATTTATTGCGGAGTTTGTCCAGTGACAGTGTCTTCTCCTCCCAGTCTTCTTCTTTGTCAATACACTCTTTCGCTGGGGGTCTATCGCATCGTTAACCATCGGCTGTGCTCATAATTTAGATCAATTTTTCTATGAGTGTGCTTTCGTGCTTGCGTGAGTAGATGCGCCCATGCGTGCCTCTGGGATGGGTGTGCGTGTGCGTGCACATAATGCACAATACGCACCATCAGAAAGTAAGAGCAGTGCGTTAACATAGGCGGAATAACGCCACAGGCTAAACAGAGGTAGATGTGGAGAAGAGCGCGATATATTAGAAAGGGCATTGTCGTGGGCATAGACACAGAGAAGTGAGAAAAATAGATAATTCAGAAGCCGAAGAACGAAGGAGGAAATTTAACTTTGAGTGCTTTAGAGATTCGACACTGCCTTCTCCGCCCACGCCATCAAACTTCCTCCATCACAGCTATCAATCTAGAGCGGGCATGCATCGGAACGGACACATCTACTAAATGAAGAATCGAAGTGAGACATGCTGCACTGTGGGTAAAAGCAAAGCTGGCAGGCGTCTTGCATGTGGAATCAGGAAAGAAAAGACTGTTCGGTGGGCACGTCAGCTACCATGACATTGCACCTTGGTAAACTTATAGCAGAAGGCCGTGTGTTTATTTGTGTTCCTTTGTGTTCTCGTATGAGCTGATGTCTGTGGCTGTAACTTTCGTAATGTGCGATTATTTGTTTTAAAAATAGGCGCATATTATTCCTGTGCGCGCGTACATTTTTGCAGACTCGAGTTTCTGCGCATATGTAAGAGATAATTTTTGTTGCGTGTTTGGGGTGAGCGGGTGTGTGCGTGTTCACCTGTGTGCGGTGGTATTTGCAAAAAGATTCGCAAACGAAACAGGCAAAGCCGGATAAAGCGGCCGACCTAATTAGCTTCTGAGCGCCTGCCGTACTGCCCCAAGTCAGTTGTCTTCGGAATAAAACATCTCGTCTTCACTGCAGTACTTGCTCCAGTGCGAAATACTTTCCTAAGACTGGTCGCTACATCATGTTCCGATGCCTTCGTCTATTCGGCGTTGAATCCGTGAGCGCAGGAAATTGTGTGTAAGCTGGGAAGCAGCCTTCTTGCCTTGTTCATTCTCCGTCGGTCGATCAGTCAGTCGGCTTACCTACAAACTCTGTTTTTACACCTGTTTGTTGTTCCGATTGCGAGGATAACACGGTGGCTGGTGCATGCAGCACCAAAGGGCGAAACAGCGAACGCAAAACGACAGCTACAAAAATAGAGCGTGTTGCGCATCAGGCTCTCCAGGGTGCAGCGAGCGTATACGCATCCACTTCTTCCTGCGCTCGAACAGTCCTTGAAGACGGATTTCTCTGCGCTGGCCAAAACGGGCACAACGGTTTTGTTTAAAAACTCGCCGCTGATGGACCCGCACCATGTTTACTCACTTTCTCTTTCTTTTCTAATTGTGTTGACTTTGACTAAAGCAGCCGTGGTGCCTTAGTGGCTATTGCGTTCTACTTCTAATCACGAGGTCGCGAGATCAAATCACGGTCCCACCGGCCACGTGGAATGCTGGGCAGGCGAAATAAAACAAAACAAAAAAAAAAAGAAAAAAGCGACCGTATACCATGGGTAAAAATATCATATGGGGATCAAATTAACCCAGAATCTGTCACTACGACGTGAATCATAATTAAATCGTGGTTCTGGTGCGTAAAACCACATGAGTACTTTAATTATTCTCCCTCAATTTAGACCCCTTATGTTTTGAATTTCCCGGGTGTGCTTGTGTGTGCTTGTGTGTGTGCACGTATGTGCGTGCGTGTGTATGTGTGTGTGTGTGTGTGTGGGTCTGTATTTCCAGTGTTTGCTGAATCCAGCGCCGACTGGGTAAACTGATAGCCATCACCGTCATCAGGCGCCACCTTCTACGTATATAAGTAGATAGCCATGAACAATGATTTTCCTGTGCGCACAATAGGCCGTTTTGATATTGTACAAACATTAGTAGTGTTCAAAATATAAAGATCTAGCGCACATATCTCCTAGAAGCCCTGTGAGAACAAGACTTCCCTGTGTGAAGGTAGCTGCAAATAGGAAACTTGCTCAGCTGCCTTCGTGTCTGCAACAGTAAAGTTTTTAAATTGGCTCCTGCATTCCTTTCATTCCGTAACACACCAAACTTGTTTCTTGCGTACTGATTGTGCTTACCACTCAATAGTCTTAGACCCGTATTTCACATAAGAGCGCCATGGGCCCTTAGGGAAACATGCACTGTTCAAAATCGAATCAGAACTTCCTTTTCAGCAATGAAAGTGAAGCACTCGTGGGAAAAAGCAGTTAATGTAAACAAGCGGCACTCCTTTACGAGTATTTGAGAAGGAGAAGCAGAGAACAAAAGGGAGGAATATATACACGGATACATAAATGGTCTTGCCAACAATATTTCGGTTGGTCGAAACAACAACAATAACAACAACAAAACGTTATAACGTTTTGTTGTATCACTGCAACGTATCCTTCAGCTGTTATTTTATTTACGCTTCTTTCGTCTGCTATCAAGCCTGTCATTGACTCTTACAGAGAAACGTCTGTAAAGAACGCTACTGTGCTGTGAATCTTAAGGACATCACAGAGCACACAATAGGTGCTCTGTTTCACGTTCTTTTTTTGTATGAAAGCAATTAACCCACAAAGAAGGAAGGGACAGGCCAAGTAACACCAGCGTTGTTAGCGCTTGTGCAGGAGCAAAGCAAATGATGGCAATACGAAGGGGCAACGAAGGGGCACACTTACGAACGTTGCATGTTTAATGGTTTAATATTTCGGCCGTGCCCCGACCGAAACGTTACACTATTAAACGTGCAATTTTCGTCAGAGTGTGCCACTTCGCTTCTTCAACTACCTATGTACAAGACCTACAGAACTCTTCCATATATATATATATATATATATATATATATATATATATATATATATATATATATATATATATATAAGTAGATTAAAAATATTTATAGCATAGGTAGAAACCCTATAGACAAGTATGAATCTTACAAGGCGTCGCCTTCCGCCCTAGAGTTGAGGAGACGCATTTAGGACAATGTTTTCTCTCTTGCATTATATAGGAGCGTTCAGCGTGTCGAGTGCATCAGGAAGTCCAATACGCTGAGATTGCATATACTAAGGCAAGCTGTGTCGCAGTGACTGGACAATATCGAGAAGGCCCAGCACTAGCAAAAGGGTGATGAGGCTTAAGGCATCAGAATGCAAGTTTTTTGCATGTAGTAGTTTCGGACATTACATATTTGTTTGAGGCTCATGCGGTACTGTTCTGTCAGAGCTACCCGAGCCTGTGTGAACAGTTTCCTAAGGCGTTCTCTGCCGCCGTTCCTTTATTTCTGTGCTACAGATGAGATTTGCAGTTGTTTGCGTGAGGTCTTTTTCAAGCACCACATCCCTCTGTGTTTTCCAATTACTTTTGAATAGAGTATGATAAAAGTCAAATTCAGCATAGCAAAAACACACGTGCTAAAACCACGAAGGCGCGTGAGACCTCAGTATAACGTTTCAAGAAAAAAAAAGTTGTGAATTTCATTGTCTTCTTTCGCTATATGGCGACTGTTCGGTGGATCACGAGAAATTGTTTAGACGAGGACGACGACGGAATGACGAGGGCATGACGACGACAGCGTCGCGATAAAGACGTACAGACACAGATATTCATAATGCGACATCTTAATCGGTGTCAGAGTGCGAAAAAAAAAGAAAGGTCGCAGTTCATTCCGAAAGGCGAAGCATCAGTTGCGATACCAAATTTGTAGACAGCTATACGAAGTAAGGATCGTAGTTTCATTGACCCTATAAACTTGTAAACATTCGCTTACTGACTAAATTAACAAGAGTGGTATCATGCACGCACAAGCAGACATGAACACGTCTCACTCGATGACCGCGGATAGTTGCTGTCAAAACGCTGGAGTGAGGAAGCGCGGCAGAAGCAGTGAGCGAATTTATCTCTCGCTTCAACTCGAACTAAGTGGTGAAAACATAGCCCACACGAAGCTATCGGCCATCGGCGCACCTAGACTCTGTACTCATCGCATACCGCTTTCAATATAGGGCACGTGGGGCTGCGCGCTGTCGCACAATACGCAGCAGCTGCCGGAGTAGAATGCCTCAGAGAGTGCGGTAGCATTACAAACAGCGTACAGAATGTAGTATACATTATACATACTACTTAAAAAGGGCACGCATAAATGATATGTTGTAGTATGCCATTTCAGTCTGCTGCATAGTTTAGGACCTGCGGGATTAAGTAGTGTTTCATTTCGCACGCATTGTTAGTTTGAGTAGGGTGAGTCTCCCAAACCAATTTGCTACGTGTTGTTTATGTACATGTGTACTAAAATCGTTCTCTTCGTTTTTGTAAGAAAGAATCATCACCTTTAGGCAGTCGCGATAACGATTCATTAATACAGGATGATAGGTGGCAGGTAATGGCTTTAGATTTAAAACCCCGAAAGTAAGTTTGGCGCTTGAGTAAAGTGCAAGGTGTTCACACAGGTTCCTTCCGCGTGTCCATACGTATTGCATACTTGCGCTAGACTCTGTCGCTTGACCTCTCGTCCTTGTATGTTTTGCGCGTTTTACTCTTCCTAAGTATTGTATACTACATCTGTTCAGGTTTGTTGTTCTCTCCCCACCAGAGACAACACTATGTTATTGCGGATAAAAGATATCAGCATATACCGGTAGCTTTATACCTAGTTGCAAGACATACCACAGGTGCCATAAAGCACCAATGGTACGAGAGGTTTCCCTCTTAATGTGTTCTGGTATTCCAAAGCATGTTCTTCTGTGAAATAACACACAAGTGTGTTACTACAGGTATATAATAAATGGTAGATAGACCAGAGGTGAGACTATTTTTAACGTATTGTGCTGAGTGCATGGATGAATTATTGTGGTGGTTTTGCATACTTTCAATTCGTAGACGTATGGAACCGGCAGCTTGTACGTAATAATTTACATGTGAATAATTTTTTGGAATCAGTTACATTTCTTGGTAATTTTGTAAGCTCACGATTATTATTTTTCTTTTGCCCTCTAAAGGTCAGCGTCATTAAATTGCATTTTAATGACACTTCAGGCGACTTTGCGCCGTCGTCACGGCATCGCCGGGAGGTCCCGTACAAAGTCCAAGTGCAAGAAGATCGTAGCACAGCGCCGCATGCTGCAGGTGCTTGGGAAAGCATGCGAGGGTGAGCCGAGGAGGATGGTGGCTTGGCGCGGCGGCGTCTTCTCGCGCGTGCGAGGGAGGAAAGCGGGGAGATGCGCGTGCCAGGAGGGAGAGGGGAAGGAGGGCAGGGTAGCGCATGTCTCCGCTTGTACTCCGGCCGCGGCTACGCATGGCGAGGCTGATTGCAGTCGTGCTCTTCCTATCTTGGAAGTAAGCTGCTCTGTGTTCGAAGGCTAGAAGAACAAAGATACCTGGTGGCTTCGTGTGGGCTGGGCTCTCGCGCGCCTAGTTGACGCTCAAGCCAGAGGCAACGCGGGGAATTTGCTCGCCGCTGCAGCCGCTCTTAATCACGCCAGCGTCCTTACAGCGAGTGTCCGCGGTCATCGAGTGAGATGTGCTCAGGTTTGCCGGTGTGCGCGTTAAACAGACCTTGATAATTTAGTTAGTAAGCTAGTAGGTAAGTTAGTAAGGTTCAGGCAAGCCAACCCGAATTTGCACGTCTTTCTTGGAGGCGCTTTGAAGCGGCATCAGTCCTTGGTAAGAGTGGCGACTCAATTCTTAGCTTAGCGCAGTCTATGGTTTCTCTTAAATAGCGACGTTTTCGGTCTTTCGAGGCACATGTACCTGTATGCCTGTATGGTACGGGACTCAAGTGCATCTATGATCTGAGGGTAACTAAATGATAAATGAAGGCTAAATGATAAACTGATATATATTTATGTAACATTAGACATTCAAGAAGAAAGGGGGTTAACCGAGGGGCCTGATTTTTATTACTCCTATTATAAGAAGCCAACAAACACTGACACCAAGGACAACATAGGGGAAATTACTTGTGCTCAATAAATGAAATAAAGAACCGATAAATTAATGGAAATTAAAGTGGATGAAAAAAACAACTTGCCGCAGGTGGGAACCGAACCCACATTTTCAGTCAGTTTACAATTTTTCGGTCTAAGTCTAAATGGCCATCAAGTGAAGGGGCCGGCAAAATCTCCACCAGATGTTGGCCGACAAATTTAACCGGCATTGCTATGACACCACACCGACGGCCAGTTGGGAAGTTGTCGACGGAAAATCCCCTACGAACGATTTTTTTTGCTTTCCCTTACCAGGAGCATCTTCTCGGAGTTCCACCAAGAACGAAACGACACGCTTCCTAGAGGATTCAGACGCGAGCACTGCGGCATTGTGAAATCGTGATCTCGTGCGCAAGCTGTCAATACGCTACAGCGCCACCATTCCTTCTAGCGCGCACATCGAGGGAGCGTTTCGTGTCACTGCTGATGTACCCTTGGAAGAAAAAGAGGTTAGGAGGAGCGATAAAACTTTGGAAAACAACTTTTAGCGAAGCGGGCATCACGTGTGAAGGACTGCAACGACGCATTGAAAGAGCAAGTCCGGGGTCGTTCTATATATTTACTGCATTTGAGCGATAATAAGAAACGTTGTAGAGAAACTAACATAAAAATAATTGATCACTTTTTAGCTATAGCGCAGTTACTTTTACGGGGCACTGATTGGTAACGGTACCCAATTATATTTTTGATGGAAGTAATGGTCATTGTAATCAGTTACATTTTTTCTGTAACGTGTGCAAGTCTGAGGGTGATATGGGTGATACATGCGATTGATATATTCTACGTTTTCTGGCAAAAATTTTGTGGCACATGCAAAGTTATCGCGTTTTAAGACCACATGAATAAACACAGACGTAGTACGGTCCTTTGTTCAAATGCACTTATCATCCCTCCCATTTAGATGTTCTTGCCACATTACAGTTCTTTTTCCTAAATATAACATTTTGAAATATACACTTCGTGCTAGTTTTTTATACTGATCTAAAGCGGAAGGCCACATTCTGCATCAAAGCAAATCAGGCAGGAAAAGAGAGTGAAAGAAAGAAATCATGAATGAGCAGTTGCAATGGGACGAATTTTAAAAAGCAATATTTGGCTTCCCTAAGCTGTCACTCAAGAGCAGCGCCGACCTCTTTTTAGGAGATTTCCCGTTTGCATTCTCATAGGATCAACCTGCTCGCTTGAGCTCCGCGGCAGTGGCAGAAATGCCGAAAACGTTATTGCTACGTATGTGAGAGCAAACAAGGGGAAAGTTCAATTCTTCATGGTATGTTCATTTTGTGTCTTACTCTCAGCAGTCCCACGCCGTTCCGCACGGAATCGAGACTCCACGGAGGTTTACCCCTGAGAGGTGGGTCTATGCGCAATTCGCTGCGGCATTTGGCGCCGAAAACTGTCAGTGAAAGATAAGAGCTGAGCGAGAGTCTGTGTTGGTCCAATAAGCGCAGCAGGGCTTCTGACACTTTATCCCGAGCAGCCCATGCTGACTAAAACCTATGGCTATGAGTCACACGCCACTCAGCGCTGAAATATAGGCGAAATTTCCTAAAAAAAAAGGAACTCAGCGAATCGCTTGTACTCAATATTTCTCCCTGTTGCTTCTTTGTCACCCACCGTTATGCAAGAGACGAAAGGCAGTATTCTTACCGTTAGTAATTATAACTGGAGTGGATGAAATATATATATATCACTTCACACGTCTTCTTAGGTACTGGTTTCAAATCTTGAAGAACTGGATGCATGAAACGTATTTTATTATTGCAATGTTTCGGCTGGGGCATGGCCTTCATCAGAAAAGCGCACCTCGTTTCCCAGCTGAGATTAGTCAACTTGTCCAACGAAGAAAAGATTGAATAATCATGGTAGAAGATATAATTATAAGATCTACACTATTCGGTCACCAGAGGTCTGGCGACCGAACAGGGTAGATCTTAAAATCTTCTCTAACACCATGTTTTTTAAAATCTTGTTTTCATTGAGCAGCTTGGCTAACGTTAGCTGGGACACCCTGTGCCTGCATATATACAAGCGGTTTTGTTCTTTACCACACCAAATTTTTAATCATTGCGTGTTACGCGTAACCGAATTAGAAACCTTGATGTAATTTAGTCGATGAGGTGGTCATGTCTACTGCGCAATAAAAATGCTGAATTTAATAATTCCATAATTACGCTAATGCACTTCTAAATTAATCGATTTACGTCCCATATTTCAATTTGCGAATTGTACCTAGTGAGTATGCAAGGCATATCGACTTAGAAAGAATTTTCAGCACTGCAGCAGTTTCAACATATTAATCTTCAGAGCTCCAGTTACTTTTCTGCTTCAATGCGTAAACAGCGTTTCGTTAGAAACGTAAGCGGGGCAGCAGTGCATTTTGAGCGCAGGTTTGAAGGCGCATACCTCAAAACCAGTGCTATTCTCAGAATTCGTCACAGGTAGATATGCCTTGCAATAGGTAAGTTGAAGTATGTTTCGTGAATTACTTAAGAAATATAAACGCAATTATGGTAATTATTCAAGAAAGCATTTTCATTGCTAGTAATGCAATGGCCACTTCGTCTAGTAATTTCCTGCGTCATTTTAAATACTTCAGGGTAATTATGCGAATAATGTCATCAGTTGTACAAAGAGACAACTATTTCACTGAGTGCAGTATATGACATTAATTAGGTCCTCAGCTGCCTCCGTTACTCCCTGCAGAAGGGTTCCATCAAAATTGGAGCACGCACGTTATTAAGTACGTGTTCTCTATTCCTTTACTATTCATTTCTTGCCTGTCTTTATCATTTAAGCAACGGCGTCATCATTGTGATTGACAAGGTATTTTGCTTTTCTACGGTTGGTGCATATCAACAAGTTTAGCCAGCATAACGTTACAAGTAGGCGACAAAATGTAAAATATAACACAACTTACATCTGAATTTTATTGGTGGGATGCAGGAACTTCTACGGCGAAGCAAAAATAAATAAGTACCGGAAGCCTAGTAAAGAAGAAAAATAGGCTTTCCCACCAAACTCCTCTTTCTAACCTATACGTGTGCACTCTGGAGAAATAAAAAAAAAAAAACAATTTCGTTTTTTGATAAGACCACTGACGGAATGACTGAAGCAAGCGCTGGTTTTCTGTGTATCGTCACGGGCTTCATTATGACACTCGCGTGTCTGTCATTCTTATTGAGTGCACGTGTGTGTTCCAAATTAACACTTTCACCATAGCTACAAAACTGTGCCCCCGGTAAGCCGGTCGCAGCACAGGCATTCAGTGTTCATGTGCGTTCTTAACATATCATTGCTATGCACCCGCCAGTTTGAAGTATGTGACAAGCACCACATGGGAGGAATGAGCTCTACACAACATCTTACTGAGACTGAGCGTATTTTTTTCTCTAGTTTACATAGCACTGCCGAAGAACAAGTTCGTTACTAACACGGGGAGAATGTTTGTTGTTGAAGAACATTTAGATCCGGAATGTCATTTTTTTTTTCTGTTAGCTGGAATTGACTTTTTTTTAGTTGGCTATATAACTTTCTGTATCCCTTCAGTACCATTCAGTTTATCAGCAGTGTTCTAGTTTTCTTTCTATCGTTTCTGTGGACATTACGCTGGACGTTCGCATTGTAAAAGTCTAACGTGTTCCTTCGCTTGATTCCCCGCAAAGAGTGAGTTCTTTTGTCGTCAATTACTGAGCGTTCAGTATCTCTCAATGCTCAAAATGACACGATGTATCTACTTTCCTTATTTTAATTTTGCTACTAACATTCGGTTGAAAAACTTCGTCACTCTAATTTATTCTCCTCTTTCGTATTACTACCATAATCAAGCACACCCACGAAGGGCTAGTTATCAAGTGAGCAATGTTTTTCTCCTCAATTTGTGCACAGCCTTAACGGAACGGTGGTTTAAGAAAGTCAATCTGCGCGCACTTCCAAATACTTCGTCATAATTGTTTCCGCAGATAGATGGGACTGGTTCTAAGCTAAATCTTTGCTACCCGAAAACGCTACATAAAAGATATGCACTAGCGTAAGCAAGATGACCAAGAACAATGACTGCTATAATTCAACTGCTTCCAAAACAACTGCGTGCACACAAATCGATAAGTGTTCCGCTCCTAAATGTTCATGCGTTGTCCTTTGTTTCTTTGTTTACATTCTACGTAGTATATTCCAAGATGGCTTTATCACAATTACCCGCATACTGATCAATAGTCATGTTTCGTGTGAATTTGCTCAACGTTTAAGCATCATGGCGCTAGTGTTCTTGAACTGCTGGATCAGCTGGTCGTGTTGTGCTGTCGCGTGTGCAATGTATTCAGGCGAGAATATGAACGAGCCAGTGCGTTGTTCTCATCTATTTATACTCTGCGTTAGCTGTGAAAAGGAGAGCAAAAGTCACTATTGCGTTATTTTGTGTGCATGCCCTGATGGATGTTCTATTTACGCGGTCATACGCAGCCGGTAGAGTTGTAGCAACACTTTCCCTATAATTGTTTCTAGATTTATGAGAATGCGTTGTCTATTTTCTATGTCCATGACAGAAAGAAAACGAATGTGCTGAAGCACGAAAGCTAAAAAAAAAAAAATGGTGCTGTCCGTCTTTTATACAGATGTGCTTGATTCCTTGCTAAGGAAGCGCGATCTGTTTCCTAGTGTGTGCGTATACTGTAGTTGTTCTAAATAGAATCGATCGTTATTATCAGTTCTGTTAGCGCTTCGCATAAATATCAGCGCTTTAATCGGCATATGCTGTATCAACAAGCCATGCTTTCCCTACTTTACGTTTCTTCAATATTCTGCATTTTGCACATTGCTTACGAGGACATGTTTTATCTATAGGAAGTGTTCAATATAGAATTCCTTTTTGTTCCAAGCATTTGTATTTACTTCGGAGTTAAAACACAGTGATTTTTACTCTACAAGAATTCATTTCATACGAGCTCTTGTATTACACTGAAGTGAAAGAAAATAAATGATATCTGACTAATCAAGACTAGGAATTATAGTTTTAAAATAATGCACACTACAATCCGTCTTTGCTGAATATCCATCATAATATGACAGGGACAAATTTTTGATTAGCCTATTCCTCTTTGCCCAGTATTTGCCCACCCATTTCCTAGTTGCATGTCATTAACAGCTCCCAGGTTTGGTCGTTGACAAAACAAAATATATATTTTTAATTTATCAAAGCACGAATTGCCTTGTTGGCCTCACGGGGGCCTCGATATCTTTTATTCATGTACTATCGCGCTCAATTAAGAAAGGAAAGAAAACGTGCGAACGGCGATTAAAGAATCGTGCTGTGGTGAGATTAACCTATGTCTGTCATTTTTTCTCTTTCTCTCTTTCGTGCACCCTTCACCATAAATTGCGCTTTTAGCTGCATGTCAAGCTTTTTCGAGATTCACCTCCTGCCGCCCCCTCCCCCCCTGAAACATTTACTATATATTTCTCTCTCTCTCTCTTCCATTTGTTCTCTTTCAATAGCGCGTTGTATGCAGTTTCGTATTGTTCAGTCTAATAGCCTCATTAGGTTAATTACTCAAATTACTCATCAGCTTTTACGCCAAGGCCGTTGCAAAAAAAGACTGCTCAATACCTGCTGTTTGCCAAGGGTTTTCAACAAAATCTTCCGAAGTGAAAACTGTGGCGTTCCACATTGATGAGAACATGGCAACCACGGCCTAGATTAAAGTTCGCGTTGTTGTCAGCCGCAGAGCCACCTAACCGCCGAGGCAAATCACCTTCAAGTATGCCACCGAAACTGAGTATCATGTGCTCGGTGAGTAGTGCATGGCGCAACCACGCTATAACGCTCACCACCTCCCCTTTATCTGAGCGCAAGTTTCTTGCAGAGTAGTTTAAGTATACATTGCATTTAGTAGTCGTTCATTATCAAGAATTTTGCCCAGCAGAGCTAACTGTTACATTTTTATGCTTATGCTGCGAAAGTATAAGTTCGCTCCGCTGTAAAGCTTAGGTACAAAGCACTGCCCTCAAAAAACTCGCAGAAGAGCGCCTTCTGCCTTAACCTACGGACATTTTATCTAGACGTAGAAACTCATGCACGTGCCCGTAAAATTGCACGCATCTCCGCACAGCACCACTTTGAGCACTCGACTGTGCCAGTTCGACAAATAACCGGATCCGGTGCACCTGCGCAGTCGCTAATTTCGCGGGTGATTAAGTCTTCTGGCATAATGAGTCTGCTGCTCGCTGCCTACCGTTGTAGAAAACGCCACACCGTGTTGGTGGCATTCATTAGGCTTAAAATTTTAACGAGTCTAGCATAGTGGCGCCCCTTCCTGGAGCAATCGCAAATTTGTGGAAAAAGATGCTGTGCTTTGAATTTGAAAACGAAGCAACGTGCTGCTGATGCAGTACTTAGACTGGCATAGGTCGTGACTATATTAGCATGCGTAAGGCTTTCTCTTATGCTAAGAAACTGGAGCAAAAATGGTCTACTTTATCACTAACGAAAACCGCCATGGATGATTTGAATTCATAGGCTTGTTTCACCAAGATGTAACAGATGAATAGTAACCACGAAAATGCATGAGAGCATCTCTTCGTGTTCTCACTGACAGTGTTTAGCGTAGTTAAATGTCGATAATATTATTTAATTACCGATTTCAACCGTGCGCACTTTTTACGTAAGATATTCTATCCGTACTACCTGCAGATTTGGAGGAATGGTGAACCACATGAGTGCACCGGTTTGGACGTGGCAGCACCTACAACCATTAACCAAATTCCCCCATTAGCGACGCTGGCATACGAAAACCTATTAGTACCTTGTCGTTTTAGACTTATTTCCAATTTTCCTTTACATATTTTTTTTCATCTTCCACAGGGAATTTTCACATCAGCAAGGTTAGAGTACCCGCCTTCTTGGTATAAAAACTTCACCTGTGCTTATCCTGCCTCCTGTCCTTGCCTTAAGATTCTTTGCGCTCAAGGTACCCAGTTAACCATGCCAAAGTTAACCATTTTCTTTTAACCTGTATGTTTCAATTCGGAGACTAATTAACCAAATAGGCGAAGGGCTCAGGAGGGCACTGCTCGTACCTCCTTAGTATACATTTCATGGGCGTGACAAACCTCTGTAATGCAAATGGACGCTATGCAAGGCTGTTTCTTGCGCCATAAAAGTTCTTTCTCGACATGCGAACTGGCTAGTTCGCCAGTCCTGCGTGATCAATGGGACAGAGAGTTTGGCGAAGTGGCATAAAGAGCACAACGCACCCTGAGGCTGCGTTCTAAGTGTCGTCTAATGGCTGTATGACGTCATTTCTTGCCATCCTTCACAAAAAACATGCGGCCCGCGAGGTCTCCTCCAAGGCGCCTGACGTCGAGTGTCCTGTCTGGATAAGAATTTCTTTTCCTGCATTTTCTGCATGGTTTTCTTTTACGCTCGCCCTCTTTTGGGACACCATTTACAGATGCCTATTCCCCGCTGTCTTCTTTCGTCCCTGAGGCGTGCTCGCTGCTGCGTCTGAGGCGTAATACCGAGACAGAAGAAAAGAAGCAACGTCCGAAAGCTGCTCCCACTGCTGCATTTATTCGCGGCTATCCTCATCGTTTCCGCTTCCACTTAACGCGCCCTGGCCTCTGAGATTTGGCACAGCTATGTAGTTTGTATTCTTGTTGCCTTATTTTCGCCTTCTCTGCTCGAGTTGGGGGCGCGGAGTTTAGTTTATCCATGTACACATATCGCACTTTCCGGGGATGTGTCGCTGTTCTTTTTCATGCTCGGTTGCCCAAGGCAGCGTTTCGGAAGGGGCAATATTGTTTATACCTGTGCTAGCGTGGATTCGTGCGTCACTTGCACTTTCTTGAGCTGAGCCAGACAGGACAAGAAAAAAAGAAGGCGAGCACTTGTGGTTTCCTAGGATCAGCAGAATTTGCTGTCATGCATTTTTTTATGTCTCCTTGGACCTTCTATGTAGAAATGCTTATAGAGTGCACATGTCCCTAACGCTTCATTTTATTCTTTGATATTTTCCCAGAACTCCCTTCCTCCGCAGGAAAAGCTACTTGAACAAACAGGAGATTTCGAGGTGATCTCGTTTAACAATGAGCCGACATATTGGCATAGTTAATACATGCCCAGGCTGCTTTTTGCTTGCTACTGCAGCAGTTCTCCATCCCAAGTGTAACTTGCAAATAAGCGAGTACAATTATAAGCGGAGATAATCAAGCAACAAAAGTTAAGAGTTATAATGAGATATTTATATGTTCTCCTCTTTGGCCTCTAATGACAGGAATGTTGTGCTACTAATTGTCGCTTATGTTTTCAATGTAAATATTTTATAGCTTTATTACAGCCTTTGGCATTTAGTCTTCTAAAGGGTGGTGTCAATACTAAAGAGACAAACTGTGGGTAGTGCACGCAGACGTGTAGAGGGCGTAATTACAGCATATTTTTAAAGCCGGATAATCCCTTTTCTTGGCGTGTGCAGGACGTGCCACGCGGTAACAATTGATGGTTCCTGGGTTATTCGTAAGTCTACATTGCCAATCCACGCTTCTACCGATGTGCCAAATTATAGTGATGCCGTTGACCCGGAAAGTGAGAGTGTAATACAAACGTACTCGTAACTGTCTCGCACACTACTTCCCGCTTCCTCTGTGTGCTATCGCATACAGCTTATCTCTTCGCCCAACCGCGACACACATCTGTCAATCATTATTGCTTGTCATTAAAGTGACGCAAAAAGAACCAAGTTCCTTTGCTGCCAAAACAATGGCACAAGTGCCAACGTTCCTTGTTTATTTTCTCATAATTTACGAAATTTGCACAGCTGCGCAGTAAGCGCTTTAAGTGCTAACCTACTTTGAGTTCTGGATAAATTTGGAAAACCGTAAGTAATCCACGTAGATGTATGATATGACTTAGGGATTGCGGACTGATACAGTACCGAATGATACCACAAAAAATATAAAAGATAGAAGGAACATCTAGATAGAGAAACGATAATAGATAGAGAAAACTTATTTATTATATAGTAGCAAAATTACAGAAATTAGCAGTAAATAGAGAACACAATCTTTCGGGCAGGTCGAATAACATTAGGAGCAAGAGAAAACGGAGCAAGGAATTACAGCCGCAAATGAAATCAGGCATAAAATGTGTCTATCTCCTCTGTGTTCTTTATTCGGTCAGCTATCTACGGTGAGCGTACTAGCTATACAAGGATGAGGACTTGACGGCGAGGGTGTAGGCTCAAGTGCTGCCTGTCGAGGTGACTCTCTGTTGCTTTTTTTTCCCTTTAGGAATGACAGTCAAGATCATGGGGTCTCCAGCGCTGTTGCAGCCGGCAAGAGGGAGATGGATTGAGGTTTTTCTGCCTGCGTCTTCGATGCGTGACGTGACCCGCTGTGCTTGATCTTGTTTCTTTGCTTGTTTGCGCCCCGGTTGCTTGCAACTTTCGCTTTCTCACGTTCGTTCTTTCTCCCTGTTACTACGTTGGTTCTTTCAAGGCCTAGGCATCTTTCCCCCTTGCTTTTCGTGTGGTAAGCCTCTTCCCGTTTTGTGTTTTCTTCAAGGAACATGTGTTTAGACAGGCTAGGACGTTTCTGCTTGTTTTACACTGGGTACGTCTTTCGTATTGTTGTTTTTATTGCATCATGAATCTTTCTTCGCTTTACTTCGTTTTTCGTTTTATATTTATGTCAGTTTTAACGGGTTGCCAAGTTTTCTTCTCCCCTTCAGTGTTCTTGTTTGTTCGCGACACAAAACTATAGATAAGTATAGGCAACTTTGCACTTCGCGAAGCGAGATTGTTTTGTTAGTTTTGCTTTTCGGGCTGTTTGCTTGCGGAAGACCTTTGAAATAGAGGGAAAAGTATAAATTCCTTAGCTGTGTAGTCGGAGGGGTCCTCATAGGGATGTTCTTGGCTGTTTTGTTCTGACAACGCGCACTGCTGCCGAGCGGAGCTGAGAAACATTGATGTGATAATTGAGAGGAAAGTACTAATGCGGTTTCTCGACAATTCTTGGAAGGCTCTATTGCGAAATTATGGCACTATTGTAGACGCTTTACTGCGATTTCTCATGCACAATACTAGCTAAGCGAGCGTGATCTAAACTATTGTGGTTAATATGAAGAGAAATTAGACGCGCGGGGGTGGGGGAAGGTCGGAATAAGAGTTGATTGTTCTTGTGAGCCGTGTAGAGGTAAATGAAGTGTAATGATCGACGAAGTAAAATGCCTAAATAATATTAGTGTAAACTTGTTCTGTATATTACGTAGCTGCGGGTGGCACATGTTGAAAGGATCGAATAAATCAAATTTTAACCACACTTCTAAATACGTTGTACAAAATCGTATGTTCTTGTTACATCTGCAGCATTATCGGCTTTCTTTTTACCCACTGCATTGATGCGGACTTAGCTGCCTTACAATACTGTTTAAACTTTGTATGTTTCTTTTTTCATCCATACCTAAAATTTGACTAAATATCCTTCTTTTCTTTTTGTGTTAGTATACTAATACACAAGCAGCAATATTTTCAGTGTATTTCCGTTTTTTCTAAGAAGAGCAGTAGTGACACGGGAAAGTTGGGCAATAACAGGCATATACCCACAGGACAGACACAAATAGCGCCACCTTCAATTTTTTTATTAGCCTTTGAAGGTCAATTATACATCGTTTACGAATGTCAGATGTATATGTAGACCCGTAAAACTAAAATACAGCAACAAAAAAAAAAAATTAACCTCGTGCCAGAACATATTTTCATGCGCTTTACAGAAACTAAGTCGATATAAAATCGACACTGTTTTTTCATACGTTTGTTCCTTATCCTTCATAAGTCAGGAATCTAAAGTATTTCTCGGTAGCTTTCTTTATTGATATGATATAAGGAGATGTGTATGCGCAATTTAAGGCGCCGGCTACTCATTAGCTTTTGAATGGGTCTAGCCTATGACATGCAGGGTTCAAGATTAGATATCAAATAACCTATTCTTACAAACACCAGAACTTGTAAAGCAACGCTTTCACAGTAACACTACGACGTAAGATATACAAGGTACGTACAATATACAAGTTAAGTAACTTCACAGTTCTCTAAAAGAAAGTCTCAGAAATGCAAATGATACTGTCGCCTAATTATAGTCACTAGTCAACGGGTGGCACATAAATCGCACAAATGCATGTTCTCATATAGTCACAACAGTCAACATAACATAATTCACAAACACATGCATACATACACGGATATTGAAATGAATGGAACATTAAAAGCGTCAATAGCTGCCAACAATGCCACTGTCTTCTAGAACAGTATTTATTCCTTTTAAAGCACTATTCTGTAAGGCCGTTGTTGGGTAAGGGCCCGAAATTTTCTTTAAACTGAAAGTCTAATGTATTTAGGGTTGATTTAAGTCAGTGTCCTGGTGTGCCGTGATGTGGGCAATCTAGAAGGAGAGGATGTATACCTTCATCGACAAATCCACAATCACATTCGGTGGCTTCCGCATGGCTAATTCTATGTAAGAAATGTTTTGTGTAGGCAGTGGTTAGCCTTAATCGATGAATAAGGGTTTCCATATTTCTGTCTAATAGCAATGGAAATTTGATTTCCATAAACGGATCTATATGAAACAAATCCGAGCTCCTAGGATTCTGGACAAACCAAGTATTTCTAAACATCTTCAAAGACGCGTTGTCCTGATAATCCAACATAATTCACTCTTTGAAATTGGGAGCAGAACCACAATATCTGAGGTGTGCTTGGCGTGCTGCTTCATCTGCTGCTGTGTTGCCGGGAATGTTACAATGCCCTGGTATCCACTGAAATGCTATTTTACGCTTTGCTTGGCTTACCTTTGTGATGTCTTTAAGTGTTTGATATATTATATCATCACTGACTGTTTTTCCTTTTGTGCTGTAGAGTGATATTAGAGCCGCCTGTGAATCGCTGAAAATTTCCCATTTTTGCGCATCTCCTACTGACATTATAATTTTATCGCACATAGGATTGCAAAGAGTTCAACCGTTGTGGACGATGTCGCACGAAATAAGTTAAATTATTCTTCTTTATTGAGGTGCCCTATTATGAATGCTGAACTTGACGAGGTTGCTGTAGTGGAGCCATCTGTATAGACGTGGCTGTATTCTGAATACCGCATATATATCTGGTAAAGTGCTAGTTGTTGAGCCGCTTCGATGAACATGTTTCTTTTTCTGAATATTCAGTCTACTTACGATTCAATTTTTGGAAGTGTAAGTAGCCATGGAGGATATTCGACGTCTGAGTTCCAAAATTAATTTCTTGGCAATATATGAAGATTTCCTCGAATTTCTTTATCAACATAAATTATTCTCGTTCCATTAGGCCTAGACCCAATGGGTGGCTTTTATCCTGTGTTTGAAGACATAAATAATGTCGGCATATTTCTGTAGTTCTCATAACCGGAAGCTGTGATTGGCGAGCCTCAACTAGTACAAGACAGCCAGAAGTCGCTCGCGGAACTCCTAGACATATGCGCAGTCCTCTACCTAAATGTCTTTGAAGTCGCTCTTCTGACGTTTGGGAAAGTCCATGCAAGATAGGCTGTTCTTGCTTATCACGAAAACACCTAATCGTTGAGAAGCACGGCTCATATTTGCAGGTATTGTTACGGTTCACCTTGTGCGGCCAGGAATAGAACGGGTGCTAAATGCCCGATACACAACATGCCTAATCGTCACGCTCGTCAACATGAAAAGACTAGCCCTTCAGGTTTGTGCGACGGGATTGTGCACCAGCACATATCCCACTCTCCTCTATCCTCCGTTCACCACGTCTACGCCAGGAAGTGGTTTGTCTCCGAATTCAGCTGTGTGAGCTGACCCGACATGGCCCATGCTCACCACCCCCATGCCAGGGAGTGGTTTCTCTCCGTATTGCTCTGTGGGTTGACCAGTGCGCTAACAAGGCCCTCTACCAGGGAACAAGAGAGAATGAGGGTTCCCGGATGGTGTAGCGTATAGGAGGGCCCGCGAGACGCCACGGACACATTTTTTCTGCCCTTGGGTGCAGGAGCATGAACGCCGAACGTTCATGTACTTTTTGTCTTGAGGCGCACCGTTCACCCCCAATGATGTATTAAAATTCTGTTGTTTGTTTTTACATTACCTCGTCTTCGATGCCGAACCTCCCTCCCATGGTAAACTTGGTTCGAGCTCCAAGCAGGCGCTGTTGATGGTCGCCGAAGCCCCGTCCCTGCACCAACTAATGGCCGCCTTAGCAGTACGAAAAGGCGCGGGAAACTGTATCTTTTTTTTTTTTTTTTTAGTCTACATATGCGCGTCTAATTTGTATAATTTTATTATTCGTGTTTTGTTCAAGGCTCGCTCGCGTGCCCTTATATCGACGGTGGCTCACTCTCGCTTGATTATGTGCTGCTAATTTACATGTAAGATGCTACGTGAAACGTAAAAAAAAAAAGAGGTCACCAGACTCCAGCTGTTTGTATGTTTGATTCATTTATGTGGTGAGCCAAATCGCCACGCACACGCTTTTTTTTTTCTTTTTTCGCCCACTTCACTCGCTCACTGCTTCTGCACGGGCTTTATCTTCATACAGCCTTCAATCGCACTGCTAAACAAATTTCGCATCATTATTTTTTGGTATTCTAAACCTTACCTCTGTATAAGATAAATCGCCCACAACCCCTAACCGAAGTTGACGTGATTAGCACGACGTTAACTGAAGTACGTTACTTACCGACAAACCTAGTTTCCTTATACTTAAAAGTCCATTTTTGTGCTGTTCACTTCGACCAAATGACGCTTCTTGCGTGAATGCATCAATGATAATTTTCTTTTTCTATCTCTCTCTCTCTCTCATCTTTCTATGCCACTACCCATTTCCCCTGCTTGCGATAGCGAAACGGATGCGTTTCTGGTTAACATCACTACTTTTGTGTTTTTATGTTTTCTCTGTCGCAGTCCCTATCGACCGCTGAAAATCATACAGAAGGCAACAGTATAGGGAAAGCTGATATTTGAAGGTTACATTTGCTGAAAACGAAACATCAACTTGTCTAAGGAAGGCTAGAAGTTTAGAAAATGGTAAAGTGCAGAGGAAGCAAGTCGAACGAAAACTCGGTCGAGTTTCCCTAGGTGTGATATCAAAGTGGAGGTAAATGGCATAATCTATTCGCTTCTAAGATACGATTGTTTTCATTTTGGTTTCTTAAGGATCGATATTCTTATTCTTTTTTTAGGCGCTTTCAATAATGCCACGCTCACAATTTTCACAATATCTCTGGAATTGGTGGCCCGTACCTCGATGCAGGGTAACCACAGGAGACCGAAAATTGTAATGTTGTCATAAGAAAAAAATAGCTCTCGTTGGTCATCATTCTTTCTCGCTGTTTCGTGCATGCGCTCATTTGTAGCATTCGTTTTCCTCTATACTTTCGTGCCTTGTGAGAAGTTGGGCAGCCAACCACATTGCTTTTCCATGAGTACTTGTCCTCCATTAATTGTGATCTATCTAACATGTCTGTGATGAGAAGAGAGGAAATGGGCAGAAAAGGGATAAAGATGTTGGAGCGGAGGACCGCGGTTTACAAGCGCATATTTCTTGTGATTCAAGGCGATTCATCCATCTCTGTCAACCATTATTTTGCACCTCGTCCATTCTATTTTTCCACTGCTTCCGCCTTTTGCCGCTCAAATTTATTTTCTTGCCTAACCACAAGTGTCCCGCATACTCATATTAGAAGCCTGTTGTTAAAGTATCCCCTCAACATCTTTAGTGGAACGCATCCATTTGACGCAACCACTTTCTTCTTGTTTCGTTCATAAAAGAAAAAAAAATATCTGTTGGAATAGCCAAACGTACTATGTGTCCCTCGTAACTTGTGCCAAAATTCTAAAATAGGCAAGTTCCGCGTAGATGAACAGAACCAAGGTAATGTTGCTTGCCGTCCCTTGGATTAAGTCAGCCATTTTCTCGTATTTCGCATAAGTACATAATTAGTAAATATAAATTGATCAACTTCTCGAACACAATACTCAGAGCCAAAGTATCAATGAGAACATTGTTGCGCCGCACTGTGTCGAGTTTCGCGGTCTTTCTTTCAAGCTTGGACCAAGCTTTTATGTCGCGCCTATTATGCAGCAGAAAGCTGTACTGGAAATTATTCAGGATGGTCTATCATTTTTTTTTCATTAAAAAATAATATAGCTAGGAGGGAGCATGACGCCAAGCAGCAGGCCCAAACGAGCCAGCCTCCTCTGACGCCGCGGCACTACTTTCTATCTGGGGTCCAGGCGGCACGATTACTGTTGGGGTCTAGGTCCTGCACGGTTGCCGGGCCTTTTAAAGATATTATTGGGCTCACGGTAGGCTCTTACTGGCGCTTTCGTCACAATCGACCCTCGTCACGCACTCGCCGGTCTAATCCCTCGCGTGCGGTCCTAGCGCTCAGCGGCTAGAAAATACCGCTTGCGCTTCGCGTGGTGAGGGCCTATTTCGCGTGAGCGTTACTTTCATAATTTTACGACTATGCTTCAAGATAGTCACGTGGTGCTCCCTCGTAATCCTTTTCTTTCCTGCGCGTTTGGTGCTTGCGTTCAGTGCGATTGACAGTAAATATAGATGTCAGCAGTGTGACTGTTGGAACTGTGCATCTGCACTTACACGTCACGTAGTGTCATAGAAAAAAAACAACAGTTTATTTTGTGGACCGATAAGGGCTAAGAAAATTGTCAGCGCCTGGCGCCATTTGCGACAACTCAAAGGAAAACAGCGAGCCGGGCTGCCTGCGGTGCCGTCGTGAATCGTAATTAAGAAGCGGCACTACATGAAGTCAAGTTTTTCTTCTTTTTTTTGTGCAAAGTTTATCAGCTTCTACTTTTGTTTACGAAGCAGGCATTCATGACGCATAGCGACAGAAAGAAAGAACCGAGTTATAGCCTGAACTGTCAAAAACACTCGCCCATGTCGCATGCTCACGCGCACGCATGGGTGCACAAACACACAAATAAGAATTTTCATATTTTTGAAAGATAACTTTAGAACATTTAGTTTATGCTTAGGGGAAGTACCCCCAGCACTGCCGTCATGTCGTGTCATCTATATTTGTTTCTGGCAGGACATTGCTATGCACAGATAATAAGTAGCTTTATGAAAACAAGTCTGCGATGGCTGGTGTGAATAACACCAACGCGTCATCCACGCGCTGCTTCTCGTGATCTCCCGATTAGCGAGGCAGTCGCGCCACATTTCGCTCCGTTTCTAGCGGGCCACACGAGACAGATTGTCAGCGTAAGCCAATATACCACGATTGGAAACAAGTATAGAGCTGCGCTCAAAGTTCTCATTAGGGAGCATCGTAGCCGTCGGTGAATTTTTTACGAGTGTGCGGTGTCATAGAGTAAGATGTGTTCATGTTTGCGTTTGTGCGCGTGAGACCCTGCTTGTTAATTTTGTTAGTAAGAAAACTTTTGCAAGCTTATGCGGCCAATAAAATTACTGTCCTTACTTCGTATTGCTGTCTAATAATTGGCTATCGCAACCCTATGATGAAATGTTTGTGATGCTCAGGCGGAGCAATTACTAGCTAATTCGAGGCTAAGCCTGCCTGTCGCTACAACACCACCCCCATCTTGTGCATACCTTTCTCTAAATATTTAGCCTTTGTAGTCTCTCTCCGTGTGCAATATATTAGACTAGTAAGATGCTCTGTCAAGCTACTGATGAGTTCAATTCACAAAAAAGCCATAGCTTGTGAGTCAGTAGGCCAGACTGTCCTGATTCTAATTCTGCTGAATGAGTAAAAGTAAGCCCAGCTGAGTACAATTTTGATGAGTGAGTCCGAGGGAGCCCGAATCAGTAGAATTACAGGGTGGATGAGTCCGAAGGAGCGCTACAGAGTAGAACCTTGATGAATCTGAGTCCGGTTCAGCCCTAAGCAAGAAATATAATTTGTGAGTGAGCCTGAGTGATTTGCGTTCATTTTGCCGATTTATGTTTTTGACTTCTTTGTAAAGAATGTGGAAACTAGTAATGGATGTGCAAGTTACGAAGACTTTGCGCCGTTAGAGGAATTCACACTAATGACCTCTGCCTTTAAATGGTAAATAAGAATTCCCCCGTATCTCTGTACTTCATCCGTAAGTTCCTTCCTCCTATGGATAAAACTTGCGCATGCGGACAATTCGATAGTAATATGTGGCATATTACCATTGGGCAGGACAAAACTGACTGCGCCGAACAGGTTCGCGAACCGTTATAAATTTTATTGCGCGAAGGCAATTATATGGACATTCCAGACGAATTTCCACCGTCAGCTTCACCGTGATGTTCCTATCAGTCGAAGTGCGATAACATCGTTGCTGCGCGCCGTATGCTGTAGGTGCGAGTGAACGAAAGCGTGCGAAGTTGAGCTGAGGATGGTGTATCGATCTCGCACGCGCAAGGAAGGAAAGCGGGAAGAAAGCGCGCCGTCTGCCATTGCGCGCTAGTCAAGTTACAGGGGGACGAAGGGTGTGCCGGGGTGGGGTATGGAGGGTTGTTCTATTCTGGCGGCCGCTGGCATGGCGCGGCTGGGCGCGGGCGTGCGGGCTCTATTTTGAAAACGATCAGCGACTGAGGCGGAGTCTAGGTGCGCCGTGGGAGATAGCTTCGTGTGCGCTCTGTTCTCGCCGCTTAGTTCACGTTGAAGCGAGAGGCTGCACGAAGGTAAATTCGCTCGCTGCTGCTGACGCGCTTGTTAGCACCAGCGTTTTAGAGGGCCGCTCCTAGACGCCCGTTCCTGCGACGAGCGTCGGCATCGGCATTGTCCCTCGAAACCGAACGAACGAGCACTGCGTAATATGAAAGCGAAATCGAAGCGCAGCGGTAAATGAAAGACGGCGATAGCGAAGAGAGGGCGAGGAGGAAAGCGGAGGACGAGAGTGCAGCGGTACCATAAGGCAGAAAGCGGAGGAGAAGGGTATAGTGAAAGCATGAAAACAAAAAGCATAATGCCGCGCAAGACGGGCTTGCGGCGACGATGGCTACGAAACGGCTCCTGAGTAGCGCGCGTCGTCTTTATGGAAACAAGTCTGCGATGGCTGGTGTGAATAAAACCAACGCGTCATCCACGCGCTGCTTCTCGTGATCTCCCGATTAGCGAGGCAGTCGCGCCACATTTCGCTCCGTTTCTAACGTGCCGCACGAGACAGATTGTCAGCATAAGCCAATACACCAGGATTGGAAACAAGTATAGAGCTGCGCTCAAAGTTCTCATTAGGGAGCATCGTAGTCGTCGGTGAATTTTTTACGAGTGTACGGGGTCATAGAGTAAGATGTGTTCATGTTTGCGTTTGTGAGTGTGAGACCCTGCTTGTTAATTTAGTTAGTAAGCAAATTTTTGCAAGCTCATGCGGCCAAAAAAATTACTGTCCTTACTTCGCATTGTTGTCTAATAATTGGCTGTCGCAACCGATGCTTCGATTTTGGGGTGAAACTGTGACCTTTTTTTTTTATTTCTTCCAACTGGTATGAAATGGGAGCGCGTTGAACCGGAACCCGATCCGAACAGGTAATTTATTCGATTCGACACTCTGCTTAGTTGTACTCAGTTAATTAAAAGATTAACATGCCGTGTCGGCGCTGTTATTTCGATGCATTACCGACGCATTACATCACCGTGTCTACAAAGTAATAAGTCAAGTATCTTACTAAGGCAACCTTATTCTTTTTCTCCTTGTTATGCTAAAACCAAGGACGCGAATTTCGAAACAAGTTCATCAGGTCACGAGGCTGCGAATGGGTGTGAACGGTGTGACTGTAGTACAAGCACAGAGAACTTGTTGATGTAACAGTGCGCTTTTGTAGACACATTGGATACAGGCAAAATGAGCGAGCTTTGCTGAGTGCTCACAACTTCTTTGAAGAACGAAATAGAAAAGAGCGAAAAATTCTACCGCCATTAGAACAATTTTGTAGAACATGCACATGTATACCATTTGGTGGCGTGATCTAGTTTACTGCTGAAAATGTTTTCTTGTTTATTTCTTTTTGTTTAATCGTCTAACGCAGTGTATAAAACAAACGCGTCGATTTTATTTTGTAACGTGATATATAAATGGCATTACAATCTGTCACAGCAAAGTTACCCTTATTAAAAGGAAAGACATCCTTCTGCCCTACTAAATGAAATGGGGGACGTCTGCGAAAGTAGATTTGTCCCCATATACTTAAAAAACTTGATTAGCAATGATAATATAAGTTATAGGTTGTGTTAAAACCATACTAGCTAATTTTTACTATTCTTGCTTTATTTCAGCGCTGATGACTGCTTTCACGCTCGCACACTGACTGTCATTACGGGGTTCTTTTTTTATTTCTCCGGCAACATTTCTCAATGCACTCTTAAAATACTTAGGAAATAGTATACTGTGCTAGTTCCTCTGACTTGTGTGTCTACCAAACATTCTGCAGAAAACTGCTCATAAAATGTAAGTATATTTATCAAGGACATAAAATGGTTCTTCCTCACTGTAAGCATGATCGCGTACCAGGAAGCCTGGTACTCTTGCCTTCAATACAAAGAAGGAAGAAAATGCGAAACTAAAGAGTAAAATTAAAAGAAACGGCCAGAGGAAGAAGATATGGACCGTGGTCTGAAAGATCAATTGCATGAACTCTTTTTAGCTATCATCCCCGCAGGCTATGTGTCTCAAAGCCCGTTTCAGCAAATGTGCACTAGTACAATGCTCCCGTACTATCTCGAGTACGGTGATCCAGACGAGACTTAAGCTTGGAGAATAGAGGATATAGGCAATTCAGTAGGCAAAACCTTTTTCTGAACCAAAAGAAAAACAAATAAAGTAATACGATGACACAGAAGAGTGGCTCTGTGTTCCTAGTAAGATGACTTTCCTGAAAACGCCGCATGGCCGGCGGGCATTTTGTTTCTCAGGATGCCTGCTCAGATACGTTCCTTCACGCAGGCGGCGCTGCCATCCAATGGTTCTCCAGCTCCCGTGCTCCTCCCTCAATTGTTCGCACTCGGAAGACTAAAAGAAAAGAAGCAACAGCCATATCTGACAGTATCAATGCTCTGCCGACATCACTGTTCCACAGTGTCTGGAGAAATTTTCTTGACCTGTCGCCCTCGCAATCCCGCAAGGCCATGATTATTCACTAAGCCCGGCAAGGACGCTTTCCCTCATGCACCCTCCTCTCACTTGTGCTCCCGTGCAACGTGAATAACGCTGGTATTTAGGGCATGTTCTATCACGGAAGCGCGTGAACGGGCGTTCTTGAACGTTAGCCTTCTGTAGAGTCTGAAAGCCCAAATCAACAAAACATTCTCGGTAGAAGGTAGGGGTGCACACATCTATGAGCAGGAACACAAAAGTAGCCTAAGAATCCTCTAACATTGTATGCATGGCTAACAGACTCACAGGTATCAGAGAATGAATGCGGTCATATTCTTTTTACATCTTTCAGTCATTCTCACCACCTCCTTTAATTTCTCTGAATGGTACATTGTGCACGCTAAAATTTTCAGCGCACAATAAGGTTGGCTTGTAATCAAGTGGAAGCAATTTGATAATTTTGTAATACAGGCCTGAAAGCGCCACCGACTATAAAGCCGCATGCCGCTTCTCTAGCAAATATTCAGTCCACATAGAACACAAATAGAGCGTCATGTTTCCCTATAGCGCTCTCACTGAACCTACGTCACTGTGTGTCAGCACGTTAGAAGCGCTGCAGTCAAGTCGCCATCCGAGCCCCATCGCCGCATTCGCTCGCCAGACACAAGCGCTGAACGGCTACAGTAGAGACGGCTGCCTCTGTTGTGCTTATGACTGGAGCCCTGTTCGGTGCTTAATTAATCGTGACGGCAGCTTCCTCTCAAAGCCTGCCACTGTTTTCCCCTTCACACTCTCTTCATACCTCGGACCCGGTGAAGGCGGCTGGGTGCGACCGGCTGCCCGTGCGCTAGCCGACATATAGCGCAAGCTTCAGATGCCTATCCCTTTGGCTCCGCTCTCTATTTATGCGCAGAAGCCTCCTTTCCTTCGCATGCCTCGCTTCCTGCTTCCTTCTTTCTCTTTGTGCTGCCTTTCCCCAATTAGCCCTTTGGAACGAACAGGCCCGTATAAGCGGCCTGCCTGGGGGGACGTCCCGTCTCCTACCTCCGTCAGCCACGCCGGCATGGCGTCTGGAAAGTTGTGGCCAGCTAACGGAGTATGACGGCTAGCGCGCTGTTTACCTCGCGAGGAAGCGTCTTTTAGCGCAACGCTCGACGAAGTGTTTGCGCTGCGCTGCCGTGATCCAGATGCTCTGGAAAGAGGTGTCGGGGGGTAGATCGATTGTGCAAAAAGGCAGACTATCGACTCGTTACGAGTTACAGTTCAGAACAGCTTGACAGTGACGATGCTTCATTTCGTTCTTAGCAAACTGCCTCATTAGCAAAAGTAGTTGATGTGAATATTGGGGCTGGTGATGGAACTGTCGTTATGGTAACGCACACCCGTAGTTAAAGTATATGGGACAGGGGTTTTGCGAAGCAACGGAATTTCTTGGCAACTAATACTGCCAGCATGGAACGGTCAATATACGGTGATGATTGCAATGACAGGTCTGAACTGCAGTCATTGCATCCACGATACATGACAACGCGCGTGAAATCTTATTTGTTCGCGCAATCCCTCCTCCGCTTACATTTGATTACGGGTGTAAAAGACAGTTACTTGTCCTGAACACTCAATTTTGTTTGACGCTGTTTTCTGTTATGTGTTTTATGAACAGACATTATTAGGCGCAGCTTTTGCACAGTTTTCTCCGTGAGGCAGTGCGACAAAGCGGTAATAAAACACGTTCCTCATGCTTGGTCGCAATGTGCGATAATATTGATGATGTCAAACGACTGCTTATGCACACGCGTACAAGTAATGCAAAAGTAAAGTGTAGAGAACGGACAAGGTTACCAAATTAATATAGTAATTCCCTTTGCCCATGCGCACACAATATGTTACGTGCTAATGCGATAAGCTTTATCGTCATCAGACCAGTGTCATACGCACCAACATAAGGACATTCGAAGTGATGCCGTTCCAAGCCTATAATATGCTCATAGTAAATGTTTGGTTCTCTTTTTTTCCTCTCTCGACCAAATGGGCAGCACTTCCCCGCTTGGAATACTCTCCACTTGAACACCACTCAAGTGGGGATACTGCCACAAAAGTTAGCGACTATAGGTTCTCGTGTGTCTTCTGTTGAAAGGGAGCAGACGCTAATGAAGCTTAAAGAAAGACTTGTATTAGCACGAAATTTTTTTACATGATCTAGTTACATATAGACACAAAGTGGTATTCAAGCATCTACGATAACCGTATCGTGACAGCGCCAACTGTGCATACCCTCTCACGCCTGGTACAGAACGAGTGGTCGCTCCAACGGGGTCCTGTTTCGTAGCCCTTAATGCTTCGACCTAAATATTTCCAGTCCTGTGAGCACTTTCTAGTTTTGTAAATGGAGCCTTGGTACACTAATCATCAAATATGTACACAGTCCAAATACAAGTATTACAAATGTACAAATACAAATGTACAAATATGTCAGTCAATGCAGTTATCCGACTATTCAAACATTGAACATTGAGTTAGAGCATTGGGCGGCAGTTCTGAGCGAACCACGTTCGATACGTACCTGGATCACTGAGTACGTTGCAGTGGGTATGCGCCACTGTTCAATGAACCCCTTCCACTCTGATTTAGGTCACGGGGTATTCGGCACTATGTAGGTACCGCTCTTCAATGAACCCCTTGAACGCCAGGTACGGTCAATCGGTATGTGCCAGCCAGTATGTCCTGGTGTTGTCATTGCAACGAACCTTTGTCGGTTTTGCAAAAAGCCATCAAATTTTACCCGGGCCTGGGCAGAATCTGCAGCAGCGTCATGTATATTTAGACACACGCACGCGCGGCAATTTCTAAGGTCCCGCAAGTTGGCGCAGCGTCTCCCGAGCGATGCGCGAGCGAGGGGCCCGACTGCATACATGTCTCATACATGACGCGTTTGGACGGTGTCGGTACGGCGTGTCACTATATTGCTTGAATACTAACTGAGCTAAGGTCGACATTGATCGTGAGATGAGTTCTTCCGCAATTATTTTTGACCACAGTTAAATGGAATCCTCTCCCTTAATAAAACATAAGATATGATAATGAAGAGGGCTACAAACTCATATCAGTCGTACGTCCCACAGAAATAAATACAAACACAGGATAAAGCAATACAGCCAAAACACACTGAAGGTAATAAAAGACTAACAAGCGAAAATCACTCGTAAAATATAGCGGAAATTCAGCGCTGTGACATTTGAACGCTGTCCATCTATTACCGAACGCTGGCAGTAAGGATCCTCGGAACACACGCTCATCTTGCCTTTGAATGGCGAGTGAACACTTCCTGACCCGGTGAAAATGCATTTAATTCATTAGACATACGAGCAGTCATAGAAGCATCATTTAATCAAGGAGTACAGGAGGCATATGTGAATATATTGGAAAATATCTACAAAGACTCCGCAGCTACCTTGGTTCTCTAAAATAAAAGTAGAAAGATACGTATAAAGAAATGGGTTGGGCAAGTAGAAAGAATCTCTTCAAATGGTATTCACTGCATCCTTCGAAGTATTCAAGCTATTAAACTTGGATTAAACTGGGATTAAACTGGGAGGCGAATATGTCAGAAACCACCGGTTTGCAGATGACGTTGTCCTGTTCGGCAACATTGAGGATAAAGTGCAACAAACGATTGAGGTTCTTAGCAGAGAAATTTTAAGAGTTGTGTTAAAGATTAACATGCCGAAGTCATAGGTAATGCTCAATAGCCTGACGAGGGAACAAAAGTTCAAGATCGCCAGTCAGCCTTAGAGTGTTTGAAGGAGTACGTTCATCAAAGTCAATTACTTACAGGGGACTCTGACCACGGAAAGGAAATTTACAGAAGAATAAAAATGGGTTTCAGTGCATACGGCAGACACTACCAGACCCGCCGTGGTTGCTTAGTGGCTATGGTGTTGGGATGCTAAGCACGAGGTCACGGAATCGAATCCCGGCCACTGCGGCCGCATTTAGTTGGGGGCAAAAGGCGAAATTTAAGCACCCGTATACTTACATTTAGGTGCACGTTAAAGAACTCCAGGTGGTACAAATTTCCGGAGTCCTCCACTACTGCTTGCTTCTTAATCAGATCGTGGCTTTGGCAAGTAATACCCATAAAAAAAAGGCATTGCCAGATCATGTGTGGAAGTTTACCACTATCATTGAAAACAAAAGTGTATACAATCAATGCATTTTACCGGTGCCAACGTATGAGGGCGAAACTTGGATGTTGACAAAGAAACTTGAAAACAAGCTAAGGACCGCGCAAAGAGCGACGGAACGAAAAATTGTAGGCGTAACGTTAAGAGACAGGAAGAGAGTGATGTGAATCAGAGAGCAGACGGGGATAGCCGGTATTCTAATTGACATGAAGAGAAAAAAATGTAGATAGGCAAGCCATGTAATGCGTAGGATAGATAACCGTTGGACCATTAGATTTACAGAATGGGTACCAAGAGAAGGGAAGTGTAGTGGAGGACGGCAGAATACCAGGTAGGGTGATGAAATTACGAAATTTCCAGGCGCAAGTTGGAATCAGTTGACGCAGGACATGGATAATGGAGATCACAGGGACACTCCTTTGTCCTGCACTGCACATGAAATAGGCTGATGATGATGTTGACTTCCCGACCTAAATCCTCTCTGTGCCGAAACCGTCGGTGTTCCTTACACTACAATGGATTCCCACGCCGGTCAAGGTGGCTCACGTGAGTGCGCACAAGACACATTGTCAGTGTAGGAATCCAGGGCAGGCGTAACCTCCCTAACTCTCCCTGTAAAAGCAACCACACATAAAACACATCGGTACGGCGCCAATTGTTACACGTCTTGATGATAGCTTCGTTCACTAACTGGCACAGCAGTGCGCCCTAGAGCTATTCGCGCCTCCGCGTGGGTCCCACGTATACGTGGAGCAAGGCAGTCCGCCAGCATATCCGTTGGCCAGTCGCGTTCGCCCAGGCAACCTTCCATAAAAGAGCGTCGCTTGCAAATGTTTGCAACCTTGCGTCGCAGTCGCATAAGGTAGTAAACGTGGCGCTGGTTGCCTAATCTGCTCCCCGCTCTCTGTGGTGTGTACAGGATGGGCCAGTATTGGGAAGCGCGTGCGTGCTATCTGTGAGCAATGGGCTGTGGCATGTGTATGCCGTCAAAATTCATTACCTCGGCGCCATGAGTTTGTATTACGGTTCCCATACGTTTACTTTCTTTTATTTTTTTTACAGCTATTCAGAACAATGCGCCCGCCGGGAGGAGAAAAATATAAAACGTGTAGCTCAAGCTTAACAAGCCTCGCATAAAACCAATTTTACGCACCTTTATTACAGCAGGATTTCACTCCCATAATGTCTAATCCATCGAATACAATTAGGCACACCTGTTGTGACAGTATGATGTCCGTGCCATACTCTCTGTTTATACCTAGATCAGCAGCGCTTTTTTGGAAATAAAGCCATTTCTTTGCCTTCTATCAGCGTAGAGTTTCAATGGACGCCACTACAAGTGGCGACGAGGTTAGGACTCAAAGGTTAGGCCGAGATCACGTAGTAATAAGCAGAATGACAAAGCTTTTGGATTTTGCTTCTTACGCCGACGGCGGCAAAGAAGATTTCATGTGTTATGTTGAAAGATTCGGAGTCTACTGCAGGAAGGTCACACAAAACAAGGATGACCACCTGAAAAAATCTGCCTCTATAACAGTTATTGGTAAACGCACCTACAAGACGCTAAAGGACCTGCTGCTACTTGCGAAGCCATAAGTCATTCATCATCATTTCATCGAAGTCATTCTATGAAATGGTCGAAGTTCTGTAAGAACACAGCAATGCGGAAATCAAAGTTTCACTGTAATTTTTAAGTTTATTAACTGCTACCAGATGGAAGAGGAGACAGCGTCCGCATTTGCGGTATAACTACGCTCTATGACAGCAATATTCGACTTTGGCACGATCATGGACGATGCTCTTCGAGACAGGTTCGTGAATGGCTACAGCGAGGCTTCATTTCAAGCCACCATGCTGAAGAAAAATGAGGTAACGCTTCAGACCACGTGCGACCTAGTAAGAAGCGCGGAACTGGCTGAGAAAGAATCGAAAGGCCCGACCTCTGACAGGACTCTGCTCAAGGAAGGTGTCCACGTAATTCAGAAGGGTCAACATAAACAAAAGGGAAGGACCTCGGTTTTGCAGCTGGCAAGTCTCGTTACCGATGTGCGGAACAACACGATGGCGTGGAATGTCTGTATAGAAATGAAATGCGTCATTATTGCAAAATTACCTGTTATCTGACTCGGGCGTACACCGGTTAATGTGCAGGTAGACACAAGAGTCGTTGCCTCAGTCATTAGCGAGGACGTATTTTAGTCGCTACCACTTGCTTTGCATCCACCAATCAAAACAGGACTGCAACGTAGAACGCACGGAGGTGCGCCACTAGAGATTGTTGGGCAAGCGGAAATGTCTGTAGTCTACCAAGGACAGCATAAAACGTTGCTTGTCATGGTTGTACCTGGAGGGCAGCCGCTTGTACATAGCCGTGACTGGCTTGCACAACTGAAGCTTGGCTGGTAAAGCGTGTTCACTGTACAGGCAGACGGAAGGGTTGGAAGAGCTGCTGCGCAAGTATAGTGACATCTTTTCGACAGAGTTAGGGCTAAAAAAGCAACATAAATCATAGCTGGTCCTTGGGGAAGATGTCAGACAATGTCAGTGTTTTGCAAGGCTTGACGAGTTGCCTTCTCTCTGCGAGAAGCAGTCAAATAAGAAATTTGAAAGCTTGAATGCAATGGTGCCCTGGTTCCTGTCGTCCGAGGCGACTACGCTACACCAATGGTCGTCTTATTTGTTTTAAAATTATGGGGTTTTACGCGCCAAAACCACGATTTCTTTATGAGGCATGCTTTATGGGGGGGGGGGGGGGGGGGGGGGGGGGGTGCTCCGGATGTTTAGACCAGCTGGAGACGTTATGGTGCACCTAAATCTAGGTGCACGGGTGTTTTCGCATCACGCCTTCATTGAAATGCGGCCGCTGTTGCCAGGATTTGATGTCGCGACTTCGTTCTTAGTAGTAGCCCATAACCACTTCGCAAGCAGGGCAAGTCCCATCGTCGTTGTCTCTAAGGCAGTCAATTAGGTGATTGACGCTTTGTGGACACTTCAAAATCGCCTTAAATCCTTGCATAATGACGGCGCATTATCCGTTACCTTTAGTAAAATACATATTTGCACTAATTGCGGAAGGCAAGGTCTTCCCTGTATTGGGCTTGACCACTCCGTACCAACACGTAGAAATGCACCCAGACTCTCGGAAGCTGTTAACGCGTAGCGCACACATCAGCTTATTTCAGTGCCTTCGCATGCCATACGGCATTTGCACCGCCCGAGTCATATTTCAGTCGGTGATGGATCAAGTATCGAAAATCCTGAAAGGCGTTGCCTGCTATCTCGATGATATCTTGATCCCCAGAGCGTCCTAAAAGGAGTGCTTCGAGCATGTTGAAGCAGCCGTGATTCGATTTTGGGAGCTCAGCGTTCGCCTAAATCAGGAAAAATTTAAGTTTTTCAAAGACTATGTCGCATATCCAAGTAATATTTTAGGACCAGTGGAATTTGGAAGTGCACTGAAAACTTTACCTCTTCGGAATGCCCCGACTGCAAGAAATGAATCCGAACTATAAGCGTACTTTTACATGCTCTTTTTACCGTAACATAATACAGCTGAGGCCACTATATCTATTGCTTAAGGGAAATAAGCAGTGGCAGTGCGCTAAAGACACTGAAGGGTGCTTACAGAAGTGGAAGCGTTGGTTGACAAGCAGCACCGTCCTGCCTTTAGTGGTGGAGAATATGCATGCAGCGCTGGATCTTGCTGCTAGCGGCTTACCGAAATAAATTGGTACGTAGAAAAGAAAAAGCTCTAGATATTAGAGACGCCTTATCAAAGCTTTCGCTAAAGAACGAAGCTGACGTCAGTGACTACATGCAATTTTTGCTCTTCAACGCATGAACAGCCGCTATCAACTGAATGCATTCGCAAAGCAACAAAGAAGGGCCCTGTCCTGTCGAAGGTCCACTTCTTCACTGTAAATGGATAACCATCAAAAGTGGTCGATAATTATTTAGCACCATATTTTACTAAACGCTACGAAATATCTACAGAGGACGAACGTGTGACATGACGTAATCGTGTCATTCTACCACATGCACCTCTTTCTCGCGTTTTAATGTTGCAAGACAGACATTCAGGCGTGACTAGAATGAAAATGCTTGCTAGGAGCCATGTGTGGCGGCTTCAGCAAGCTTTCGACATAGCAAAAACTGGCCAGAGCAGTACGGCTTGCCATTTTGCGAAAGATACGCCGCCCCTAGTAGCTTTTATACCATGGGCCGGCGCAAGGAAACGATGAGGAAGAATGCACTGGGAGTCTGTTTTTGCAAACTCATGTTGATTGCTAGTCGTGATGTATATCCCAGTTGAAAAACACAACAGGAAATTTCAGTCTGTCGTATTTTGGGATGTTGTTTCTGTAGTTCTGTTGTCTGTAGTGTGACGTCCTGTAGTAGAGAGTTCTGTAGTTCTTGATCAATACTTAATTGAATATTGACAGAGACCTCCTTAAGGCTATGTAAATTTGTTAGTACAAAAAAGAAAAATATAAAACTAAGAAAAAAAATTTAAAAAAAAACGCCCCTGCCGAGGATTCGAACTTGCAACCTCACGATTCCGAACCCGGCATCTTACCACTGCACCACTCCTTTTTTTTTTTTTTTTTTTTCTTTATTGCCGACTTCAACACGTCAGTTTACAAAATCAGTCCGCGCGAAGAACACAACACGTATGCTAAAAATACGTCACCCTCACTTGGGGTTACGTGATGAGATTAAAATTCACGCATGTGTAGCAAAGCTTCCATTCTTGGAAGCCACTCAGGCACTGGGTCTTGTATCTTGTATCCTTCAATAGCTCTGCTAACAGATTCACAAAAATACTGTCTTATCGGCCTGGCATCAATGTCTGCGTGGCTGACCGCCATCCTGGATCGCCAAATACTGTACAGGCCCAATATCATAATCATGTCAAAAGGAACCCCGTCTTCACTCTCGACGGGTAGAAATCTAATTCCGAAAGCATCAACCGGTAAGTCTTTTTTAATCGTGCGTTGGAGAATGTCCCAAAAGAAAAGGGCTTCCCAACAATCTAAGAAAACATGTTCGATAGTTTCCGGCTTCCGGCATATGAAACAATGATTTCCCCAAGGCACAAAGAAACCCTTCGCTTCCAAATACGTCTTGACTTCAAGAGTGTTCGTATGGAGCTTAAAGAAGAAACTTTTAACTCCGCCTGGCACAGTCATTCTTTTCACACGTTTTAGAACTGACTGCCATGGACCTGCACAGTACAACGACCTGTACAACGGTACCGGAAGAAAGACCTCACACAGGTCCTTATAAAGTTTCTTTCGCGACACCACTGACAAATATTCAAACGAAAATCGCACTTGCAAGACGCGACATGCCATGTACACCTCTTTAAGGAAGCCAAAAATGCTCCCTTGCATACTCTCCGAACTAACAACCAAATTTGGCAAAACCCTGCCCAACCTAACCTGACACACAGTTCGCAAAAAGGGGTCATTCGTGTCACGAAAAAACATAAATCGGTTAACGGCGACTGGCCCTTAACCCCAACGAATTTCGCAAACATGACTTGGACAGCAACCCCAGTAAAATATTTAGGAGTGCCGCTGGAGAATTATCGCGACAGTGAGCCATATTGGAAATGCCAAGTTGCTGAAATGCGTGAGAAGGCCGACAGGCTCAAAGGCTTCAGCTGGTCTATTTTCGCGCGTGCCACAATTTGTAACCTTTTTTTTGTAACCAAGCTGTGGTATGTCTTGCAAGCAATTCATTGTTCTCGCGTTAATGTGCAGAAGCTGCACCGTGTATTTGCGGTTTTTGTGTGGGGAAGCACTTGGGAGCGGACACGACGCACCAATCTGTTTCACCGCGTCCGCTCTGGAGGACTAGGTTTGGCCCATCTATATCTGCGCCAGTTGGTTAACTGCACCACTCCTAACGTGTCTTTCGAGTGTACATTTTGGCCGTGTCAATAGTACGATGCGCTGATGTTTACATTTGCATTTTAAGAGCAAAGTTCCGCTATCACTCCACCGCGTCAAATGCCGCATCTCTAGAAGAGAAAAAGCGTTGCCATCGACAGGTACATCGTGGAGTGCTAGAACATCAATTTTGATGTACGATATCCATATTAAATAAGAAATTCAGAAATAGACAACGGTGGCTGTTAGGGTTGTTACTGCTAATTTCGACAGTTGTCGCTCGTTCTTTACACTTTCGAGCACGCATATAATTCGTGTGTTCAATGCAAAATAGCTACATGAACATTCGTGGATGAGTGTTCTTTCTGACAGCATACTGGCTTCTCACGGCAGCGCTGTACCAGAATAATGAGACCAGAGCGAGACAGCTTTTCACGCAACTTTAAGGAACAACCCAATACTTCCTTTTCGCTTCGCAAAAGCTTATGCAATATTTCTGGGAAATTAACTAAGGTGTCAGTGTAACGGCACATGTAAGTCTACAGGCCTGTGTGCCACATCTTACCAAATAAAGTAAAACGGATACGCAGCCATTCCCGCAGATGGTATAATTTTGATGAGGCCGGTATGGCGTTTCTAGTGCCTCGTCGTAAGGCACAATTATAACAATTGGCCACGTCGACTTTAATACCGGTGTCGGTGCTATCTGCATTGCCGGCTTCAGAGAAGCACGATTGAATACAGTGCAAGAGAAAAGTACAGTGTACACCACCTATGCGAAACTGACATACAATTTCAAAGCGTCGCTACGGAAAGCGCTTCTGTCGAGGCGTCAGAACTTATGTCGCTGCGACAGAAAGTAGCACATTTTTGTGTAGTCCCGACAGAGAGTTCCTGTTGCGACGTCACAATCGCTGTTAGGATAAAAAGTTGTTGCGACTTCATACGCTCTTGTGGTCGCGACAGAACATTTCTGTCGCGACTACAGAACTCTTGGCCGTCGCAACCGAGTGTTTCTGTTGCGACGTCGGAATTGCTGTCGTAACGTCAAAGTCGCTGTCACGATAGAAAGCTGTTGTGACTACAGAATTCTTGTCACAACAGAACGCTTATGTTGCGACTTCAGAACTCTTTGTCGTCGCGACAGAATCTTTCGGTTGCGACGATAGAATTTCTGTCGTAACGTCAGAATCGCTGTCACGATAGAAAGCTGTTGTGACTACAGAACTCTTGTTGTCGTGACCGAAAGTTTCTGTTGCGACTTCAGAACTCTTCGTCGTCGCGACAGAATCTTTCTGTTGCGACGACAGAATTTCTGTCGTAACGTCAGAATCGCTGTCACGATAGAAAGCTGTTGTAACGACTTCAGAACTCTTGTTGACGCGACAGAACGTTTCTGTTGCGACTTCAGAACTCTTGGTCTTCGCGACAGAATGTTTCTGTTGCGACATCCGAATTTCTGTCGTAACGTCAGAAATGTCTGTCGCAACTACAGGAACATCAGGAACTTCTGTCGTACAACAGAAATTTCTGTAGTTGCGACAAGAATTCTTGTTGTCTTTTTCAACTTTTTGGAATACGTATACGTATTCCAAATGGGCAGAATTCTTGTGCATGAAGACAACTGCAACGGAACCAACTATGCAAAAGCTGCAAATCATAATTGCCAGTTTCGGACCACAGCTGCTATTGCAGACAATAGTCCGCAGTCCACTTATGCTCAGTTATGGACATTCAATGCCTCGTATGGCACGCGCCACCTCACTTTTCCACCTTATCATCCGGCTTAAAATGGGGTGGCGAAATATCTTGCGGAAACCATCAAGAAAAGTCTGATGAAGTAAATCGGGGGCCAGAGGAATCATTGCAAGTCGATGTAGCTCTGCGTCAATCAGTTATTGTTCTCGTAGGCAAGACAAGCATTGTGCATTGACAGGAGTCCAGCCAGCTCAGTTGTTTGTGATGTAGATCCCGAGAATACGTATCAGCCTACTGTACCCGGAGCAGAGTAGCGAAATGAACTTGAACACAGAATCGTGCCAGCTTACCTTCACCCGCTCAAGGTCACAGTGGTTTGAGTTCGTAGCAGGCGACTTTGTGCGCGGAAAAGGCACTCGTCAGGGCGATCGTCGTAGCGGGCATCGCCACGCGCCGTGTCACGGCCGTCGCATATATGGTGCAAGTGAATAAAGAATAGCGTCTTGTGCATGCTGACCAACTTGTTTCACCTCAGTGCCCAGATACCCAGCAAACCAGAAGGGCGCATCCATTGCTAATGATCCCAGGACGGCTTGATGAGCCCAATCCCATGGCTGATACTGCACTGGAGATTTGCGACGCTTACCAGGTGGCCCGAAAAATTGCAGCTGTTCCCGACCGCCAACAGGAGGACGACCAGAAACTGGAAGACCATCTTGACGTGAGCCACCAGGATGGCGGTACATTAAACATAACCGGGTGATATTCTACCCCGAAAGCTCGGACATGGTCCATTGCAGTCAACTCGCGAAACGTTAAGACCTAGTTATACGAATATTCAAGAAACCAGACAGGAGGAGTACAGTTCAAAAAAACCTGGTTAAGCGAATATTCAAGAAACCAGACAGGACGAGTAGAGTTCAAAACAGCTAAAGCTGGCAAAAGTGTTGTAACCGTATCAAGTCCATGCTACCCCCTGTTCATACCTAGATAAGCAGCGCGTGTTTTGGGAAATAAAGTCATTCCAATTTTTGCTATCAGCATAGCGATTTAGTGCATGCTTAACGTACACAGATAATAATATGCCTCATAATAATAATGAACAAACAGCATAATATTCATAAAGAAATTAGAGAACATGTAAGCTTCGCCTTTCAGAGTGGAACGCGATAGCATTCAAAGATCCCTGACTGCTTATCACGCTTCCCGGCAACTGGAGCGCATGTAACCTTAATCTTTACTGGGAAACGCTAGCCGCGAACCCTATGCACGAAGGCGAGCTTTGTGGTAGAAGCACGGCCTCTTGCGGGGGCCGCATTGCGGCGGAGGCGAGCACCAGCTAGAGGTATTGCAAGGAACCGGTCGCGCCGTTCCGTGGCCCCCAAGATGCCCATCGCGCCGGCGCATGCAAAATAGCGGACGCCGCGGCAAGTCTGTGAACGCCGCGGCCGGTTTTTGTGTGTGAAGGCTTTTGTTTTAGTTTTCGCGTAACAGAATTAGGTTTTCTCGTATAGTCAAATTACAATCCGAAAGCTATCATGTCTGCAGGTTGTGTGTAAGTCGTAGTTTTAAATTTTTCTGCGTATTTTAGATTGAGAAATTCAATTATTTCAGTTAATTCCTTGCGTTACATGGAAGGCCTGGGTATACGTGGCCCGAAAATCTTTTTGCAGAAACGACGTTTGACGCCGGATTTTCTGCGACACCGACTCCTTAAACTGTCCGCCCGGCGTCGACGGCGGCCTGCGGCTTGTGCTGCTCTCTGCAGAGTGGTCTGTTGAGCCCGACGTTGCCTGGTTGCAGCCGCGCGTGTAAGAGAGTCTAAGAGTCGCTTCTTCAGCAGCGGTTCGTACCTTGCGAGGAGGTTCCATAACGCGTTGCGAAGATGTAACGCAGGCAGCAAGAGTGTCACATCCCTTGATACATGTCATGATACGATGCAAGTGGAAACTTGAAGGTCCAAAGCACTCAGTCCGCAGTAAAATTTACCAGAACGGACTGTTTAATACCGCGTGCTAGTCACCTCTTCTTGTTCGACACGCTTCCTCTAAATGATGACATGTCTTCTTTTCGTCATTGTCCTTGCCGCACCACAGGTGCGGCATTTTCCTTCCTTTTAAAGGATGCGTCGCCCCAATGTGAAAATTAAGTAGGCGCATGCGTGACACATTCAAACGCGAATTGCTTCGATAAGTGTGGTTTTATACGCACTACAATATGTTACTGAAATGCAAAGTGAGCACTCACCGACGCTACGCGGCGCGCCTATGACATCGCGTGACTTCTCGTGCGCTATGCGATAGCTGCGACGGACACCGGACACCGGTGACGGCGGACAACATCGCCGACAGAAACGGGTATTGGATGGGCCCATAACAGCTTACGGTGTAAAAGTTCACGCAAATGTCCTCTGGGAGTTGTATAAATGAGCGTAGCGTTGTGCCACCAGCTCATTTCCTCGCAGTCCGGTGTCATTATCAATGTTATGAAACAGGCTCTAATCAATACAAACGACAGCGCTGCGGCGACAGGAACAGGTACGGACGGCGGCGTTAGGCACATTGATAACCCAAGCAAAGTACTGCAAGTAGCAGCGCCAGGTGTGCTAGTGGCGTTCCCATCATTATGCTCGTAAGCCGTTATCTCTCTGTTTTATTTCACTTATTTCATTTATTCAACCTTAAGGGCCCGAAGGCATTACATAAGGGGGGGGGGGGGGGGGTACATCAATGTTGCACAGCTTCATAAGAAAGTAACATAAGCATTGATTGTAATAGGTACAAAAAAAGAAAATTACAAAACAAAATGAAAAACAGCGCCTGATCTATCCGCGTTGAACAAGTATGAACCGTGATCAAACGTACTCTAGCGGCGGCGGCGTATGGCATGTCCTTCCGGACTGTATCTCGAAAGCGATCTGCCACGCGGACATAGATCGCCGGCTGCTGATAGCTCCGGGCGCTGTGTTTTCACCGCTTCGTGTTGAATAAATTTTTGGGGTTTTACGTGCCAGAACCAAGATCTGATTATGAGGCTCGCCGTAGTGGAGGGACTCCGGAAATTTGGACCATGCACCTGGTGTTCTTTAATGAGCGCGTAAATTTAAATGGGCGGGTGTTTTGGTATTCCTCCCCCATTGAACTGCCACCTCCAAGGCCGGCATTTAACCCCTCGACCTCGTGCTTAGCAGCCCAACACCACAGTCACTTTCGATTTACGAAAGGGGCAGGGTTTGGTGTGTGCTGGGAGCTTCGTGAGCGCTGTGTTTTCGCCGCTTCGTTTGTGTTGAAGCGACAGGCAGCACGAAGGTAAAGACGCTCGCTGCCGCAGGCTCTATCCTGAAAGCGATCGTCTTAGGACGGGCGTTGGGATGAACGGACGGACGGTTTCCTCGTTGGGTAAGCATAGAAATGCTTAAGCATAAAAAAAATTTATTGAACATCCGTGCTTCAATTTCCTATTATATACACGGTTCTACTAGTGCCGTGAGCACTGTTATTAATGCTAGGATGAAAGAAAAGTTCACGAACAATTTAATTGCATATGAAACTGACCCGGATTCATCTTTAGCATAAAAACACGGCTGAGCAATATAAACATTTGCATTTACGTGCACAGAATTTCTTTCACAAGGGTACCTTGCTACGACGCAGTAATTATTACTGCACACCATGGTGTTGCCATAAGAATATGAGTTAGCAAGAATTTTATGTCTAGCTAGTATTACCGGCTATGCTTACCAAATTCAATACATGGACATAACTGGTCAAATTCACACATAATTCAGTTCATTTGGCGGTAGTAAGGCGCATATTTGCGTTATAGATTGAGTGTATATTTTGCAAATAGAAGGAGTCCTCTCCATTTGCCCCTACTAAAGGAAACAAAGCTGCTCAAAACCTCCCAGAACCCTTATTGTAATATGTGCGAGGCTTCAAGAGAATAACTTTGCACGATTTCATACTGTGCCAACTATCGACGTTCGTGTAATTTGGTTTCTTCCGTGCTCAAAACATGAAAAGCAACCCATCGCACTCGAAGCCAGCTCCTGTAAACGAGAGCTACATGCCTCGTTAGACTATTTCACAACTCGCAACTACGTATTCCATTCGCTATCGATACCACTGGAGCCAACGTGGCCCGTCGTGAATGATGCAATGGGGGCAAGCAATCGGCTTATAGTCAGCGATGATGAAATGCGCGGAAATCGATCGAATTAGACGGCCCCCCACCTCTTCTCACAGAAACTGTGGATGTGCTTCTCGATCATATTGTCGTTTTCAAACTCGTTTATATTTTGCCAAGGTCGAACGAGGTGAGATTCTCAAAGCCACCATAAAAGCACGGAGACGCAGCTTGTACCAAACCCTTTCCGACTACGAAAGGCGAGTAGATTTGGGAGTGCTCGATACGACTTCTCTGCCTCTGGCATGTCTCCGCCTTGTACTTAATGGTTTCTGTTGTCGGCATGAAGAAGCTCGTTCTTGGCGATACAAGAACGTACCACAAGGCTTCCAGGTGGAACTGAACCCACGTAACAGCAAAGCACTGACGGAGTAAGAGTACCAGTGAAATATATTAGTCGTAGGGCACACTGCAACAGAGAATCTAAAGTTGCACCGTGAAAAAATGCTATACGGGAGCTAAGTATGGACAGCTAGGCAAGTTGGTTGTGATAGGCATTATGAAAAATCGTTCCAGCGCACAATTGAACGCGGACGAGAAGAGAAGGACAACACAAACGCCGGACTTCAACTAAATTTTATTCACGGAAAACAGGGGGAGGGGGGGAAGGGTGAAGAGGCGGGAGGCGGTGCTAGTGCACTGGACCACCCAAAAATGTTTCCTTTGTGCAGGCGATAATCATCAGAGGCGTCGAAAACAAAGGAAAAAAATGAAAAGAATAAAAATATTAAAGTAAGAAGTGAAAAAGGTGACCAAAACCTTTTTTTTTCACACCACTCAAATACAACGAAACATGCATTCACTCCAAAAAAAAAAAAAGTAAGCTACACTACCCTCAAAATACTTTTATTAGAGGCTGAGCTAAATTACGTGTACGTATTGTACAGCTCGAAGACACACTGTGAACCAATGCCGAAAATACAAATTTCTGAACTCAAATTCACGTCTTCTTCGACAAATGTCCATGCGTATATGGCACGCATTCGAAGGCCCTTGCATAAAAAAAAATGAAAGAAACAAAAGAACGTCAATAAACATGGGAAGAGGCTTGCAAACAGCTTGACCCAGATACATGGGTGCCATACTGCGAATAAGGGGCCTAAACCTTGACATTATTTGGAAAATTACGTTGCGTGCGCATCAGCCGTCGTGCAAAGATCATTTACGAGAACGGGACCCAGATGCACAAATGCCATGATTAAAACTGCTCATTTCTGTGCCGAAAGTAATCGTGGGAATTGGACGGCGACTGAGCGGCGGGAAGCTTGTTCAAGAAGAAACATATGAATGTGTGATTACAAACGCGATCGTTCTCTTTCTTTGTATTCTCCTCATTACTTTTCTGGCTCCGGATCTATCCAATTTCCCTCTATATATCCAGCTTGTTTGGCCGAGGGAGACAGATTGCTTGTGGCAAATGCGCGTTAGTGTTTGTGGGCAGTGAAGTGCTTCTTTTTTATTCGTTTAGTGCTTATTTTGGCACAGTGCATTTTTTTTATAAATGAAAGGACGTAGCCGGGAGCATCATGCTTCGAACTGCTCCAGTTTGAGGATTAGATTACATGAGATATGCTCACGAGCAAGCATCACGAAATTACACCGCAAAAAAATGAATAGACAAAAGGAAATGAAAAGCCGAATCAAATGAGGAGAAGCAGTTTTATACCTCATGTTTTGAAATACGTTCAATTCTATCAGAAAAGAGAACAAAAATGCAAACTTGTAAATGTAACCTTTCCAGATGGAAATCGAACCGAAGGCAAACCGAAATAATCCAATAAATTGTTTATCTAAGTGTTCTTAGTGTCTGCGCAGTTCACGCCTTTAAGGCTTTCATTTCTAGTTGTAGGTTGTACGTTAGGAATGCGTCCGCACATCTATGTTAGTCTGGCGCTCTTGCAGTTAATTATTATGAAAACTATTATTATGATTATTTTTCTTATGTTGCATTGAGATACAAAACTACTGAAAACAGTGTAGCAGCCGCATCCTATGTAGTAGAAACTGCGCTTTATAACACAAAATTTTACGTCAAACTACAACGCTAGGACCCGCCGTGGTCGCGTAGTAGCTATGCCGTCACGATGTTATGCCGTTGCGATGCTATGCCGTTGCGATGCCACGGCGGCCGCATTTCGGCGGTAACCAAGTGATGAAACGCCCGTGGACGTTAAAGAACATTAGTTGGTCAAAGCTAACCCGGCGTCCACCACTATGGCGTGCCTAACAATCAAATCGTGGTTTGGGCACGTAGAACTCCCAAATTATTTCTTTACATCACCCGGAAGAAGAATAACGCAGTTTCTATGCGAACGCTGCATGGTTGATTGACAGCATTCTTTATGTGATTGTAGCGCACAGTTTTTAAGCTATTTTCACCATGTGACAGCTTGAATCAGCGGCAAATGCCCGCAATAACTATGCAGCTGTTCACTAATGCCAACATTTGAACACGTGTATTGAATAATTTTGAGCAATGACTGCAATGTCTTATTTTGTTCTTACATTCGTCGTCGTATTGTTGCTTATTACTTGTAGAATGCCGGTCCAGACAGCATGTCTATTAGCAAAGCTCTGAAATTCTTCCTCACAGCACGAAATGACTAATTATCTTGCTGAATCTTGGGAACCTAAGATCAAGTAAATTATGATGATTAAAATTATAACTTTAATTGGAACATTTTGGGAATTAGATCTGTGAGTTCGAGTGTTGTTTCCGTTTGTGCCGCAGCTTGGAGGACATTACAATAGCGGCAATAAAATCAACGAATAATGCCATGGTTACCCAAAGGATCTATGTATAAGCATGGAACTACGGAAAATTGTTTCGTTTTTATCCACTACATGCCAATATTTGTAAAAAAAGAAGCTTCATAGCATTTATGCCCTTTCAGATATTTTGGTGACACGTCTAGAATATGTAATTTAGAGTATGTGGAAGTATGGTTACTACGTACACTTTCATATTTCCTTCCTTTCTCTTTATCATGCTTTCTTTTTTATCTGAAACAAGGTAGCGAACCGGATTTAGGCACTTGTTTACCTACATGTGTCTTTTCTTTTATTCCTCTTCTGCCATTCAACTGTAGTGTTAGCACTAACATATGACAAAAAGTAAATCTATAATTCGTTTCATCCCACCTACAACCAGCCGACGCTAGAGAGCGTTGTTGCATGATAAAGCGCTGGTTGACATATCTATAATCCGTGAGCGTTACCTCTACAGGGTCATTTGCATATACTTAAGATGAACTAACTGTTTAGCTAGTTGGTATTTAATAGTTGATGAGCAAAAGTAGTGAAGAAAAAAGAAAATGCACGCAGGAAGGGGTGACGAATTATGGTCGAATGCTTGTATAGTCTGGCCTTCTTGTGTGTATCATTTTTTGCGCCAGTTCCCTGCATCAGCCATTTAAATGTTAAGTGTTCATTCATACGCCCCACGTTATTCTACAGCATAAGGATCATTTCGTATGCAAGCTATAAGCTTGGCCAATCCTGTAAGAGTCTAGTCTGGTAACAAACGCTCTTTGACGCCCTCTCTACATCTGCGGCGAGTGTAAGAATATGGAGCTCGGGGAAGCCTGCTTGTGAAACTTGTGCGTAGCGCTAATGGAGCGTCGTGCTACTAGATCCATTAGACAGGAGTAAGCTATATTACAGATTAGCCGCCACCTAGAACTATAATCTTCAACGCCTGGAAGCAACATCCAGTGGGTTATCGCAAAGTTGACATGTAAGTTTCAGGAGGCTGCGACGCAAAGTTAGTTATCATCTGCCAGCATGAGTTAGCGCTTCGAAAGTACACGCACTCTACGTCGGGTTGACGACGCAAATCTCCATGAAACGAGATTACGCCTTCGTTAACTTCTTTTGGTTTCCCATGCTCTCAGAGAGGCGACTCTGTCAGGCCCTAGCCTTTTAAGCACAGTGGTGCTGGTGGTAAACTCTTTATTTGGCCCAAGAAGAGAGGACCAGTCCGAGGATCGGTTGCGCTGGCTTAGAGGAGGTCGGTGGGAATCCCTTTGGATGCCATGGCGCGCTGGATGAGCCGGCGTTGGTCTGCTGGCTCGGAGGCACGTAGAAGGGACTCCCACGACTATGTGGTGTTGTGGTGTTTGCGTTGTCTGCGTTGTAATGCGTACGCTTCCACATCATGTGTATGAGAGCGGCCCGATCTGAGCAGTGGGTGCGCCTAGGTGTTATCTGTTGCGGGATGATTCATCTGTACAAGAGGGGGTGTGGTACACTGCGTTTATTTAGTTTGCCCCACTGGAAGGCCTCGCGTCTTGTTAGATCGCGGTATGCGGGAGGATATATGGATTTTCCGAGTCTATAGACTGGAGGATGTCTGTGTAAGTAGTGAGTAGAAAATTGTGCGAGATAATCGTGTCAGGGCAAGCGGGCCGGTGGGTCTTAAACTCGGCTCGGCAGCTAAGATCTTCGAGCAAGAGTGTGCACCTGGGCGTTTCCGCTAAGTGACTCATGGGCTGGAGCCCAAGGAGCAAGCAGGGGATGGAAGAGGGGGGAGTAGAAAGTAGAATCTTCGGTGCCTGGCGAGAGATATGGCCGGCATTGTAGTCGGGAATCCCCTCTCGAGAGCCACTGATGACGACTTTGGTATTAGGATCAGTTAGCCTCTGCTGCGGTTACTGTTTCTGCTCATGTTTTGATGTCGATAATGGCGCTGGGCCTGGCCTGTTCTTGCCTGTGCGTGAGAAAGGAGTGCCAGACAATCACCCGAGTCGGCCGCGTACGTTGTCTCGTGCACGATCTCAAGCATGAAGTGCTCGTTTCTAAAATTTTTGCGAATGTGACACCTGGTAGCTACGACTCTGAGACTCGTAAAGGCTAGATCCGGTGTTGTATCTCGGTGTAGGCCCGAACCGAGTCTAGTGTGGTAGGATATGTCCGTCATGAAAGTGAGCTGGTGCGTATGTCAGTCATTCCAGAGGCGTCTCTTTAGCCGAGTCATAGTAGTAGCCCCAAGAGCGGTGATGCGCGTTGAAGTCACCGATAATGAGAAGAGGCCGCCCTTGCGCTAGCTGCTGGGCTTTGGGGAAAAGGGGCACGAAAATGTCTTTATGTGCCTGGAGAGGGCTGTAAACATTAAGCACAAACAGTCTAGTACGACGTTTGCTCGAGGTTTGAGGTAATATTTCTAAAAATACGTGTTCAGGGAAAGTGGGCTCCAAATTCTGTTGGAGGACAGTGAGAACGTTTGACGAGAGTGGCCGCCTGAGGCTTTACTCGGTTCGATAGTTATGCACTGCAACCGGCAAGTTGAGTGTTCTTGCCACTTTATTGAAGGGCTATCAGCTCGGGGCGGTAACTCGTGGTGAGTAACTGTTGGAGGACCACACGCTTACATGCGAACCCACGACAGTTCCACTGTCGTGGGTTCGCACGTAATCGCTCGGTGGTGTTATCCGAGCTGATTGCCATGATAGGCTGGGAAAGTTCTAGAGTTGGAGGGAGTGCCGACGCGGAGGCCGCGAGTTAAGCGAACGCTCGGGGATTTCCCTGGGCTCCTATAGTTTTGCACAAGGTTTCAATTTGTTGGGCGACCTGCGATCCAATTTTGTGGAGTGAACGTTCAATGCGTAGTCCTAGAGCTCTGATGTGAGTGTGACTGAGCTCGTATTTTTGGTCGAGTCTGTCGAGACGTGCCTGCCAATCCTCCACCTGGGGGTAGCTGTCGGTTGGAGTTTGTGTGTGGATACGCCGAAAGGTATGACCTCCATAAGTACTGCCGTCAGTGTGACCTGCGGAGCAGGCGGAGACAGGGAGTGTGAAGCGGTTCGGTTTTAGAGAGCCTCTACACGGAGTGTGTAGATGCTCTGTGTGTCACTTTGTGCGTGTCTGGACTACTGGGAGTCCCATAGTAGTTCTGCGGAAACTCGCAAGGTGGAGAGAAGTAATGAATAAAGGGAAAATCAGACATCCACCCGTTTGTAGCAATTGCTACAAAGGAAACCCATACGGGTTCCTCGAAAGAAAAGCCTGGTTAGATCAGATGGTAGAGCGGCTGCCCCGGAAAGGCGGTGGTCCTGGGTTCGAGTCCCGGACCAGGACGAATATTTCTTCAACTATGAGGCTTTTCTTTCGAGGAACCCGTATGGGTTTCCTTTGTAGCAATTGCTGCGAACGGGTGGATGTCTGATTTTCCCTTTATTCATTCAGGGAGTCCCATCCTGCGTACTCACTGGTTGTTGATGTTATTGTTGGAGGGGCTGAGATGGCGGTGGCCCAGGTGGCTGCCGCAGAGGAGAGGAAGGGACTCGGGGCTTCTGGATGACTGCCGGTGGCCTGTAGCTGCGCCAGGAGGAAGTCCGAGACGGCCTCCAGTGAGTGGTGGACTCGAGTGATGGAAAGGAACTCGAGCGGTCCTGGGGCTGCCGCTGCAGGCTGCCGCAGTGTTGCCAGTCCCTTCGGCTGGTGTGCTGAAGCGTGACCTGCTTGGCGGGCTCTTCGTGCTTGGGTCTGTTCGCCGCGGCTTGTCGGTGATTCTCTCGCTGCTGGCGCTTGACCATGTAGGGGATCCTGTAGATTTCCTTGCATCGATTGTCACGTGTGAAATGTTCCGCACCGAATAGGCGACAGATTGGTTTGCATGTGTGGTCGTTTGGCGGATTTGATAACCATCGCTGGGCGATCGTTGAGTAACTTACGGTTTTCTGCCCGTGTAACTTAACCTGTTTCAGCAGCGTTTTAGGCCAGCTGCTTTCATAGCGGCACAATGTAAGCGATATCTCTGTCCTAGCCTGCGTTACTGTCATTAGTGGATTTCCACAGGATTAGGCAAAATACTGTGCGCTTGCAGTTCGCTTTGATGTGCTCAACTACCGGCATAACGCAAATCGTTGTCACTCGATTCTGGGGAAAAAGTCTCAGCGATAAGAGTTTCGCAAAAACGTAGAGTTTGCATAAAAACGCTTTTATGTCTTATGACGCTGTCATGTTGATTTGAATAGCCATAACACTTTCAATTGTTTATCTTAGTGAGAGAACTCGTTCAGTTCTGAATTAATAGAGCTAGAATTCCTGCGTGCGTGAAGTGCGAAATGTGTCTTAGCATAGCTTTCGCTGTTGATAGGGGTCCAGGCATAGTCAGTGAAGGGAAACTACTGGACAAAGCAAGGTTCCTAAACATTTCGAAAGAAGCACTGCCCAGTGAAAACACAACGTATTTTTTTTACACTAATCTTAGTACAGATAGGTGTCAGATTTCATTTCAGAATATTGCGTGAACTATCACACAGTTTTCACACACGCTATGTTTAGTAAGTATCTTTGATAACTCAGTTTGCTTGGGGATGTATAAAACACGGTATTTTATACTCTGCGCAGGCGACTAGGTTAAAATATAGCTTCCTACCCACCATACCTAATACTGGGAAATAGTGCGTAACTTACTATTATTATATAGACAAATCTTTCGGAAAAGGTAAGAGGTATTTTTTCATTTCATTAATGTGTAAAGAAACATAATGTAGAGCTGTAGACCTTTTACCACTCAATATGTGACCAATCACCAGTTTAAACAAGGTATATGGCACACCAGAAAGCGCTATAACTAAACAAAAATAAAATATAGACGTAGATTGCGCATGAGATCAGTTTCGTTCATGCGTCCGGCCATTTCCACGCTTATTCGTCGTGGTTACAGTGCCAGTTTCAAACCGTCCAGCAAATTGCATTCACTGTTTACGTTGTTTACATTGTTTACGTTGTTTTTTTATCAGGTACGTCTACAGACGCGCTCCCCCGCTCGGTTGTTCATGAGCCTGCGCCCCTGGGCCCTGTTTACGACACCGAACAGGTGCTCAGAACATGTTGTGGTGTTCGAGGAACAAAAAAATGAATAAATTTAAGGAACTCTTTTTCAAAGAGCACTATAGTTATGGTATATCATTTACGGCTTCTCATAGCTTTGTTCACATAATAATAAATCAAGTAGAATTTACTTGAGCTAGGGAAATGAAATTATTAATGAATTTGGGGAACTCTTTCTTGGCCGTGTGAGGAGACTCTGAGTCTCCTTGATGAGGGTCTGCAGTGAATAATTGATCTAGATAAGCATACTCCTGCACAGACTCTTGAAGCTTATTGGCGATTATGAATTTTTTATCCCTTGCCAGACTATTGAACATTACCCTTACATTCTGAATATTAATTTTCAACTGTTTTACGCTTTCTCTTATGCTTTCTCGGTTGAGGCTATCAATCATTAGTTATAGTTCACCTCCAGTGTAGCTGAACAAGACAATGTCATATGCAAACCAAAAGCTGCTGATATATTCGCCACTGGTCCTCTCCTAATCCTTCCTATTCTAACCAAGACAACAGGCTTGCTTCCGGAAGGGATATTCTGCAATGACTCACACTCATATCATCAACGAAGTAGTTGAGAAATCTGTAGATTACAATTAACCTCTCTATATTGCTTTCATAGGTTATGACAAGGCAATCTGATGCAATAGAGATAGCAGCAGTCATAGAGGCATCGCATTACCAAGGAGTACAGAAGTTGTACGTGAATATCTTGCGAAATATGTACAAATACCCCACCTACCATTGCTCTTCACAAGAAAAGGGGAAAATGACTACCAACAGAGGGGTCAGGCAAGGAGACACAATCTCTTGAATTCTTTTCACTGCATGCCTAGAAGTAGCTATGCTATTGGATATTATTATTCACGAGCAACTTACTCATTGTACTTCGTCCTACCAAATTGTTTAACGAGCTTCAAAGCAACTGAAATGTTGATTTGGAGAATATCCGCACTTAGTGGAATGACAACATGCTTTACATTAGCTCACCCAAAACCACATTCATAATATTACATTCTCCCACACTGATGTTGACTCTTACGTGCTACCTTGTGCTGCTGCCATCAGACAGCATGATGTACCTTGTTTGACTTGGGATCATTCCCTAAAATATAACCCTCACATTCAATTTCTCCTATAGAAAGTTTCCTTTGGCAAACATGTCATCATCAAAACTTGGAATTATTTTCAGCCACACGTATATAACGCCTACGTTGATAGCCATCTCTCATATTCTGTGTGGTTATGGGGAAATACTCTACTCACTTGAAAAATGTGCAGCACATTCGCACCTTCAAAATAGCGCTTTAAGGCTTGGCATATTAAGTCCCATACTCAATCATTTCATGTCACTTTGCCAGAACCTCAACATTCACCCACTTCGGGCGATTTTCAAGCGCGAATATTTCCTTTAGTATTCAAATTCATCCACCTTGAATAGATTTTTCCGCATACGCGAGTAACGGTATCACAAGCACTAACATGACTAGATTTTTTAAACGCGGCAATCTCCTTCTTCACAGTGCTAAAACTAAATATTGGAAGCTTACTTCATTGTTCTCTGGCATTTCTGTTTGTAATTCGGTACCTTATGATGTTAGGTCATCTTCATCAGATTACTAATTTTGCATGCGTTGCAGAAATATTTACTTGCTAAGCTAACATGACCCTTATTGCATTTTCATAAATATTTCGTCCTTATCTCACTTGAAAATTTCGGTTTTCGCAGGCACGCATTTCTGAACACTTGGCCGTACCACGTGATTTACCTGCTGTTACAATTTAATAATGTTAGCACCCGTTGTAGCGCCATTACAATGCATTTTGCGTTACTTTATGTGGACCGCATCGTTGACAAAGCCTCAGTTAAATAGATAATAGAGCACTTTCGAAAAAAAGATCCTGCGTCCATAGCCGATACATTCTTGCCTACATAAGGCCACAGAAACCCTTCTGCACTTCTTGAAGGCTGCTGGACTGTAAGAACGCTTGTTACAGCGGACATTCCTCTGAGAATGTGCTCACGATGGTTGACACTTTAATACTTTTTTTTTCTTCTTATCAATCCTTCCCGCTTTCCCCCTCCCCAAGCGTAGAGTAGCCAACCGGGCACCTCCTTGGTTAACCTTCCTACCTTTCGCTCTTCTTTTCTAGAACACTCTCTTTCATATGTTTCTTGCCTGTTCATTATAGTTTTTATGTGACGCACTTTTTGCATGTTAAGCTTACGTTTTCGGCCACTTGCCGGTGTTTCTCCCTTATTATCGCGCACATTGAGTGAGGAGATCCCACCGGATAGTTCTGGAACTTTGCGACTTCCGACTGCTATATTAATACGGTATTCTCTCTGTAATCAGTTACTGAATAAACTTGAACCACAATTTTTACGATGGTTCATAAAGCTGCCAGTGCCTTTTCTATGTTGTCTGCTGCATAACGGGGTGCTTGCGAGTTGCCGGTGAGAAAATTTAACATGTCCTTCAATTAGCATGTTACCTTTGACAATTGACTCTGCTGTGCTTCAAAGAATTTGCTTAGAAATACTTATATGCTTACCAACTTCAGTTAATAAAGGTAAAATGAGACATCCGCCCAATGTGAGCAATTGCTACAAACAAAATGCATACGGATTCCTCGAAAGGAAAACCTCACAGTTCAATAAAAATTCACCCTGGTCCGGGAATTCTGAGTGGGAAAAAAATTGCTTCTACGAGCATTTTTTTCTTTTTGTTTTATCGACAGAATAAGCTTGTGCGAACTAAGCCACAGCAACGGAACACTATCTTTCCACAGGCAAAACAGTCACTAGATGCCGCTAGCTGCATGGACAAATTAGCGGCATTGAAACGGAGCACCCTTTCCCACTACAACAACATGCAGCCACTTTCGAATTGATACTAAGGAGTCAGCGTTTTACTCAATGCTTATCGCACTTTTCACTACAGATGACAAGAAGCCCAAAAACACATGCGAAGTTGGGATCACGTTTAGCTAAGAGATCATAATTGGGAGTTTACTTCTAGTTCTCTTCATACCAGCAGACATCTCTGAATATGTACCAAGATTTTCCCTCCACTAGCTGCGATGATAGGGTGTTGGATGCTGCACCGCGAAACAATGTGACGTCATGTTCTCATTGACGAATCTTGCTAAGCTTGTCTCTGAAGGCATGTGCGCAGAGTTTTACAGCATTCAGAGGCGGCCTGAGTTAGCGCGTATACCCAAAGGGGAACTGCAACGAAGTCCAACAAAGAACAACTCAAAAAAAAAGAACAAGCATTTGCATGTGTCGTCACGGCGTCCTGGACACCTACTTAAATATATTTTCCATTTTGTTTCGTTTGGTTCAATCACCTTTTGTGATATTTTTGCCTTCATGATTAGTCACCGACTCACTAAAGACCAGCTACCATTTCATGCGTACGTTAACCTTAAAAAAAAGTAGTTAAACGTTCTGTGTGTGTATAACTGAGGCCGCATAATCAGTCACGTTTCTTGAAATTACGCAAAACTGATTTCATTGCTGGTTCCGCAGCATGTGGCTGGATTAATCTCACCTGACACCCGTTTTAGCACGGAGGTCTCTTTCGTTGGATTGGTATGCTGAGAGCTTCAGATATCACTGACACTGACGTAGACAAAAGTGGCCATAGCTTTACGTTGCCGCCGACTGACGTAGTAAGTTTGAAATGAAGGGCTCTGCTTGACCAGTACTTATCAATCTTAGTATTACCATTTAGATTCCATGCATCGTGAGGCTGATAGTGTCTTAATATCTTGCAAGCTGGCTTGTCGCAGCATACACTGACAGGTACGGCTCTTTTGATGCCAGCATGATTTGGGTAAGCATCTCTTCCTGTACACTAGTGAACAGCTGACTGTTCATTCAGTGGCGGCACCTATACTAACAGATCTCCTTACAAATTTCTTCAAATCTGCCTGATTGCTCGTAGATTGCTTGCGGATCCGAAAATGGCGCGAAAATTAGAGCACTTGCAAGAATGCGCCCTTATGAATTATAACTATAACACACAAAAATGTCCCCGCAGTTCTGTTGTCTCTGATCAATCATTCAGGAAAAGTACCAATTTAGGTTTCCGCTTTGTTTTATAATTCCGGAAGCCGAAAAAAGAACTGATATATAGTAGCAATTCAGTGGGCACGCTTATATAGCAAAAAAAAAAAGAATGAAATAAAGAGGTTCATAACTAATTACAATGCAAAAAAAGCTCGCGGGATTCTGCCGACTAGGCCTCACACCAGCAAATGCGTCCCAGGCACCACATCGTAATACAGTCGCAAGAAACGCGCCAGCTGTTCAATAAATTGCAGGATCAGGTTTCTTTATTACAAATGCGAGAACGGGTAATCGATATTTCCCTCGAGCTTTCGTAAAGTTTGAAAAATTGCTTCGCGCCTCAGCAAGAATGAAAACCGGGGACATTTGCGCTTCATCATAATTTTCCCATTTGGAGCAGCGCATACGTGCTTGCGAGAAAACGTCATTGCGGCTCCGTATGCCTCAACAAACAAACAAAAAACTATTCATTGAAGGACGCGACGGGAAGACATAGCGACAGGTAAAATTTTCATTCCTGCATCTTTATTCATGTGAGCCGTTCCCAGTTTATTACTAAAATGGGCATCGTTACCTTTCCATTAATTTTTTCAACGGGATATCAATAACCCTTACGATAAATAATTCGCGTGGGGGCTGACATGCACCTTTCCTTTAAACGTAGCAGTATTTTACCTTCCTACTTCAGGAGTCTTCTGCTTCATTCCGGCGCAAAATAGTGCTACCAATAGTTTGGTTTGTTCTCGGCTTAAAAATTTCGCTGATATGAAAGGATTGCCTTGCTAAATATGACTTCGGTCGCATTTTTTATTCACTTTAGTCAGGATATTTTTTTCCCTCTAATGCATGCATTGCTTTGATGGTTAACTATTGAACTATTTTACACCCTAATGACCATAATATAGAAACCAAGGAGCGTTACTCATTAGTTTTAACCTAGTCCAACTATTTGACTCGGCATTGCATGCAGGAAGCGTAGTTGAAGGTCACACTCCGTTGTCGTTTCAGCAATGGTTGTGATGTACCCGTACTTTGGACCATGTTTTCGTTTGGGATGGAGGCAATCTATTCACCTAGCAAATTTATGAAAGCCTGATTATTAAGCACAATCTTCCTGCAGCGTCTGCTATAATAAGAAAGTGACGGCGTTTCAAGAGCGCTCCTGGGCGAATAGAGTGCTGCGTTGTCTATCAGCGTCTACGAAAAGGAACTAAGTACAGAGGTATTTATTTAGAAACTCTTTTCTACAATTATGACTGCGAATAATTATTGAACACGAATCACTGCTTTAATTGAAAGGTGGCGTCATGCCACATACGCGCTTTTGGACTTGTTGAAACTAGGGCTGGTTGCTTCGCGATAAAAAGTGGCACGGAAAAAAAGGGAAGAGTTGCTCCATTCATGCTCCCGTCTGTCAGCACTTTTATTTTAATAAGTGGTGCATCAACTTGCCCGACGAAACGTTTTTGGTACACTTGTTACATACATATTCAATTCTTGACCCTACTGATACCCTACTCTTGACCCTACTACTTGATCTACTATTAGGGTAGGGTACCAACAAATAAATTATCCAAACAGAAGGATAAAGAAAATGAAAGGCAGGAAGCTTAACTAAACTTGATTCAGCTTAGTCTCCTTATATGAGTGGAAGTGGACGGGCGAGTGAAATAGAAAAAGAGGATAGAGATCACTCAGAAACTCTAAACACGTACATTAGGGGGGGGGGGGGGGGGGCAACTGTCAGGCACTTAGTTACTTGTCATCAGGTAAAGTACAAAAGCTCGTTGGCTTCAGTCCAGAAAGTACAACCACGAAAAGGTGGCTGAGAGTTCAGCATAGGATTAACGTATTCAGATATGTTCAGTACAATAGCTCCTACACGGAACCTGGTCAGCGCAGTCCCACGTGACTTTGCCTGCTACCGAGCAATTGTCATGGATTATGTGGTAAGAAGGCAAAAATTACTTAGTGCAGTCGCGCGCACAAGCTGGACGATAACCTCCTGAAATACACTGACCAGCCAGCAATGAATATACGATGTTATCGTGTGTTCTTGCTACACAGCGTACCGGCCTGCCGTGATTCCCTTTCCTCCAATCCAGGGTAAGCTACCGTGCTCAGTCCCACTTAACCTTTCATTTACCCTCCTCTGTCCCGACCCAAATAAACAAGTCTCTCTCACATCTTCATTAGCGTCATTCCCATCTCATTCACCAGCGCTGACAAGGACGCCTGGGCGTTGAACTAAAGACATCGCCTAGTGATTGCAGGGAGTATGCCAATCAATAACGAAGTGTTTGTACTCGCTAGGTGAGTAGAAAAGGCGGCGCCTTCCATACAACTTTAATTCTTCATCGCTGTCCAGCATCTGCACTTTCGCGTAACCCAGCCATGCTTAGCTCACAGCCAATTTCAGAGCACGTATTTCTGTTCTCTACTGTCTGCGGCCATCCTTGAGGGGCGCTGCTTTACATTACCATCGAGACGACAAACCTGCTGCTAGTAGTTACTTCCTGTTACAGGAAGACTACAGCAGATCACAAAGCTGGGCCTAGCGTGGACATCCACTGTTATTGAAATCACGCGGAATACCATGTGAGTAATGTCGACTGCAATGTGTAAAGGCAATGTGTGTGAGTCATGAGAGTGGCAAGTGCCAAATAAGTATTTTAATGGTTAAAATTAAAACAAATGCAAGTTGCAAGAGTATCTACTAGTACTTCCGAGCCGATACCATTTAAACGAGCTTTAAGCCATTCTTTTTTGTTACTGTTGCCCTGCAGAACACCACACCTTTAGTGTTCCGTTATAGTGCATCATACACTTGGCAGGATATAAGACCTTTCCTATTTAACTGCGCTTCAGTGTTCCCTCTTTTCTTATTGTCAGTGTCATTCACGGCTTTCTCATGTACATATAAATCCAGGCTGCTTCGTCATAAGCATCGAGAGACAAGATAGTATAGTAGCAGCGATAGTAGCAACATTTACAGTAGACAGCAGTAGCAGATTCCAAGACGTCACGAAACGAAGTGATTTTGCATAAAATTTTCCTATTTTCTTTTCTCCTATTCACTTCTCCTATTCTTTCACCTTTCCCCGATTTCCATAAATTACAGTGCAAAGGAACCCACTGTCGGCATACTTTAGGCGTTCTGTCACCCGGTTACGGGGTGGGCACTTCACGTTTCACCAAGACCAGTCGCCGTCTCGGCCCAAAATTCACTTCTTAGGGTTAACGCTCAATACAGAGATACGCCGTAGCAAGAGTTGCGCCAGTGATAACAGCATAGCTTTGCCACAGCGTGCAGAAGCAGCTTAGTAGTCAGGAAAATACTCTTTATCTTGCATAAAATTTTACAGCCACATTGAAATCGACAAAGAGACAATGCAGCTCACGTAAGGTTTACAATATCTGTTTTGTACGAATATTACATCATTGAATATCTACATTATATCGTCATATAAAGAGTAATATTTGTGTGAAAAAGAATTATCAGTAACTTGAAACTGAAACTGTAGTACAGCGTATGGCATGCAGACTCCTGAAGGGGCTCCTACGCACATACTTATTTCACTACAGGGTAGAAAAGAAACCCAACACACGCATATATCTGTGAAGATTGTGATTTCATGTCGGCCTCTTCTGCTTTATCCTGTCGCATTATTTAGCACCTCGCTTCGAAATAAAGTTAGACAGAATGATAACTCCAGCCGGCGACGACGGACTGGGTTCAAATGGTGTGCGTGCTTCCTTCTTCCACATATGGCCAACGCGCTGCGTTAGATCTTAGACGGCCTTTGCCTTTTTCCTTGCTCCAGCAATAGTAGTTCACTGCGTAGCGAGTTTTCTGCGTGCGTCACACGGACGGTTGAAGAAGGCGCTGAAAAAAAAAAAGAAAGCTGCCGCGGCACTCATTCAAGCTCACCTGATCAGACAGCTTCACGTCTATCTCACACGCACAAACACACACATACCCGAATCAAAGATTACTGGGTCTCATTGAGCTGCTTTGCTCCTCGTTATTCTTTGTATACATTAATCCCCTTTTATAACACGGGTTGATGGCCTTTACTGTGCACGCATCACGACATGAAGATATGTCTGCGATGCCATTAGGCGCGCTGAATATAGCATACGCTGGCACCAATGCAGTGCCAGATGTGCCGGTAAAGCCGCGGTGGCTATTTTTGCCGCATGCAACATTCACTGAAAATTTGCCTTTGTGGCAACCGCCGCGCACGCTACGGTTTTTCTTGACAAGATAAATAAAAGTAATTACTTGTGCCGTTAAGGTTGTTTCGACAACGCTGTTTTTAGCAAGAATATTGACTGTCTTAGCATAATGCAGGAAGAATTGCGAAGAAATGCGTTGAGAAGTGTAAGCGGCTTTAGAAAATAAAAACAAGGAACTTTAGGCATACGCAATGCACGTTGTTACAATCTACGTACAGCGAAGATTCATAGAAAGAAATAAAAAGTGGTGAAACATGTGTTTGTCTCTGTGCCATGCGAATGTCATGATGATGATGATCATGAATATAGTGTTTTGTGACGCAAGGGCCAAGTGTAACCAAAGAGCGCTAGGCCAGTGATAATTAGTTCAAAGTGAAGCTATAAATTACGAGCAAAGGATGTGACAAGGCTCTAACGGGGTCTAAAAGACGGTCGCTGTAAAGTGCGTAAAAGCTACATGTAAAAAAACTACGGCAATGACTATGAAGCGTGCCAAGGACACGAAAGATACATTGGTAAATAATTACAACGTACTAAAATTGGTCACAGACAAAAAGATTCCAAAAAAGCACTACTTCCTTAGCAGAGCCTTTGAAGCACAAGGACCTGAAGGCGTGTGCTATACAAGAACTACTATCGCAGCGACATCCTCTGGTGAGAGGATGCGCTACGAAACTATTGGGCTATTAACATGCAAGACCACGTCGTTCAAGAAACGTAGGACAGGTTAACGGTAAAAAGCGGTTCTTTATCAAGAAACATAGCTGGATGGAAAGGGACATGATAGCGGTATGCTAGAGGAAAGTGTTTCCTTCTCTCTCTTTCGGCTTCCCAACACTCCACGAGCACGTGGAGGACGGTGAGCCTCTCACCACATCTACCACAGGTTGGAGGTTCATTACTAGCCAATAGAAAATTGTGAGTACCATATATGTGCCCTTGTCTGAGACGACAGAAGAGAACATCAGTTCGTCGTGTTTTTGTAACGGAGGGCAAAGAACCCTCATTTTGCCTTAATCAACTGGAGCTTATTCTTTGTTTCAACGTCCCACAAACGTTGCCAGTGGCTTCGAAGTTCCGTTCGCAAAAAAGGCTTGAAATCTGTGACAGGAATAGCCGCGGTAGGATTACTAGATTGTGACGTAATTGATGTGGCCATTTGATCTGCTAGCACATTACGCTCGATGCGTCTATGGCCAGGAACACAGCATATTTTCTCCGTGAATCCATAAATGTTATTGCTTTATCTAGTTTTAATTTTTTTATGTGTTTAACCAAATACAATACTGCATAGGCTTCTGCAGTAAACATAGTTGTATGGGGGTTCAATACACCTAATTCAGAGGAAGAGGGCCATACAGCCGCGTAAGAAACGCCTGTATGCGACTTTGATGCATCAGAGTAGAATTCAGAACAAGAGTTACTTCCATTAGAGTTGATGTAAATGCATCCGAATGTTGAGCTCTGGTGCGTATTTCGTATCTCTTGCAAAGGTATATCACATTTTATCACCTGCCACTCCCTAGGCGGTAGCTGCATGGCTAGCAGCATTAAGCGATGTTCGAAGAGTGGGACACACATTTCCACGCTGAGCTCCCTCACACGAAGTGTGAAAGGCTGTCTCACAGAGGGTCCATTATGGAAAAGTGCAGTGCACGTCCAATCGTTCCCACTTTTAGAACACGGATGTTAAAGGTTAGAGTGCACTTTGAGGAAATATGTGAAGCTGATGTATGATCTCCTCTCCAGATGGAGTAACCACAGTAGATTGTGGTCACTGTATATATGTAGACTCATTCGATTCGACATATAAGCTTTCAACGGGGCTTATTGTGAAGGTGTCTGTCGCCAGGTGGAGACCCAGGTGGTGGACGGGATCCAGCATCTTTAGTGCGCCCGGGGAGGCAAAGTTGTATATTACGGCACCAAAGTCTAACTGTGATCTAATGAGGCATGATACATACAAAGATACATGAAACACTTCCTGTCGCTACCCGAGGGTGTGTTAGATAGCATTTTCAGTAAGTTCATTGTTTTGAGACATTTCACTTTGAGATATTTTGTGTGTGCAATTAAAGTAAGCTTAGATTCAAGTATTATATATAGAAATGTGTGCTCTTTGTTGACTGGTATTTCTTATCCACACAGTTACAGTCAAGGATCTGGAACCATGCCAGCCTCTCTAGTAAAAAGAACACAAGAACTTTTGTGGGGGTTGACTTTAAGTTCATATTTGTCTGCCCATTTATACACCTTGTTCAAGCCCTGCTGTACTTGTCTCTCGCACACTGTGACGTTACAGAATTTGAAGCCTATTTGAATGTCGTCCACGTAGACGGAATAAGAAATGGCTTGTGGCAACGAAGCACGAAGTGTGGTCATCTTAAATATAGAGCGTGTGCACCTGAGTACACCTGCCTGGAGTACACCAGTCTCCTCTTTAAATGGACGAACAATACATGGCCGATTTTTACGCGGAATGTAGGATTGGACAAATGGCTTTCTATTAGGTTTAGCATATTGCCACGAATGCTCCTTAGCGCCACGTTGTGTCGTGCGCCTCCTCCATATTGAGGAATATGGATTAAAAAAACGTTTTGTGTAGAAATCTCTCGCGGATGTTTTCTTTAACGCGTACAAGATGATCGGTTGTGGACCGCTCTTCTCTGAAGCCACACTGATAGGGATCAACCACTTTGTTTAGTTCAACGAAATGCGTGAGTCGCCGATTAATCATATTTTCAAACAACTTACAAAGACGATTCGCGAGAAATATTGGGCGGTAGCTCGCTGCCGACGAAGTATCTTTTCCTTGCTTCAAAATGGGAACCACAATCGTTTCTTTCCATGCGTGTGGAAGATATCCGTCAGGCCAAATACTGTAAAAAACTGCAAGTAGTGGGAGTTCTCTATCATGTCAATGTCAGTTGAAGGTCGAACCAAAGACACGAACCACATCATTGACCTTGCAAACTGCCTAAACGCAGCACCTTTGCATCTCCCTGGGTACACACGCGTGCACTGTCGCGCACCCATGCTACGCAATGTAATACACGCGTCGATAGTGTCAGATTTAGTTGCCGTTGTCACAACAGAAGCTTTTGTGCGAGCGTCGCCTAACGGCAATAAAAAAAGAAGATTAGGGACGGAACTCCCCACTGGAGACTTGTCATATAGTGCGTAGTATTCTTTGGTTTCATTCCTTATGAAGCTTATACTCTACCCTTGAAATCTAGACTGCCGTAGTTTAAGAAACAAGCAACTCAAAAAAAAGGAAATACCGCACACACTATAAATATCTCCCCAATAAACTCGTTTTCACCACCGACCTTTTGTTTGGTAAGTGAAAGAAATGCGCTTTTTCTGTCACATAATTTGCCCACCAACGCGCTCGCCTGCGTTCCAAGACGACCTCTTCAAAAGCTTCTCTCTGCTGCTGCAGATGCAGTCCTTTCGTTCCGTGCGTTTTCCGCACGTATGAGCTTGGCCCGCGCAAGCTCTCGCCGGCGTTCCAACTGCCCATCGGTAAGGCCAAATCGAAATGCGCCAAGTGTCTCGACGCGCTCACTTGCCCGCGAGAAAGTTAGGAGGGTGTTCTATGCCACTTCTCGATTCATGCACTCGCGGCCTTATGGTCTGAATATCAAACTTCTGTAGTATGGTCGGTGAAAACATAAAAATTACAAAAAGTTTCACTCAAAAAACATAGTGCGCCTGCTCTTCACGTTGTAACGAGAGCTAAACCAGCTAGAGTCCGCTCCCAGCTTAATGATTTTAGTCGGTTGATGTAAATGGAATCAGGAAATGGCTAATCAGGAAAGAGAAGCTGGTTGTTCCAAGCTAAAATATAACCTTTGGCTGAGTGGTGACGTTATTGACTTTAGTTACTGCTTCTTTACGGGCTGCGCCATTACCGTCGAACTCTTATGCAGCCATGTACGGACAATTTGCTTCCGACACAAGACAGAAATACAAAGTGGCGTATGGCAACAGTTTCAAGGCTTTGTGAAGTGTTGTGTGAGACAGCTGTATACTCCAGGGAAGGCTGCTCAGCAAACATGCACAGCCATGCTTTCACCTGATTTGCCCTCTTAAGTTAAGGATTTTCATTGGCAATATCAGTGGGATATTTTACCTACGAGAAACAGGATTTAGCGCTGGGATATGATAGCGAATGATAAATGCGTACATTGGGCACAAACAGACACACACTCATGTAGTAAACAGTGCGTAGAGGCGCGCACCTTATGAAAGCTGGTTGCAAGAATGTTTGTAATATCCATCGTTCGGGCACCACGGCGGCGAGATTGGTTTGCGAGTCTCGTATACTACAGCGCTAGCTACGTTTAGTGGTGCTTCCGCAACATTGTAGAACAATCTCGACATTCAAATAAAGCAATGTACCCCAGAGTGCACAAACCACGGGCAATAGTATGGGATCCTCTTGTAAAACAGCTGCTCAAACTCGGTGATGCCGAGTTCCTTCGCCGCTGGTCTACGCGGTATCCAACCGTCTCTCGAGGCAAAGTCTTCCTACAGGCAGAATAATGCCCGGATTCTGTTTGCCTGAGTAGAGACTCTGTACTTGTATGTGCCCCGAGTATCATTTATGAATTCGAGGCTGACAATGATGCTTTTGCATGTACACTGTAATAGTGTTTTTCGATGTGTGGCAAAGCCAGTAAGGAGCAGACACGATTTACTATTTTGTTTGCTCATCTGTTTTGTTTATATGCATGTGCGATGCGCTATATTGGACTCTACGTTCATACAGCAGTTGTACGCGTGCCAACAGGAGAATAGAATTTCTTGTAATCTATGGAAATATTGTTTTAGTTGAACAGCGTAGATATAACCTTGCAGCTCTTAAGTTGTCACCGACTACAGACGTCCTGTGTTCGAACCCTGCCATCCCACAGTTTTACTAGTTTATTTTTCTTTTTGTATAACCGTGCTTTGTTTAATGTGATGAGTTTACATAGTTATCAAGCCGTTCAAAGCTCGAAGAACGAAATTTAGGGAAATGCATGTGCTTACCATAATTACGATGCTAGCTGAACCACTCCGCTTGCAGATCCCGCAGACACTCGTACCAAATTTCCCCGTAGTAATTATTGTATAAAAGTCAATGGTTTGGACTTTGGACTTATGTGTGCCGTCACATGGCGGTTTGTGACAAAATACCGCGGCACAGGTTTGTGCGGCCCACAACTAGGTGACGGTAAGCGTACAAAACTTTCTGTATTGACGAAAATTTCCCTATTCAAGCCTAGATGGCGCTACGGATATTTCGGGACATGAAACGGAAGGACCAACCGAACCTAGCAATAAGTCACCCAGGGCACCTAGCCAAAGAATGCTACGGATTAAAAATGTGGCCTAATGGCTACCACATCGGGCTGTGGGGCTAATGCACCAAGGTTTTTTATTTTAATTTTTAGGTCTGAGTTATCCGGAAAGACAGCAGAAGTGCCATGGAGTCACGGCAAGGAAAGTCTGGAAGGGTGCGCGAACAGCGCTTCGCGTTAAAAAAAAAAAAAAACAAGGCGAAACAAAGTCCGCCAGAACCAACTTTTAGTTGACACACTTGTGATAGCTGCGCATTATGACAAGAGACCCGCTAAAGATTTCAGTGACGAACGCGTCCTTCTGTCACCGTGGTGGGACCTTGCAGAGAAAACGGTGGGCGCTTTTATTCTGCATTAAAATAAGAGAAATCACAAAATGTGGTTCATCTTGGTGAAACGCAGCACAGCGCCTCAGTGCGATCAGATTTACGGAGCAAATTTTGTGGACGAACGCGCCCCTCAACATCTTTCAATTTCAGGAAGTAGTGACGCGCGTTCAATTTTTATAAGTAAATTGTTGCCGTGCGATGCGCATAATGAGCCAAATGTCTCAGGCCCTCGCTCGAGCAAAAGAAAATCTTAAAGGTCTTTTGTTCTCCTTTCAGGCGTGCGTCCGTGTTTTAATGGATCGAGCAGCGGAGATCTTTTTGGAAACCAACTATCGGACATTTAATATACGCACGCTTATATATATATATATATATATATATATATATATATATATATATATATATATATATATATATATATATATATATATATATACACACATGCGTGCGTGCGTGCAGGGTGTCGCACGCACCGTCAGCGAAAATGTCAAAATATGTGATTGCCACGTAGCAGGACAGAACCAATGTAATGTGGTTTGCCGTCGCTTGGAGCGGGTCAGACTGTTCTCTCTTATATTTGCTAATTACGTAATTATGATTACATAGTGATGATTAACAATATTGCTCCTAATTACGATAAGCTTCGTTAAAAGATAATCAGAGCAATATTGTTGATCATAACATTGAAGGTTATCAGAAAAAATTCCCGATCTATCTTTGTGTTGCTCAATATGTGCGACATAGGAGTTTTTTTTTTATTCCAAGCGTTAAAGCAAGCCCGCAAAACACGCGAAAATTATGCTGAGTAGTCGAGCGGCTCTTTAGGCGTGTTTTTATGTAAGTATGTACGTGCATTGTGTAAGAACGTAAGTACATTCTGTAAGAACGTAAGTACATACGCTCAATAGAAAGACAAGCAAAGCAATACGCGCACGCGAAAGGGAATTATTAAAGTAAGTCTCTCATTCAACGAATTTCCCATAGCATTAGAAACAGCGTATCGCAAAGTACAGCCGGCTGCGAGCAGGAAAGCCCGCTTTAGTGTGGTGTTGTACCAGGGCTCAACCCCCCGTTCTTGGCAAAGGGCCATAACTGCAATCACGTCCGGCGAGAATGCGAGGCCCAGATTTATATTTCCTGTTTTGAGACCTCTAAGCCTTAGCCGAAACCTGTCGGCACGCGAATTACGCGGCCTGCGCTGTATCCTGGCGCAACACGTATACGCGGCCCGTAAACGTGGACTAGCATGTTTGTTCTCTTGGGGAGCCATCGTATGCCAACAACTTTCTTGTTCCACTCTTCATTCGTGTTTTTCTTCTCTTTGCCTGCAACCGGGAAGCATGCTTGCAGCCGGAAAAGGTGATCCCCGAGTGCAGAATGGTAGAACAACTATTTTAGGGTCAACGCCCCCCTGGCGTTACTCTCGTTGTGGACACCCGGGTTATGCCATAGTGCAAAAGCATTCGCTATGTTTGCATAGCCCAAGCTTTGTTTCGAGCTTTAGTTGCCAAGAGGGGTGGTGTCATGCCAGAATTACGAAACAATTAATGTCCCCTCGCGCTATACTTCTATATTGCATTCAGATGTGATCCCACTGTAAACTTTGACATAGCGGTAGGTGCGCGCTATTTATAAGCCTGACAGAAGTAATGTACCCACATCCAAAGTGCAAGGGCAAAAACAAAAAGAAGCTGTTGCTGAAGTTTCTTTATCCGAATACATGCGCTTCGGGTCAGATAACTTTCTGTAGCTCAATTTCCAGCGCCAGATTATTAATCATATTATAATACACAAATAAATGAACTCAAAGCTAGAAAGGGCGATGTAGTGCGTTGTGAGGCACGTGCTTTTAAATTTAGGTTTAATGTACTCATCGAGACTCTTACGTAAGTGCTCTCTAAACAAGTTCTCCCGCTCTAAAAGGGATTTGTGTTGTATAAGCGGGTATAAAATATTAAAGAAAAAACGCCGCCGTTTGCAAAAGAGTAAATGCGGGGATTTGTGAGGCAGCCTTAATGCCTCGCTTCCAACCCGCACCACTGATGTCCGTGCTCTTGCCTGCTCTTGCTTTAGAAAGTATTTGTACCGTTCTTTTAAAGCGCGTCTCGCACCAGCGCTTTGCTTATTTACGTACAGGTGAGACACGCTTTAAATGAATGGTACAAACACTTTCTAAAATTGTGCAGGTACGCAACGACTAATCCTAATAACGCGTTTACTATCAAAAGAAAATCTCGCGAACACATCCGCAAAGTAAACTGATACTCAAATGCGCCGTTTCAGGCTTCTAACATGCAACCTTTACTTGACATTAAATCACATGTCACACAAAAAGGAAGGTTATCTGTTTAAAAAAGAACGATGTATCTTGAAAATAAAGCTTGAAAATTTTATGTTTGCCCTAACCATACCTCCCAGAACACGAGCGATGCTTCTAAAACAAACAATCTTAACAAAACTTTAAACTTGCTTATTTAAACTGTCTGCAGTCTCGGAGATCTGAAAACTTCTAACCAAGCATTAAACATTTATTTGAAAGTTCTCAGGCCTATGACCTTTTTTTTCTCATGCCAGGAATAGCTGCGACGGACACCGGCGGCGGCGGCGTAAAACGTCGCCAACAGAAATGGCTATTGGAATGAGTCCATAACAGCTCACGCTGCAATAAAACGAGTGGGCAAAGAGAAAATACCCAGTTGATGCCTCCTCTGCTTTCTTTTTACAGTTAATCTGCGGGAATTTCGTTGTAAAATATCAGCATTGATAAGGTATGCGCTTTCCTTCTCAATTTCCAAAAACATTGGCGTTTTATTAACTCTAAATTTAGCTCTTAATCACCACATACTGCACAATCTGTAAGCTCACCTGCAAGCAGTGCAATAATTTAGTTGAGTACTAGAAGTCGCCACGGAATCACTCAAGCAGATTAATGTACCAAGATCTGTAGTGATATATTTGTAAACGTCTACTCATACATATACTCGTATAAGTCATAAAATTAGTAGCTAGTCGCACCTAGATTAAGTAGATAAAGTTTTGAATAGCTATATGGGAGCAAGAGTTGGTGCTCCTAGACACGCATACCTCAAGTAGCAGTAATATCTGAACCGCAATTGGCTGCGCCATTAAGACGCTGTACTTAAAGCAGAGCTAGCTTTCGATAGGTTGCTTTGATTATCGGCAGCCACCTACTCCCACGGGCACAGATTTCGCATCATTTCCATAGGATATAAAGCACTCCGCTCCTCTCGAGCTAGAAGCTGTGCTGGTGCTACTTGAGAAAGACAACGACTATTGAGTCCACTCCGTAACATGGCACAAACCACTTGTGCGGCATCCTTTTACGGCGACAGTCTATGCATGCCGACACCGGTTTAAAAGCGAAGCATACTTTGCCCCGTTCCAGGCACTTCAAGGTAGGCAAGTCGGCAGGGTGGTAGGTTGGCCGAGCGATGAGTAGGAGGTTAGGTGGGTAGTTCCATGCCTCGAATGGTTCCGATCTTCTCGAATAAGAAGATGGTTACAAATTGAACGCGCACTTGGACTTCATGTATAACATCAGGCGATTATTTAAATGCTTGGCAACTAAAAGCGATGTGTATAATTGTGCTTACATGCAATATGTTATGTCGCGCAATGTTTATGTTTATCCACTGCAAAGGCCGCAACGTTGGTGCAAATGCCTCACAGTTTACCGGTGAGACCTGGAAAAACAAATACAAGCCTCACATAACGTTTAGGGATTGCTATAAAACGAGTATTGCGTAATTATTTGAAAAGCGCATATTTACCCTAAACACTTGAAAACTACGGTACAAGTCGCCTATAACATGACCTCAATTTCCTCTATATATAACATTGCTGCCGGTTTTTGTCCTGATAAGGCAATGGGGTAACTTTCTGAGTGATTCACATGACATATCGAAGCACGCTTAAAAGGACAGTTCAGTAGTTTTCGTATAGCCACCAATTACTCACACACTTTAAAGTTGTTCCGCAAGTTACCCCTAATATTTTGCATATTTACTCACATATAAAATTCGTGAGTGATTAGGTCAATCGTGATAACAGGCATATAATGTTTATGTGCGCTTCTAGTCTATCAGCGTCGTTGAAAAGCAATAATAAAAGGTAAACAATTAGGAAAGTAATGAAAATAACTTGAGGAAGCAAAAAATATTTTAAAGGCTGCGAAAACACTCTTTATTGAAACAATAAAAACTGTCTAATATAATAGTTCCAGAATAATAGAATAATTTCCTCAAGACTCCACTAACGCCAGCGTCAACCAAGAATGTCTTGCTTTCTTTAGGTTTGAATAGGGGGGGGGGGGGTGGAGTGGAGGGGGAGGCATACGTATGGCAAACGGAAATGGTCAGAGGCACGCTATCTGTTATTTAGTTGTTGGACTTGTTTTGCAATATTTGTACTTAACGTTTCCACCATCCGTGGCCAAAACCACTTTCAAAGGCATTTTTTCACAAAAGACTCATAAGTCTGCACGTGTAGAAACATCATTTCAACGTGTTACAACTTAAGGATTAGCGTTCTTACGTTTAACAGATGTGGTAATGAAGCCATCGGTTTCTGCACCGCATTCCCTTCGGTTTCATACATTATATTTTTTCTTCCAAATTAGGAAAGAACACAAAAGCAATAGCGACCGCCAGAGGGCATACCGCAAGACACGAGAGAACAGCCTAAGCCAGATTTAACTTAAAGTGCACTTTCGTGTAACGTATGAGTTATTCCAATTTTATTTAAGATAAACCCACGGCTCCTCCGCATAACACGGCTCCGCTGAGCACGCTGATCAGTTGTAGGACTAGCTGTACTCGGGTGACGTAACTTTATTATCGTTGGCCAGTGGGAGCTGTTTCTTCCGTACGACCTCCATACTTGCGTGCATTATTTCCCAAGCTGAAACAAGACATAGCAGCAGGGTTGCCATATCGTAACGGAGACTCCGCGATGTTTATGACGGTGCATAGCCTTGACACAGACAAATTAGCCATATAGGGTATCCAACTTTTACCTTCGACATATTTATAGCACGATGTCATAACGGCCGTCAGTAGCTATGACCTGAAAAGAAGGCCATTTATTTTCACTGCAGCTTGTTGGCAAACAGGCAAGTGTCCTGTTTTCGCTTTTCTGGGCTCAGAATGTGGTCAAATATGCTTATCTATGCGAAATGGTAAACAAGCTATTGCGACGCCTTCCCAGATGGATACTACTGGTGTTATTTTTAAACCATAGTGCAAGAAAGTGAGCGAAAAAAAAATGTTACGCATGTTAGATTCTTCATATCTGATACACCAATAGTATAAAAACTAAGAGAACCGCAATGTGCCACTTTGCTGACGGGCAGAAAATTTCCCTGACGCTCTAAGTGGTGGTTCAGACACCGCGACTCTGGGCAAGCTAATTTTCTGCTTCCTCTGAATGCAGTCGCAATGAGCACGCTGAGTGAAAACGTTCATGTCTGCCATACCTTGCAACTTTTCGCACAGAGCAGTTGTTATTGTAGTCTAGGTCGGCAATCTCTTTTGGCTACCCTAAAGCGCACAAATGCAGCCTCATCTGTCTCTCTTCCACTTCTCTGTTTCGCTTATTTCTGCCAACAAGCATAGACGAACTAAAGAAAAAACGCTCCCCCCCCCCCTCGCTCACCCCATCACGCATCTTGAAACACGCGCGCACTGAGACAGCTGCTGCTCAAGAAATACCGTTCTGGAAGCCATTTTCTAAAAGTAGAGGTACGAGGTCCCTTTGCTTGAGTTTCTTAGAAAGAGAACTTTTAAACTCCATTGAGCTGGCAATCCCGTGATTACAGTCTTACAACTATCTCACAAAGTTTTGTGTAGAACGCAATAAACGTTGCACCACTTGGAAGTGCCACGATTGCGAAACCCAAATTGCCGGCGTGTATGTCTAGTTTCTCCCAAGTAGAGGAACGCGCCAGAAGAATGAAGCAAAGACAAATACGGCTATATTTTCTTGCGCGCTCATTCCTCAGATTGCTTAGCTTGCACAGCTTGCACGCCATCCGACAGCGTGGAGTTGACGACACAGCTCTAGACTAAGTGCAGCGGGTTTCGTGCTGCCATCTTGCTGCCAGCATTACAGTACTCAGTATTTATCTCAAGTAAGAAGAATCTTGAATAGCGGAAACTTATGCATGTACGGTGATTTCGTGTTTCAACTTCCTCAGCGCCAAAACGCTCCCCAAAAATGTTTTTTTTTTATGTGAAAGAGCTCTTCATGCCGAAGGAAACACTGGCACACTTTCTGCTCGTCACCACCTGTTTCCAGGCTACAATATCGCCTAACTCTAGTAGCAGTCGCGCCACCAACCTAAATTTAATTTATACCAAATAGACATTATTTCTCGAACCCACTAGCTGCTTTTCCAAATGTATCAGCGCAGGTGCACGGTCGATAGATGTTTCTGCATTGCTCCAGTTTCTTAGTGTTGCGGGCCTAAAGGATGGACTTTGAAAACACTGCGAGCTATACTCCTAAATTATGTACAGGTTTAATCTCTCAACACATCTCTTCCTTCTATTTCTTTTTCAGTTACGTTAACCTACGTGTATGGTTGCCAATCAAAGCTCCACCTGGTTAAGTGCCCTGCATATGACTGCGCTTGTTCCGTTCATGTTTTTCCTCGATTGCTGTATTTCCCCCCTTCCTTTGTACTTTGCATGTGTGGTCGTAGGGCTTATGAGCATTTAAGCTCACAGTGCCAATTAAAGGCGAGGGCGGTCGCCGAAGGCTACATACTTTGATTGAATAGAGCAATATGATGACGACGAAAGTTCACTTTATAAGCGTGTATTTGATTTTTACCAAATAACCAATGCACGGAGAACGCTGTTTTCACAGTGTTGATAGGGCGTGTGCATCTCACCACAAGGCTTTGCGTGGCTTCGTGTCTTCTCCAACAGTCTTCGTGTGCTCACAACACATATAATTTCTTTGTCGGCCCATAGAGCAATGATATTCAGTAGCCGTGTGCTAACTTTCCGAGCTGCCTTATAGCACATGAAGCTTCAGCAGCTTAGCTCTCCAATGTACTTTTGCAAAGCATAAGCAGGATAAGGCCCCTTGGGAGAGAGAGAGAGCAAATGATAAAGGAAAGGTAGGGAGGTTAACCAGGACTGAGCCCGGTTGGCTACCCTACACTGGGGAAAGGGAAAAGGGGACGGAAAGATTAAAAGAAGAAGAGAAAGTCTACTGGGTATATCGTTCGGTCACTCAGTTCGGATCACAAACGCTGACTCAAACCAGTTGCCTTCAAATATCGCAGCAGAGCTTTTGTGGCCTTTTGTAGCTGCGATATGCGAGGCCATGGTCCCAAGATCTTCTTCAAGGTGAACGGTGTTCTATCTAGCTGATTGAGAGCTGTGCAGAGGTCATGTCTTTCGTTTTGAAAAGATGGGCAGTAGCACAGTAGATGTTCTATAGTTTACTCGGCACCGCAGGCATTACAGTTGGCGCTATCAGTCATTCCAATCAAAACCGTATATGCATTGGTGAATGCGACGCCCAAGCGTAAGCGGCACAGCATTGTTTCTTCATTTCGCAGAAGCCCTGGTAACAGCCGCAGTTGCATAGAGGGGTCGAGGGAATGCAATCGTTCTTGGGTGAATTCAGGTGTGTGCCACTTCTCTAATGTCATACGGTGTGCTACCTTGCTTAGGTGTTGGGCTGCGTCGGTGCGCGATAAAGGTACAGAAACAAGGGTTGCTCCTTCGTGTGCTTTCCTAGCAGCTTCGTCAGCGAGGTCGGTGCCGGAGATACCGCAGTGGCCAGGCAGCCACTGAAACACGACGTCGTGTCCTTTCGCTATCATACGATGGTGCATTTCTCGTATCTCCGACACTAGTTGTTCACACGACCCGCGACGAAGAGATGACAGAAGACATTGTAAGGCCGCCTTCGAATCGCAGAATATTGCCCACCGATTAGCGGGTTGGTTGTTAATGTAATCAACGGCACCTCGGAGGGCAACAAGCTCCGATGCGGTCGATGTTGTCATATGAGAAATCTTGTATCGGACGCTAATTTATCGTGATGGTATAACCACTGCGCCGGTGGAGCTGGTCTGAGTGGAAGAGCCATCCGTATATATGTGGACTCGGTCAAAGTAGAAAGTGTTCAAACAATCCAGAGCTGCTTGCTTCAGGGCCAAGGTAGGCAGGTCGGTCTTCTTCCTTATCCCTGGAACCGTGAGACGCACTTGAGGTTGTTCTAAACACCACAAAGCTGAGGTTGAACGTGCGGAGGGTGTGAAGCCCGATGGTAGACAGGCACGATGGATGCTGACCTCGTTGGAGAAGGACGCCTGTGGTCGTCGTTCTGGCAGGCAGGCAAGAGAGCTTGATTGCATGCGTGAAACATGACGAACATGGGCCCTAAGCGTGTCGATGCTAATGTAAGTCGCGATCGGATGGTCTCGAGCCATTATAATGGTTCCTGCTGTTGAGGCGCTCCGCGGAAGTCCTAGGCAAACACGTAGTGCCTGTGCTTGCACGCTCTGTAGTTCTCGAAGATTTGACTTGCATGTTTTAGCAAGCACGGGAGAACTGTAACGTAGCAATCCGATGAAAAGTGCTCGATATAACTGTAGCATGGAGCCCACTGAGGCTCCCCATGTTTTCCCAGCGATAAACTTGAAGACATGAACAATAGATGTGAGCTTCTTCTTCAAGTGGGCAACATGAGGGCTCCAAGAGAGGTCCCGGTCCACAATGACACCCAAAAACCGATGATTTTTCTTGTAGGAGGTAGGCTGGCCATTAATGCACACTGGATAATGAGACATTGGTTTTCGTGTGAAAGCGACTAACGCACATTTTTCTGTAGAGATGGTAAGGCCTTGTGTGTGAAGATAGTGAGATGCCTGTGTTGCTGCTTTCTGTAGCCTTGCGCGAACCTGCAGACGAGTGACCGCTGATGACCAGATGCAGATGTCATCGGCGTAGATTGAGACACTCACTGTTTCCGGTAGGGATTCGGCCAGCCCAAGAAGCGCGAGGTTGAAAAGAATAGGGCTTAGAACCCCACCTTGGGGAACTCCTCGGCATGTGTAGTGGTCGGTAGTGGGACCATCTTCCGTACGTACGAACATGGACCTTTGTGTCAAGTAGTTTCTGATCCATCGATATACTCGCCCTCCTAGTTCAATTGTCAAAAGTGCGTCTAGAATGGGTTGATGGGAAACGTTGTCGTAAGCGCCTTTCACGTCCAGAAAGAGCGCTACTGATAATCGTTTCCAAGATTTTTGCTGTTCTACAGATGACACTAAATCGATGACGCTGTCAATCGATGAACGGCCTCGTCGAAATCCCGCCATAGAATCAGGGTAAATCTTGTGGTGTTCTAGGTACCATTCGAGACGCATGAGGATCATGCGTTCCATGAGTTTCCCGACGCAGCTTGCAAGTGCTATAGGCCGATACGATGCCAGTTCGAGCGGCGACTTTCCTGCTTTTAGTAGCGGTACCAGGCGGCTGCGTTTCCACTCCTGTGGGACGACACCATCTTGCCATGAACTATTAAAAAGGCTGAGGAGTTCTCTTCGTGCTTCTCGGCCTAGGTGGCGCAAAGCAGTATATGTTATGCCATCGGGCCCTGGTGAAGACGAACACCTACAGAGCGCCATAGCAGCTTCTAATTCTTCCATAGAGAATGGAGCCTCCATGCTGGTATCTCGTGGACCGGGGATGTCGCTTAAAGCCATGTCAGGGACTAAAACTGTGCCGCCGGCGATTTGCGCGCAAAATTCCTCTGCAACGTCTATCTCGCGGCGGTTTTGATAGGGAGCGAGGGCGTTAAAAGGGTGTCGTTGCTGGGGTCTTGAGCAAAGACCCCGTAGGGTACGCCACACACGGGACAATGGCTTGCGGGGGTCCAGTGACTCGCAAAAGCATTTCCATCTTTGATCTGCTAGCTTATCCATTCGGCGTCTTATCTTCTTTTGCATGCGCCGAGCTTCTCTGAGGTCAAGAATTGACTTTGTGCGCCTGTACCTCCTTTCAGCACGGCGGCGTATTGTACGAAGCCTTTCCAATTCAATGTCATTCTCTGTACGCTTTTTCGAATGTGTGAAGCAACGCGTGCAATCTTGCATTGCGTCTGCAATTATGTCTTCTAATCTGCGTGCGATATGTTTCTTGCAGGTGTCTTCTACTCGATCTTGAAAGACTGTCCAATCGATTTGACGAGATACATCCGGTAATGCGGCGTCTAGACCATTGATTCTCACATAGGTCGGAATATGATCACTTCCATGGGTTTCAATATCAGTGAACCACTGCACGCTCGAAGTCAGGCAACGTGACACCAAAGTCAAGTCAAGGCAGCTACTGTACGTTGTTCCTCGCAGAAATGTCGGACTTCCGTCATTTAGAAGACACAGGTTGTGGCCTGATGCAAAGGATATTAGTGACCTGCCCCTCGAATTTATCCTGGAGCTTCCCCATATATGGTGGTGAGCGTTGAAGTCCCCTGTTATTATCCAAGGACCGGGAGTAGTAGCCATAATATCTTCTAGTCTTTTGCTGTCAAACTGACTTGTTGGGGATAGGTAGACGCCAATAATAGTAAAAGACAGCCTCTTCTTTTTCACACTAACACAGACGTATTGGTTACCGTCGTGTGGCGCTACGGGTTGCGAAAAATACGTTAGGTCCTTGCGAATATAAACCAGAACCTTACTACTACGGGCACACGTTGTTGAAACAAAAGGTTCATATCCCGATAGTCTTATGGAGGCTGATAAGTTCGGTTCACAGATCACCAGTATAGGAAAGTGGTAGTCAAACACGAACTGTCGAAAATCCGAAATACGTGACCTTAGGCCTCTCGCATTCCATTGGAATATGGAGGCACTTCTCACATCATCCCGGAACGATCGCTGTTGCTGTCGATGAGCCATGGTTCTGCTGTAGAAGTTCTCAAGCACTGGACTTCTGAAGGCTCGCTAGAACCGGATTGATGGCATCCAGCACTTGCAACGCACTTCGAGCTGTTGGTGTCTGTATCTTGTCCAGAAGAACACGAATGGCACTCACCAGAGAGCTGATCATGACAACAATTTGTTGATCTTGGTCCGTCAGTTTTTCAGGAACAGTCGAAGTGTCCCTTGCTGTAGACGTCTGATTTCGTTCAGTAGGAGCATGTAGCCTCGGGAGTGCAGGCCACGCGTCAGCAGCAGGGCTGTTCGTTGCATCTTTGTCCTTTGAGCTGACTGCGTTTGGCCTGGGCGGAAGAGTGGGTGGCAGTGTACGTGGTTCGCGCTCTGCAGAGGCTTTGGAGGTTCGTGATCGACGTCGGCGACGCGATCGTCGCCGCCTAATAGATGTTGCTGCTTCTCGGTGAGACGAGTGGTCTCTAACCATTTTCCTCAATATTGCCATTTCCTTGCGAACTAACGGGCATTCCTTCGAGGAGGCATCGTGAGGGCCGCTGCAGTTTGTGCACTTCAGCACACTGGCTTCGCACGTGTTAGTGGTGTGGGGCCCAGTGCAGCGAGAACAGACGGTAGTGTTCTTGCACACACTACTCACATGCCCAAACTTCATGCACTTCCAGCACTGCAGCGGTTTTGGTATGAAGGGGCGAACTGCGTGTCGGAAGTGGCCCACTTTTACATGCGATGGTAGGGATTCGCCTTTAAATATGATTTTGACACACCGTGACGTGCCGAGACGAAACGCGTTTGTGATGGTGTTTTCTGTAGCTGGCTTGATTAAGATCGACAGATCGGAGTCGGCAATGGTCTCATCAACATCGTAAATTACGCCACTACTGATTTGTTTGCCCAGCGGAATATGAGGGCGGACTTTCATCCCGTCAAGTTCCGTGACATTGCGCAAGGAATCCAACGCAGCCGCGTGTTCTACGTCAATTGCTAGGACGTTCTTACGGGTGTTCACCCTGATGTCTTTGATTTCGTTTGGAACCAGCGCCTCTAGATGAGAAGACACGGCTTGCCTGTTGAGGCGTCTCAGGTTGTCAGTAGCGAGAACTGGCGTGAACAGGATGGTGAGCTCCTCGGTATTCCGCGAAGATCTCACGGTGGACTCACTCGAATTCGAGGATGCGCTGAGAAACCTTCGTTTTGCTTTACGACTCCGCACCAGCTCGAAGGCGTCGTCACAAGAATCTTCACCGCTGACATAGTACTGCATGGTGTCGTCGCTGTCAGTGTCGCTCTCGGTGCCGTTGCGCTTCCTGGAGGCAGCCGTCGCGGGCACTGCCGAGTCCGGCGGACGCGCGTGAGATTCCATCTCCATCGCAGTTAAGGAGGAAATAGCAGTTCACTGGCAAAGTCTAAAAAAATCCACAAAATAAGTAGAGCTTTAAGACTCGGTGTTCTGCCTGAAAGGCACTTCGTCTTCCTCTCAGGCCCCTTGGGATATTACTAAGGAGCTTATAGAGCCTTCCGGGAACACATTACAGACTTTCTGAAGTAAATACCATCTACAGCGAGAAACAGAGAGACGATCAGTGCTCTAGAGCTTCGAGTTACGGCTAAGTACGCCAACGAAATGGAGGTGTTTCAATATGGAGAAACGAAAGACCTTTCGACAGACGACAAGGAAAAAAAGGAACTTGTAAGAAAGTGCACATATTGCATGTTGTCACGCTTTTTTATCTTGGGTATCCGTATGGGAACGCACCACTTCCATTTATTCAATATTTATGTTTCTATCCGGAAAGAAAAATGCATCAGGTCGAGTGCGTCGTCCCAGTCTGATCTAGTACTTCTTAGCTGACACTATTGGTTTGTGTGAGAAATATCAGTTGGTTTACCCCTCCCCCTCCAAAAAATAAGAAGAAGAATAGGAAAGATGTCACGGGTCGCCGCTGCATGCAGAACTAATGGAATTTTTTTGGTGTATATTTCATGGCAATATGCGCGTTCCGCTGGCAATTTGTCTTAGTGGTAGCGGCGCTGTGCCGCTGAGCCACTATTGCCGAGGTAATGTAGGCTGAATTCAAGGTCACGATGGTTGAATACTGATGAGAGCTGGGCATAAGATAGGCAGCATACTTAAATTTAGATTCACATTACAGAACGTTACAACTATTGCAGCACTTCCATTACGGCATCGCTCGAAAATAATGCTTACGACGTGCAATTTTAATGCACAAATATCTTACGTAAGGCTTAAAGGCGCTGAAATCTGCAAACTTAGCTCATCATCATGCTGAACTGCCTCCAAACATTTTAAGCTTCGAAAAAAAAATGACAAAAGCCCGAACAACGAGACTTGTAACTTATAAAATATATGTCATTTCGCGATAAAGGGCGCAGTAGTGGTTATCAGAAGAAGAGTGTAGCGAAATTGCCCCAGAGCATATTGTCCAGCAACGGAGGAGTCCCGTAACCAACTGTTTCCAAAAAGCGAAGTTGTGGTTAAAACGAATGTTCAAGAGACCGTTAAGACGTCAAGCATGGACTGTGCTAAACTAAAAGAGTAAGCTGATATAGAAACAAGCTATACAAACTGGCTCCTTCTCATTGAAGGCGTTCCAGTTTTTTCTTTTCAAAGATAAGAAATTGAATTTGTATCACCAACTATTGTATAAACATCACACCCATACTGCCACAACAAATTGGGATTCTTCTATCCTTCTTGCACTGAGGCTTCTAAAGTTCTAAGTTGCTCCTGCCGTAAATTGTATTGTGGTCTCAATTAACGAAAAAGTGTTTTGGTAACCAGTGAAAGGTTTCCATAGTTCTACGTGCTCTCCGCTTTTACGGAACATGCTGCATGCAGAGTAAATGAACCCGAGGGTGACTTATGAGGTCGAACGGTACGTGTACGATCACGTGTATGTGTTCACCGACTCTAGTTCCTCGTGAGTGCATAGGAGAGCTACATAACATGAGTCAGGTCCAAGCCGTTGTACTTATCGCTCTTTTCTTCTACTCTTATGCTCCTGCTATGTCTTCTCTTTTCTCCGTAACATCATTGTCGCCTAAGAAATAAAGCATCAACCGGAGGCGGCACTTTCGCTTAAAACGAGAGTCTGCTGAGTCGGCTTCGCCAAATTATTGGTCCGAAGGCAGGATTTGCTTAGTCTGTATGAAAAATATTAGGTGAACCTGAGTAGTTGTCCACCTGCGCTGCGCGTAGCTGTACTGATTCACTGTCTAGCGGCTCAATGTGTCTTGAATGGGGATCAAAATTGTTGCAACACTTCGGCCCGGCATTTCTTTTTTTACTGTGACATGCCGTACCCTCTTCCACGCACTTTGTCTCTACACATAAACACGTTGCCAAGGCAGTGCGTGCCTGAGATTCAAAACCCTGGTTGAAATTAAGGAATGCTAACGGCATTTATCACCTTTCACGATCACACACACTAATCATTAGATGCATTTCCAATCACTTTACCATTGTCGCATACCAGTTGATCTAAAATGCAGCAGCCAAGCGCCCAGGTCTACTTTCTCGAATTTTCAACAAGTTTAATTTCAGATAATCCATAAGGTGTAAATCAGCTTTAATTCAAATATCAAGACAAATAATATAGTAAACAAAAAAGAAAATGAATATCTCCGTGCTTTTTCTAACTCATTTGTGAAAGTACGATAATTTGTTGGGCACACAAACCGACAGCCTTGTGCACATCCGTTGTTTACTACGAAAAAACCCGCCGTGGTTGTGGCTACGTGGCTTAGTGGCTACGGTGTTGGGTTGCTGAGCAGGAGATCACGGGATCGAATTCTGTCCATGGCGGCGCCTTTCGATGGGGATGAAATGCGCAAACACCCGTGTACTTATATTTAGGTGCACGTTAAAGAACCCCAGGTGGTCCAAATTTCCGCAGTCCTCCACTACGGCGTGCCCCTTACTTAACCAGATCGTTGTTTTGGCACGTAAAACCACATAATTTATTAATGAATAACTACGGAGAACCAATTACTACTTACGGAATAATGTGTTTCACTTAGGCCATAGTTAAATGGTTGCTTTTTGTCGTAGAGCTCCCAAATAGAAGTTTTACTTCATAGATATTCAGTGTACAGATGATGTGTCAGCCTGTTCTAAAATCTTAACAGTTCACTTGACGCATAGACAGACAGTGCATAGTTATTTAAGGATTTTCATACAAGGTGTATATAAAGTTTGTAATGAATATTTATACAATTTTCCAGCTATATCCCTGCACTGCAAAGCTGTTTTATTCGAGGCAGGTTGTTTAGTTATACAAACACAATTACTGGACCTTTTCAAGCACGTACGAAATTATTTTTTCCCCACTCATGTGCTCCATTTGGAGATCCTGTCGCTTACGCTTCACTCTAATCTAGATGAAGCTACTATAGAAAAACGTTTTTCTGTGTAGCCCCATAACATCAAAGCTAAAGTGAACAATATTATGTTGCACCGCTGCTTTCACAAACAAGGGCCTATACATGGTGCTGTCAAAACTGTGGCCGCATTGTTTGCTTTACTAGGCGTAGAAAAATAATCAGAACTTCCACACGGCGAGGAAGCTGGGTGGCAAATATCACCCAAAAGAGATAAACATGGTTGGCACGTTGAAAAATATTAATTGCCCTCCGACCAGATTCTTTATACATGTAGATAGCAAAGAATTGTCTGCTATCGTGTGCTGTGACCACAGGCTTATGCAGTTCCCTATTGCATTTGCGTCTGTATCGAGCGAAGCCAAAAATTTCACCACAGTGCAGAACTGCCGTAAAGCATGGTGGCGCAGTATTTGACTTCGTGCAGCCTTCAGCTAAAAAGATGCAGCTACAACACTGAAAAACTATCCTGAGACCACAAATTAGGTTTCGAGCCGTATTTGCTTACAAATCAAGTGTAAACAGAGAGATGCAACCTGCAACCTAGTGCAAATAGAGGAACTCTAAGCAGCTTCCCCTACCCTCCCCCCCCCCCTTCCCATTTCCCTAACCAGGAACCGGCTTTCTTTATCACTGCCAACACATACAAAAAAAAAAACACGTGGTAGGATAGGTTGGTTAGTCCGGTGCCAAGTGAACAGTATGCGACTATTTTATCGTCGTCGCCTCATAAAAGTTTTAACCTCGTAGAAAACCCTATCAGCACACAAAAAATGGTGTTTAAGTACTGCCCAGATTAAAAGTTACGGTCCGAAGAGCCGACGAGCAGTATAAGGCCAACAGCGATTTCGGTGGTACTCTTCCGTAATCAAAGGGGCCCGTTTTGCTGTAAGAGTCGTTGCGTTGAGGCACTGAGGTTGGAGGCGCAAGTATGGGAACCCAAACATGCGTAGATTTAGCATAGGTGCCATCATCGTTGTCAGATTCTGAGGGCAATTTTCTTATACACGCCGTGCAGGCAATGAGGCCAAATTATGTATTTCAGTTTGATATTTCCGCTGCCTCTCAAGCAAAGCTACTCGCATGTTATTTGTTGTCATAGTTGTCAAGGTGCCTTTAAACAACAGATCTGCTGAAACACGTGCCAAAATTGGGGGTAATCCTTGCATATCTTTTTGTTAATAGGAGTTATCATGAACCTTAATGCTTACAATTTTGCTGTTTTTGTGACTTGTAGGGTATTTTTATATTACCACAACTCTTGTGCTTTGATATGTAATGATGTGCAATCTTTGACACGCTTAAAGCACCAGATGTTTCCATACGGCCTTTGCTGTAGATTAATTACGTCGCAACTGTCATTATTTCATTCTATATTTTTTTTATTTTTCTTGTGGCAGGTATGAGAACATCATATTATCTAGTAGGACTCCTTTTATTAAGATTAGCTGATGATATAACACGTGCTGGAAATGAGATACAATTCACCAGTGACATTCCAATCAGAAAAAAAATATCTTGTAAAATCGTGCACCGCACTGCTTTCATCTATTTCATATCCTTCAGCAGCAAATGTCCGAAACATGCACTATTTTTTTTAGGCGCACGTCTATTCCTTATCACGCCAGTAATCTATCCACTGAAAAGACATACTGTATGTTGGCAGTCACATCAAGAGTTTTCTTCAATACGTTTATAATGGCAAGGGCAGGCTTACCCTTTTAATAACTGCAAAGCGATGCTTTCGGCTAGGCGGCTTGCCGAACTACCCTCAAAACCGAAATATAGATGGGACCGCTATATAGGTCAGCTTCCCCCAAACTTTAATTCTAAAATAATGAGAAAAAAAAACACTGTAAACCGGTAAGAAATGATCGGTCTATAAGACAGGGGTCGAATTTGGGAGCGGTTTTCTTAAAAGAGGAAGTTCGACATATATTCCTGTTTTTACGGTAATAGGGGCGAAGTCATTTTTACAAAATGCGTGTACAAGCACAACTGTGTTTTCATTATGGCATGGGAAATTAATGTAAAGGTTGTTCTTGTTATAGAAGCATGTGCAAGAGACATGCTACGGCATTTGCTGCCAACACTTAATACGCAAATGTGCCATGAAAGGAAGCACACTTCCGAGTTAGGACAAGTATCTAGTGAAGATTGCATATGGTATGAGAACAGCGTATTCATGCTCACGAAACATGCCATTTAAATTATTTATTAGAAGTTAATATGAAGCACTGCTTGTTTACCCCTGTTTTATAGACAGTGGTTAAAGAAAAATTGTAATGCGATTGTCATCATGTTGCCAACAATGGGCCATGTATTTCTTTGCATTTTCTAGTCCGGCGCCTAAAATGAACCGCGATCATTCAAACCTGCTCTTTTGTTGCAATTTTAAATTTTCGGAGACTCAGTTTTACAACGAATATATATTGGCATATTTACAGAGCTCCAGTCGTTCATGCTCGATAATTACTTCTCGCTCAACATTTTGTCACAGGATATAGTAAATCTCGTTTCAGTGGTTCGCGTTTCTTTTCGACAATGGCTCCGCCACTAAACGCTTACATCGAAAAAAAAAGTTGCCTAGTCGTCTAACATAAAAAATACAATGAAAAAAGAAATTTCGTTACACTCTATTGGAGACGCACCCACACTAGGCACGTGAAACGTGCGTGCTGCAGAGAGTGTATGGGCGACGGGGTGTAGAAATGCCGTAACCAAATGCGCAACTCGTTGTCGATGGAGATGGATTTGAGCCACTCTGTAGCCAACTGCCGGCGCCTGTGGAAATCGGGTGCACGCACAATCTGATGTGGCTGGGGTGCCAGACTCGGCCTGTTGGGTATATACCCTGGGCGTTCCTGGAGGAGGCTGATAAGCTGGTCTCGTCGTCTAACTCCACTGAAGTCACCGAAGCTCCAGCTTGTGTGACGCTACGGTGTCCTGCGCAGCTCGAGCTTGCCGCACATGTAGATGGCTGTGGTTCCAGTGCGTGCTAGACCCAATCTCGTGTGCTTATTCTCCCTTTGAAGGCGGACACGTTCTGTCGCGGTCAAAGGGTGTGTGCAAGGAGTGGAATCCCTGTGTCTTGCGGCCCGAGTCTCTTAAGGCTATTTCTGGACCATACGTGTCAAACGCGGGAGCGCCATAACCGAGGAAGTGTCAAATTTCTGCAACAGATTGCACACTTGTAGACCTCTCAACTTCCTGATTAGCACCGATTAAAGCTGGATCAATTGTACCGTCTTTAGCAGAGTGATCTTTCAAACGTTATCACTCTCACTCGAATTGACAATCGTGCTGCCGAGCTATGCATCTGTGAAAGCCATGCATGTGGCTAGATTTACTTGCAATTGCGTCGCGCGTGGAGGAACAGCGGCACCATCGGAGCACGCGACACATGCGTTATCGAGTAATGGCCTCTTTTTTCTCCACAACGATATCGAAGTAAAGTGCGTGAATAGGCCGGTTGCAGAAATATAAGCAATATTAGTGCTACACGGTTTCGTTACGGGCGGTTTTAGCAAACGATCTCCTAATCACCAACGTGAAGGATGTCTCATGCAAGAAAAAGAAGGACTTCGATGCAGAAATGTGCTTGCCACTCACCCTCTTATTTTTCGTAAACGCATCTCGTCTTTCTTCTATTGCAAAGAAATATTCAACATTGGTTGCTCAAAGCGGGCATTCAACTGAAACATATATAACAAAGCCCAATAATTGCATTAGATAGGAATGGCAAACCTGAAACTCAGATCCTGCATTTACTTCAGGAAATCGAATATCTTCTAGTATAAAATGCTTCGACATGTTTTCAATGCTGTAGAACAAATGTAACAACAGTGACTTCACCCAAATCCAAGTGAAATGCCACAGACATAACGAGCGTATAAATGCTGCACATTCCTTTTTGAAATTCATTTGTGGTTTCTATTATGTGCCTCTGTTTCATGACAATTTTATGAAAGTTTCAGGGAAATAGAATTACTGCTCTTAGAGATGTCAGAATTCACGATTTTAAGTTCGCTATTACTGAGTAACGTGAATCCTCTGGCGTTCTCGAAACGAGTCGTTTAATGCCCCCCCGGCTGCACCGCTACTATACCTGGCGTTGTTTTGACGGCTTCCAGTATTCACAAATGGGCCTGTGAAAAGGCGAAGTAGGGACCAACCTAAATGCGCCTACATCTCCTAAATGTCATGCTCGAATGGCGCGGGCATGAGCATCGCGTCCCTGCTTAGAATGATTAGAACAAATAGCCCAGGACGAGAAATCCCAAGAAGGGATGCGGAGGGGGAGGGGTAGGGGGCGCGTTGCTCAGAATGCTCCATTGCAACCACATCTCTCTTCAATGTTGCATGTAAGTGCACACGGCACGTCCTTTCGACATTGCTGCAGGCTGACATCAGCGCTGCATATTTCACTCTATTTTGTGCAGCTGTGTTTCTTCTGTACCCATGGGCGTACTCAATGTCGTCTCTTACTTTGTGGCAACTCGCATTCGAAAGCGCTTACAGCTCGTGGACCATGTCTGTTTTTAAACTTATACGCTATCTGTTGATTTCTCGCTTTACTTTCTTCACGCCCGACGAAACTACTCGTGTTCTTTACGGAAATATTCAAGCCTATCTTCAACTAAGGCAATATGTGGCGAGGTTTCCTATGTATGTTAATGAAAACTGAATTTACAAGTGAATAATACTCATACCTGTTTAGGGAAGTGTGGCTTATCTTTACAATGTGAGAGAGAGAGAGAGAGAGAGAGACTGAAATAGAAGAAGCAAATGCAGGGAGGTTAGCTAGACGAACGTCCAGTTTGCTACCCTCCGCTGGGGGAAGGAGTATGGGGACGAAGAGAAAGCACAGCTTCGCACGCATTTGAAGGTTCGCAGAGAGTGTACACATGGTTGCCACGACCTGCCGACTTGAGGTATTTCAACAACGCTTTCGTTGCTTTCTGTGCCATCGACGCGTACGGCAATGGTCCAAGGATCTTCATTTTCGAAAACTGCCGAAAGTCCATCTGGTTCAATGCTGTCCGAAGAGCTTCCCGCTCGGCGTCGTACAGGGGACAGATACTTAACATGTCTTTAATAGTTTCTGTGGTTCCACAAGATTCGAACACGGGTGTATCCACCATTTTAATACGGAATGAGTAGGCCTTCGCAAATATAACCCAGAGCCAGAGGCGGCTCAGTACAGTCGCCTTTAGAGCGGGAAACTTTTCATGGCACTTGCATCTTTAAGGATGGAGTAAGCCTATGAAAATTACACTTGGGTATGTTGGGAAAAGACCATTATTTCTGTGTCAAAGCTTTATTCACGATATGAAGCTTTCTTGCAGCGTCGGTTCTGCGTAAAGGGATTTGAACTGGTCGGGCTTCCACATGGGCAGATCTGGCAACTTCGTCGGCGAGGTCATTACTAGCAATGCCGGTATGTCCAGGTAGCCACTGGAATATATTTTCATGTCCTTTAGCGATAGCTTGATGGTGGTCTTCTCTTATTTCATGTCAGCTGCTCATGAGTCCCATGATATAGTACAAAGTGCAGACTCTGAAGTCGTGCCTTAGAGTTGCAAAAAGCGACCAATTTTTTAGGTGTCTCTTGCAGGAGGAATTTGACAGCAGCACGCGTTGCAACAAGCTCTGTCGCCGTTGATGCTGTAATGTGTGACAATCTGAATTGCATTGCGTTTTTCGCAGCTGGAATGATAGCGGCACCTGACGAGCTGGTAGGTGAGACGGAACCATTGGTATATATAGATGTCTATTCGATTCCCGTATGTCTCATTGATTAATAGCAGGGTCATCTGTCTCAGAGCTATTTTTGGCTAATTGGACTGCTTGGTTACACCCGGAATACTTAGGCGCACCTGAGGCTATTGGAGGCACCACAAAGGCAATGAAGGCCTTGCTGCTGGTATGTATCCTAATGGAAGACAATTGGTATGGGTGATTATAACTTCAAAAAACATTGCACGAGGTCTCTCCAACGCCAAGTGATGATTGGGGACGCTGCAAAGATGACGGATTTGCGTTCTGAGACAATTCACAGCAACCTATGTTTGGATGGTATGATCTTTCGCGAGCACGATTGTTGCAGGTGTTGACGCACAGCGAGGAAGTTCTAAACACGAGCCCAATGCTCGGCCACGTAAGCTCTTAAATGAGCGAATATTTCACTGGCACGTACTGGACGACACTAGAAGGCTGTAGCGTAGATACCATAGGAATAGAGCTCTGTAGAAGAGAAGCATGAAGCGTACAGATGTGTCCCGTGTTTTCCCGCACAGGAATCTCAGTACCTGGCCAATCGACAACAGTTTTTTCTTGAGGTACATGCAATGAGGGCTCCAGGAAAGATTTTGGTTGGTTATTACAACCAACAATGGATGGGTCTTTCCATAGGTGATAGTGTGTCCATTGATGGAGACTGGGTATTGTGTCATAGGTTATACGGATATTTTTGATAGACTCAGGCGCGCTACTTTGCTGCTTTCTTCATGAGGGAGATAACCCTGAGGCAAGAGTAATTTCTTGCTCTGCTCGCATATAGTAAAGAGAAAGAGAAGAGAGGGAAAAGAAAGGCAGGACGATAAAGAAGACGCGCGTAAAGTTTGCTACCCCACAGAAAGGTAAGGTAGTTAAAGAGCAAAAATAAACAAAAAGATAAAAAAGACGGAGAACACTCAGGGTGCCGCTTCAACCAGAAGTGCACATCAATACTGCAGTTGGAGAATGCGCCTGGTTACGAAATACAACCTCGATCAAAGTCCAAAAACAAGAAGGGGCTGACAGATGGAGTAGCACACTGTGGTATAAAGTTTGTAAACAGGGATAAAGTGCCTCAGAAAGCTGGCCAACGTTTCAATAGGAGGGCCTACCTTCGTCAAAGGCGAAGATAGGTCCTCCTATCGAAACGTTGGCCAGCTTTCTGGGGCACTTTATCCCTGTTTACAAACTTTAAAGCTCGATCAAAGTATCTTTGCGAAAGGTATTTGGATAACGAGGCTGGTAGCCCTGCACACTGAGAGAAATATTTTTAAACACATTTATAGTGGTAGCTTTGTTAAGCTTTTTCTCTCCCCCACTTCGATGTTGCATGTCAGTTTCTGGCCGTTTATGTGATGACCTTGACAAGCGCCTAGTAGCGAATATAATTCTAACCATTAGGCCATGGTCACTTTCCTTGGAAAGGGAATAAACCGTCCTTAAAAATTTACCTCTTGTACGCCAGCTCTTTAATATGCCTGGTACGTTATAGCTGCGCCGCATAGCAACGAGTTCTTCACAAAAAATAAGCGCACACTTTCAAGCTAACAATGAAGACACACGTTGCGGAACGCGTTCGTAGCTGAATTTCGCTGCGCGTCTCCAAGCGTACTGTGGCATTGTGTCACATTTATGCAAGGTCTGCATCGTCCTGTTTTGTGATTAAAGACGTCCTAATGCTGAGTAAAACTTTAACTTGCTCTGCAAGGTCAGGCATGATGGCTCAGGGACGCATTCATCATTAAAATTTAGAGCCTGTCTCTCGTCGTAATGTCTTGTTCATTCATGAAACATTCGCTTTCATCGATATACAAGATGCGTGGGATATCGATATTCTTTCGCCTGAATCTGCTGTGCAGCTGCAATTTGATTTGAATTGTTATTTAATTTAGGCGCTAATAATATTCACTGCTTCCATTCGCATTCAAATCACGCAGTGGACATTGATTAAAGTCAGCATAACAAAAAGTACTTCATTTGCACCGATTCGATAATTGAACCCTAAGAAATGCCCCAGCGGCATAACGATAGACGCAAAAAAACTAATGAATTGGAACCGGGTCCCAATTCCCGTAGCATTTCGTTCGTAAGAGCCATTTGGCATTCACCAGCGGCCTTTGAAAATAATATTTCTCGCATGAGAATTAGGTAATTAGCATTTGCTTTTACGACCAATTTTAACTCAAGTTGTGTTGTTAATTGGTTCAGTGCTCCATTTTCTGAGACCAGGCATAAAGCGGAAGCAAAAGTTCCTGACCAAGAGCGGACCTTACGAAAAAAAAGATAAGTGAATCCTGCCTTTGGAACGCATGCGGCTGCCATCAGTTGCTCGAATGCGACGCATACGTATTCCACTTCAATGCACCTGTGAAAAAGTGAGGGTCAACAGCTTTCCAACTTCTCTTGCCGTTTTTCCATCACACACCTATAACACAGCCTGCACGCACAGAGCAGAGCCCGGCCCGGCATGCAGAAGCAGGGTGATTTGCAACCATCGGGGACCCTCGCCCTCCTCTTTGCATATGATTGAGGTATTCGTGGTCTAGTGGCCGCCGTCACCGAACATATATCAGGAGAGAAAACCCTAGCCACGACACCGTGATGCTAGATCCACGCAGTACACGTTGCCACAGCAACGAAAAAAAAAAAAAAAAAACACGGAGCACGCTTGCGTGCGCACTGTCAGCAGGGCAGGGCACGCTTGCGAGGTTTAGGGGCCGCTCCAAGCTTCCTAATCACCTCACCATACCCACTCGGCCACCATCTTCACCCCTTCAATATAAGGGCAATTTCATTTCACCACGTTGATCCCGTGGTACGCGGTTTTCTGCAGCTAGCCGATGCCTAGTAGCATGCGTATATATTTTCCAGAACGGTGGCGTTCTGCGATATACCCTGTCTACATGCACCGTTTCAGTCACCCGCATGAACGCTAAAGCCCTTGAATTTCTAACCAAAAGGCGTTTGTCATACTCGAGCATGCTTTCATAAAAATACTGCCACCATTTTTTATTGTAGAGTGTAAGAAGTGCTCCCTGTTCCGGCTTCCCTATAAGCTAGGTTGGCGCAGAAACCTTACTATTCAAAGCCGCCTCCTTTCAACTGCATTTATAAGTAGCTTAGGTGCACAAACAAACAAACGTGAGACTGAAAGTTATACAAATGCAAGCCAACAGGCGATTGTACTGCGTATTTCACAATACAACGAAAAAACGATCAAGTACATGAACGTGCACGCGAACTATTCTTGCCAAGTGGTCACACGTCAGTTAAACCAAAGTCGTGGTACAAGTTCTTCCTTCCACCAAAATCACCCAAGGAAACTGACTCCTGGATAGGTGACCGCTTTTGTTGAAAGAATTCTTCGGTGGGCAGCCAACAGAACCATCACAAGTTCTGCACAGTACTGCAATGCACGTGCATTACTAATACGATTTCGAGAAAAACTGGAGCCTCAGTAAAGTAGGAGGATTTCGTTGATATTTCAGCTAATGCTTCATTTTTTTATTTCTAGCGTTTAGTTACGTATGCACTAGAGTTTCCTCCTCATGAAGTAGCTACAGATATCCCTGGTTACATCATCACCATCATAATCATCCTATTTTATGTGCACTGCAGGACTAAGGCCTCTCCCTGCGATCTCCAAATACCCCTCTCCTGCGACAACCGATTCCAAGTAGCGCTCGCGAATTTCCTAATTTCATTGCCCCACCTAGCCTCCTGCCGTCCTCGACGGCGTTTCACTTCTCTTGGTCTCCATTCTGTAACCCTAATGGTCGAACAATTATCTAACCGGCGCATCACATGACCTGCCCAGCTCCATTTTTTTTTCTTGACATCAATTAGAATATCGTCTACACCCGTTTGCTCTCTGATCCAAACAGCTCTCTTTCTGTCTCTTAGCGTTATGCCTAGCAATCTTCGTTCCATCGCTCTTTGCGTGATCCTTAACTTGTTCTCAAGCTTCTTTGTAACTTTACGAGTTTCTGCCCCATATGTCAGCACCGGTAAAATGCACCGAATGTACACCTTCCTTTTCAATGATAATGGTAAGCTTCCAGTCAGTTGCTGACAATGTCTACCGTATGCGCTCTAACTCATTTTTATTCCTCTTTGAATTTCCTTCTCATGGTGAGGGTTCCCTATGAATAATTGACCTAGGTAAACATACTCTTTCACAGACTGTAGAGGCTGACTGGCCATCCTGAGCTGTTGTTCTCTTGCCCGGCTATTCATCATTATCTTTGCATTCTACATATTATTCTTAAACCCCTCTTTGCCCTCTCTGTTGAGGTCCTCAATCATTTGCTGTAACTCGGCTCCAGACCTGCTGAACAGAACAATGTCATCGGCAAACTGGAGGTTGCTGAGATATTTGCAGTCGATCCCTACTCCTGAACCTTCCCAGTTTGATAGCCTGAATACTTCTTCCAAACACTCAGTGAATAGCATTGACGTGTTAAAATGGATTTTAGTTGTGTTTCTGAGTCGTAGCACAGTAATGCTGCTGTTTATCGAGTCATGTTGCCTTCTGTAAGACCAGCTGATCGCAAGTTCTACTGCGGCAAATATGTCGCAACTGATTTTATTAACGCTGTGTATTAAGGAATAACGAGGTATTCCTGCTTTTTATAAGCAGTTTATTGATCATTGTACTTCGCTTATTGCAGTCATTTTACTATAAATCGATTTTTCTCTTTTATACGCCGAAGCAAAGGAGCAGTCGGCGCTTCTAAAAGCCACGAACATTTCCTTATCTTTGTACATTGATTTGAAGAAATTAAGATATCCTCCAAAGGAATAAAAATGTCGCATGAAGAATTTGCTAGTGTTAATTGCAAAATCAGCTATAGTTCTCCTGCACGCATTCTTCCTTTCACATTTTCTGTGGATATGGCAGCTCATGCTGCGAACCGTGAATATACCATACGAGGTTATCATTTTCAAGTTCTACGGAATTCTAAGAATAATTTGTGGCAGCATCATTTGCTCCATTCCTGCAGCTGGAATATTCTGAGGCGGACATTACTTACACGAAAACTTGAAACAAATGATGAACTAAGTGACAAAAATTCACTAATTACTTCCTAAATAACAGCTTTACGGCCCATTGCTATTTACGAAGCGTAGCCAGCGAGTTTGGGAGGCATGTCTACGAGGAACTCATATTGAGGATAGCACGGCTTTAAATATACGCGAGATCAAACTCCGGTTAAAAATGCACTGTCGTTCCACTAATGTTTTAAACAAAATGCTCTTTTATCCATTCAAGCAGGAAAGTAACTGGAACACCCACGCATTTCGTCGCGCACTTTTGAAAATTAATATCTTGAAGCTGGTGTCATCCAGAAGATTAATCTTTTTCATCATCCTAAAAATTCTAACAAAGAGCATACAGAACAAAAAGAAGCATCAGAGTTTTCAATTAGACTGCGCGCAGACTCATGAAATTCACCGTCCGTGCCACAGCTCCACAGAACAATGAAGCTACACCAACTACCCCCTTTTCAAGCTCTGATTACATTCTCCACAGCGTTCCTCATCTGCTATCGAGGGGCGCAGATCTCAGAGCGATGATGCTGCACTGCGGAGGAGCATCCATCGCTGATGATGTATTTTCCAAACCGTGGCCGCCACTAGCGTTCTCTTAGCGTTTCGCTGTGCTGTAGGTTTGCTTGTCTGCCGCACAACAGGCATGAAATAAACGTGAAGGGTATCGGCATTGTGGTTCCGTACCCGCAAGAGCCGCTGCTGTGACAGAGCATGCTGTTCTGCCGAGAGCGGTGTGCCATAACGGACAAAAATGAGGGGTTAGGACTTTCTGTGCGGTGAAGGGTCGTCCCTTTTATTATAATTTTCTCCCTGCAACTCTCCGTTAGAGACTGCTCGAAAAGAAGCATAACTAGGCACGTCACAGAAACATGTAGCGGAGTCTGGGGTACTTACGAAAATAGTTATGGTCAAAAGAAGCATTTATATGGTGACAATAAGTGACATGCCAAATCTGCTTTCACCAGCAGCCGCACTAAACCCATTCCGGCGACAGTCAAAGCCCCGTTATCGCGCAGAGTTAACTAGATGCGCGGATTCCGTTCGGCGCCCCACAGAACTAAACCAAAGATACACGTTGGTTGTTATTGGCCCTTTAGCCTTGTCTTTCGCGCAATTTCCCAGCGGAAAACACCCCTGGTAACACATTACCATAACCCTATGGCAGGGAGTCGTTTCAGCACGTCTGGCGGTTCAGGTAGTTTCGTATGACGCGAGCGTAAAACTGCCCTCAGAGTTAGCGTGGAGGCGCACAGGGGTAATAAAATGGCGGGTCGCGTCACACAGCGGCGTTAGGTGTTGGGGAAACCGAGGTGGTGCCGGCTGGCAACTCTAAGCGCTGCGAGCTATACAAGCTAGCTCTACTATTTTGGTGGCACCGGGGCACATGGGGCATCGAGTACTCACACTGATTAATAGGCTTTGCAGAAGTTCAGAAGTTTCGTGTGTGTCATCGTCCCTCTGCTCCCTGGGCCTGCTTTCCACTGTCCTTATCTTCTTTAGCGTTCCCCTGGCGAGTACAGCAACCGTAGCAAGACAATAACGTAATCGCTTGTTGTCCAGGGCCCTATAACGTAAATATATTGCAATCTGTTTTTTATTCCGATCTCCTGACGTCAAATTTACGCAACCGCCGACGCAAGCATCGGGCGGTGACCGGCAGCGTCGTTTGACCTACCCAATAAATTCTGTCCTCACTTATAGAAGGTAGCTTTTGTTTGGTTTCAAGGCGAGTAGCATTGCCTACCACGAAAGCTTTCCGTTATCTAATTGGCTGTCGGAAAGGGAGGAGCGCGCAATAAAAGCAGAGGGTTTCAGTGGGCCGAGATAGCGCAGTGAAAGAAGATGACGGGGTGAGGAAGGTAGTGGTGCCGTCTAAGATTGGCCCGCTTCCCCTTGTTTACCTTGCCGTGGCTGGTTGAAAATCGCGGCACTATGCAACGGGACGTTAAAATTGTCGCTAAAATGGATCCTCAACGAATCCGCATTGGCAGGGTTATATATATATATATATATATATATATATAATGTCGTATACGTGCCGAAAGGCCCAGACCGATTCAGACATATTCTATATGTATGAGAAGGGAGCACTTTCCAGCTATTCCGAGAAACAATTCTGTTGTTGCTCGGCATATTAATGCATCCTATTGCGTACACGTCACTTTGACGTAATGAGTTCTCGCGGTTTGTGACGTTGCATGAAAGCAAGGTTAAGTGTGTGCAGCCCATTGCTTCTGACCAAAAGCGATGAGCCAATAACAAAAAAAAAGGTGTCGAATCAGAAATATTTTTTCTGCTCAGTCTAGTCACGCCTAATTAGCGTGCACACGTCATATAAGATAGGGAGTTTTCGCGGATTTCATGTCATCGTGTGACAGACGGGCGAAGCGGAGATTGCCAGAAAAGATCACCAAACATGAAGGTCTCATTGCATAAATGGAAAAAACCGTTTAGGATAACCTTACGTTATAGCGCCCAAGATAACAGACCACTTCCGCATTTCTTCGTTACAGTTTCGGTCTTCCACCGAGGTTCCGTGACTGAAGTGAGACGGGAGTTTTGCATCGTCGTATCGTGCTTTTGCGCAGTGGAGATTTTGTTACTACTTCGTGTTTACCATTAGAACAGGAAACACGACGCAATGCTTGCCGTAGCTTAGACTTGAAACATTTTCATTAAGCCAATTTTTTCTTTACTTTTTATTCTGTGGAGGTACTATTCAAGGACATTCGAGTTCTTTCAGTGCGGTTGCTGACTTAGAGGAATACAGTCTCTTCAGACTCCAAATTATGTCGTAGTGGTTTATTTAAACATGCATCGATTTATTTCACGTCCAGGTGCAGTTACCTTGCATAAGGAAAAAATTATCACGTTCGTTAGGGCAGAGCTTTCTTTGGCTAACTCTCCGCAGTTCTGCATACCGCACCATACTAACTGGGCTCAATTTGGAGACATCGTAATGTAGTATAATGCACCGATCCCGGAGATGGTGTAACAGCATCTGAACTGACCCCGGAAAAGGTGTACTCAATCATAGCAATTTTACCATCCGATCCTTATGCCAGTGCACGATTTGTGTTCTTGAAAGTGGGAGAGAAAGGAAGGAAAGGGGAAGTGTTCAAGCAGAGTTTTATGTGCCCTTTGAGGTGGACGCACCCTGGAGGCAGTGCAATTAAAAGTGCTTGTGGGCCGATTCTGATATTAGGATGCCTAATTAGTGTTCCTCAGACGTATCAAAGCCACAGTCGGAAAATTCCGGCAGGGTCAACAAAGAAACTTTGTTTTTAAAGCTGTCCAGAGGCGCGCCATGGCATTAGCTGGAAAAACGACGACGCGGACGCACCGTCACGCTTCGCGCAGTCGGCTCTGCCGGAGTCAGGTTAACCAATGTGGCTTCTGTTGCTGGCACGAGCGCTTACACACGTTATCGTTCCTGCTAAGAAGTAGCACGGAACTCACACTGGGCTGCATGCACTGGTCTTAGTGAAACAGGCATACAACGTCGTGTTAAACATACCTAATAACTTTTATCAGACACTGAAAAACACCAACAGCTTTCCGTCGGAGTCATCTCGTCCCCTGCAGATGTGCGACAGAGGTAATGCCGCTGCTGGCATTTCTCATTGCCCCAGCATATTTGCACGCCTGCTTTCTTCCAGGCCGCTGTTCCTGCTGCGCAGCGGAAGTGGCGCGCATATTGTTAGAACAGCGTATGCGGAGCTCGCACGCAAAGCTAAACCTTTGCTATCGCTTGGAATTCTTTGTTTTGAGACAACACTGCCATATATATATATATATATATATATATATATATATATATATATATATATATATATATATATATATATATATATATATATTATCAGTAATATTCTCCCGCCTTTCATGTGGACAAAGAGAACAAAAAGAACCAGGCTTGCGCCAATGGAGCGGCTTATACGGGCACGCGTATTTCACGGTGCAGGCATTCCATCGAATGTGAGCCTCGGCATGCGCCGCTGTTGTGAACAAAAGGAGCAATGACTTTGCTTTGAATAAACCAGCACTCAGCCTACGAGGCTGAATGCTGGTTTATTCAAAGCAAAGGTTTTTCCTGCCCTTGATTTTTGTTTCTCGTGTAGTAGCCATCGTAGCCAAGACGAAACTCGAAAAATTCCCAATGCCGTACAAGTATTTTAACATAAAAAGCACCTTTTATTAGAATTCACAACAAACTAAGCGTAGGGAGAAAACAAACAACGACGTCTAAGTTTCACTCTTTGCCTGTGCATTGCAGCTCCTTGCTATTAACTTTAGTTCTCTGTACAAACTTCAGAGTGCCAGCATTAGTTTAACGTTGCATGGCGGCGCACTCAAGCGACCTACCGGCTAGGATATCGACGCAAACAAGCTCTCAAAATTGCAAAATTAAACTAATTTTGATAAGTAGCAATGGGTCGTAGGGTAAAATTATCAGAAAGCGAAATTGCGTCTTCAAGGCCACACGTGGCGTCGACGGCAGCATCAAACACAACGCCAGAGGTGGAGGCCAGGGAGGGCAATGGAAGCTTAAATTGTAAGCATCTGCGTCCGGCACTTTGCTTTTTCTTATATTTCAACTTCACCTGATATGCTTTTTCGCTTTATTTTCGCATTCTCGCTTATCAGGGCCTGGCCATGTTTAGACTTATGTTTCAGTTCGCATTAAAAAAATGAAATAGAAGAACATGGCAGAGACTCTTTGCTGCCGGCCTACTTGCCTGTCTGCATCACCTGACTCGCGTGCATAGTTTAAAGCAAAACCCTTTGCCGAACAAGTAAAAATGAAAACGGTACAAGGCAGTTTTAGAAAGAGTGAAAGCCAAACTAATAGAGGCGATTGGTCGGGAGAACAAAAAAAAGAAAAGCAGTTAGCGACCACAGAAGAAAGAAAACCGAGCTTGTTTTCTTTTTTTTCCGTTACACCATTTCTAAAGCGTCCCATTTTATCTTTCATGTTTTCTTTTTCTTACTCGCATCGGTGATTTTGATCAGGTAGAGATATCAGAGTGTTTCAGATATATTGTCATTATTCTTCAGCATTTGTGTACTTTGCTTTGCAACGACTACATGTTTTAGGCACCTATCTATGTGACAGAACAGATCAGGAAAGTAAAGTTATTAGCCCAATAATTTATTCTGAGCAATGTTTACAAGCGACGAGCTTAAACGAAAATTGGAGGCAAGTTGTTGCAGAGGAAATTGCGCCTTCTTTGTTCATAAAATTTATGGCAGAGATGCGCAACGCAAATTGTTTTGTGGCCGCAAGCTCATGCTAACCACGCCGTGGATATTACTCCTTTGCAGCACTACCCTCCGTATGTAAACACGAAAACGATGGTAACTTCATCTGTTATGAAAGTTTTTCTGCAGAATCTATGATGAAATATGCAGTCTCAATACTTCCTGTTAACAAACTTGAGCACTACGAGGCGATATAGGTATTCTGTAAAGTACTAAAATAAATAAATAAATAAATAAATAAATAAATAAATAAATATTTTTTGTGGTAGTGCTCAAAATTTTGTTTTTACTCTGGACAAATTATTTAAGTGGCAGCAGTATAACGTCATAAAGCAAAATTAACTTCTTGCGTTTTACGTGCCTAAACCACGATCTGATTACGAGGCGACACACTGATGGTGGGAACTCGGATTTATTTTGACCACCTGGCTATAACTTAACGCGCAGCCAGTGCACCGGTACACGTGCGTTCTTGGATTCGGCCTCTACATAGAAATGCAGCAGCCGCTGTCTTGATCGAAATGGTGACCTCATGCTGAGAAACACAACGTCATGGACACGTCACTACCGTGAAGGGTAGCAGTGTAACGTATAAATCTTAATGAATTGCCTCAGCTCCTTGTTGTTTATCTGCTCAGTCACTGACTGTGGAATGAAGCACCGAAATGACCGATTTTTCAGGAATTGCTATTAAGAAAAATAATGTTGCACTACGTGTTCTGAACGGCTAAATCGAAAAGTACGCTCAAATGCGCACGCTGTTCTTTTTAAATGATAATAATGACACAGCGCAAATTGAAACTGACCATACAGTAGCACCCGACCCTTCGCAATGTCGCGTAAACAAAAAAAAAATTAAGACAATAAGGTAATATTGATGCGAAAGTGCCAAATGGCCCATTGATCGAGAAAGCCGGCGTCTGTCGTCTGCATAGCAGCAAAACGCAGGTTAATTCCCCTTGATGGGCGAGGTCACGTGACGAGCGCGCCACGATGGAGCAGACGGGGGGAAAGGGGACACCTGCTGCCGCGGTAGCATTTTTCTACACTCTCTTTTTCTACCATTAAACATTTTGCGCAAATAAATAATACCGCTCATTGAAAGTAAAGCAAATAATCAGTCAAATTATCATGATCAATAAACACCAGAATTTCATGCAACTTCTTTTGTTATCTCGAGACTGGTTGCCTGTTTCATTTCAGTGTGCTTCTGATACTACACATTTAGACTGCTGAAAAAGTGCAAGAGTAACAAAAACACTCCCAGGCAGAGAGGTAATTTGGACATCTAGCCAGACAGTTTGCACGCTGGTTATGCATCAGACAAAAGCTGGAAGCAAGAACCCTAAGCTGAAGTATAGCCGCAGAACGGCAAAGAGAGCTTCGAGGGCGCTTTGTGGTCTCTCGAGATAAGGAGCATAGAAAATTGAATGAACTAGAAAATGAAGGTCCACTGGCATGGTGGGACAGCAAATTAATCTTGTCAAATTTGATAATTAGGGTGAAATAAACACTGCATGCTGCGATGGCCAGTCCCTCTAGCGACGGCTGTAAAAGAACAATAAGAACTGTTGTCTGGAACGTTCATTAATCCGAAGAAAAGCGAATGTTAAAAGCAGCCAAACTGTTGCTGCAGGCATCCAGGAAGTTAGCAGGCAACAAGGAATGCTTCGAATGAACAATGCGCGGGAAGATGAAAATCAAATAAGAAAAAAAAAAGACAAGAGAAAAAACGTGGCGGACATCTTTCTTTGTTTTGCGTAGGAATACTTGCGCGCGAGCGGCTTGATGAAATGGCCGATTAAAACAGCTTGCCTGCGTGTGTACATTTTAGTAGAGTACTTATTAACGTGCCTATCGGGATTTGCAGACAAACAGATGCACAAACATAGAGTAGCGGGAGACGTTGTATAGATGTGTTTGTAAGTATTGAACTACCCCTAGAATTAAAAATTTTTCATGAAAGGAAATTTCTCCATCACAGTCTAGTGAATGCGACACCGCGAAAGTGTTTACGCTTTCCAATGGATACATCTCGTCTGAAAGGTGCCTGGGGTAATGCTCAAATAAATTCACATTTTACGGCCAGCTATTGGGAGAGTGTTGGGAGGCTAGGAGAGGCCATAGTAAAATTAAATTCTGGGTGTTTTAAGTGCCAACACCACAATACTCATCGGTGAAAAACAGCGCAAGAATGAAAAGAAAGGACGGATGAGGGAGGAACACAGGACAAGCGCCTTCCTGGGTTTATCGTTTGTCGTTTTTTTTTCGCGCTGTTTTTTTACCATTGGATTCGTACCAACTAGGTCGCACTCACACTCTTTTGAAACCCAATGTGATAATGAGGCAGGCCGTTGTGGGGAACTCCGGGATAATTTGACTAGCGTTGACCAAGTCCTTTAACGTGTACCTAAATATAAGTAAACAGGTAGCTTTTCCTTTAAATTAAAAGTTACATAATGGGGTTTTACGTGCCAAAACCACTTTCTGATTATGAGGCACGCCGTAGTGCAGGACTCCGGAAATTTCGGCCACCTGGGGTTTTTTAACGTGCACCTAAATCTAAGTACACGGGTGTTTTCGCATTTCGCCCCCATCGAAATGCGGCCGCCGAGGCTGAGATTCGATCCCGCGACCTCGTGCTCAGCAGCCCAACACCATAGCCATTGAGCAACCACGGCGGGTAGCTTTTCCTTCCGTCCCCACTGAATGAAATGCAGACTCTGTGGCCGGAAATCGAACCCAAGACCGCGTGCTTGCCAATAGTTATTCAGGCTGCCGATTAGCAGTTCTCGTGGTTGTCAACGAGGGAGTTATTCAATAGGACGAAGTTGAAATTTCGACAATTTTTGTGTTGCTGGCTTCTGCACAAAGAATAACATTTTCAATGATAAAGATATATTAGTGTGAGCGGGGGGAAAATGGTTTCTGCTATAAAGAACACTTCGAAAACGCGCTTAGGCAGTCCCTATGTCAAATGATTAAAAACAGCAAAAGTATGTACGTTCCGAAATTTTTGCATTAGACAGGGTTATAAATAATATCGATGAGTTATTGCAACATTAAAAACGCAAGACACACCACAACAAATATACACATTATGCTACGTGTTAATACGTGAATACTGTATCACTTTAAATAAAGAAGGTTCTGAAGGGTTTTCTGCAGTTCGCTATAATTATGCCTTACAGTATGCCCCCCCCCCCCCCCCCCTAAGCAACTTTTCTTTAGATTCATCATTCTCCACGTATCATCATAAGACGATTCAGTGCTATTCTGAAAACAAATCCTTGCGGCTCAAATTTATAAACTGCTTATGAAAACATGTTCTACGTTTTTACACGAGTGACAGCACTCAGAAGGCATATCCGTTTATCGCTTATGATTCTGAAAGACAGCGCGAGGTAGCTTTTTTATTTACATTTCTTTGGGAATTTTATTGAGCTGTGCCTTCAGCTCACACCTATCTCTCACCGCCTCACCACAATCCCCTCGCTGTTTAGTGATTTGTTCAACCACGTGCCTTATCATTCCTGTACATGAGATCGGCCCAGTTTTTTCTTTATTCTCTCTTTTTTAATGTGATATACATCATCCAAACATACATCGCCACGTCAAAAGCGAGGCTAAAGGCTGTATATGCCTGACGAGGCCTATCCTCCTCGTGGTGACAAACAGTGCATTTGAGACAACAAGCTTTCTTCTAAAGTAATTACAAAGTAAATTACAACATCTCTGGAATCAATCCAGTTTACACTAGCTGTCGTTGGGGCAGGCCAATTTTAGTCAGCTAGGAACTGACCGAGCTTATGCAAAGTCACGCATTATTACTGACATAGATTCGTGTTCTGAATGAGTCTGCATTAACATGGTGAATGCTAAATACCGAGAATTCGGCCATATAAGCGAACAGCATCACAGGGATAAAGAACTACTGCATTGACTTCAACACCTAACTGCTCCTAGCATAGCAGTGGCCAAAAATTAATCCGGAATCATGAAATTTCCAAGCGTAACGTTAAGAAAGGAAGTAAAGATGACAATTATTTTGCTTTGTTCAAATCCAAAGAAACAATTGGTTTTAGTTCTCTATGTATAGGTAAAATCGACATTCTTTGGAGAGGAGGCGAAGTGCCATTAGCTGTGTGTAGACATAGCTTTGCAAAAGCTGTAGGAAATTCTTCTGCCCCTGAGCCGTTAATCAGGTGCAGTAGGCTCTGAAGCCACGTGACAGCAAACAAATAAACAAGAAAAGGAAAAACAAAACATAATTCACAGAATGGATCAAATTTTACTTGCTTAACTTGGCGTTCGTAGTGAGCAAACGCCGGCCAATGCAAGTAGTGCCTAATACCGGCAACTATGTCCAAGATCGGAAGGCGCCACAAACAAGTGTTTGTCTTTAATGGAACGGGTTGCTGTGGCAGTCGTTTCTTACTTGCAAATTTAGTAAGGCAACGCCTCAAAAGTGTGAAATTAAGGTAGACACAAGACAAACGATAATAAAATACAAGACACAATACAGGACGCAACAGTGATTCTTTTGCATCTATCTTCTTTGGCGCCTCATAAGGTTAAGCTTGTAAAGTGTGCACATGTTCGCCCATCAACCTAGTTCATTTCCTTAAGCAGACCAGTGGCAACGGTGACCGTAATGTGCGAGCCATGGTCGGCTGAGATATGTGATCAGCCTCCATACTACTTCAACCTTCCCATCTAAAAAAAAATTGTGCTTGCTACACTTTTCCTAACCTTGAATTTTGGGCAAGGCGAGTTGTTCTGACTTAAGGTTTCACCATGCTCTAGAAAAACAGAACAGCCAACCTCCATACTGAGTTCTTAGTGGACGAGAGTAATTGTCACAAAGAGCGCCGCGGCAGAGTTTCCGGCCATAGCCAGAAGGCTGTACTCCTCTCTCGCCTCTCTCTAGAGAAAAAAAGACACTGGCTCTCCCATCGGGACAGTTACGAGCGCGCGTTAAGAACCTCGGATGGCTTCTCTGTGGCTGCCAAGAAGACAGACACCATCGCCGACGGCCACCGAGAGTCGACCACCATAGCCTCTTTCGAACAAATCGCCTCTTTGGCGTTACATAAGCCGGCTTCGCGCTTCCATCGATGCCTGAAAGGTCGGCTTCTCCTAACCCTTCGAGACTTGTTCACTGGAGCGCAGTCAGCGGACATTATTTCTCCTCACGAAGAGAGGGCTAGCCGCCAATAGCACGCCGACTTTTGGAAGGAAGGGACTTTCTCGTTGAGAACGCCGGTACCACTGAGCCTTGACAGACTAAAAGATAGCGGCTTTTATACTTGCTTATTCTTTAACTGTATCGCGAACGTTCGTTGTTCACTCAGCGATGGTGTCTCGGAGTGCCCTCGTGGGTTAGGCGGCTTGAGTGGCGAAAAGCTGATGCCCGTTCATCCGAGTCGCCTGTGAGCCACATGAACATCCTTTTATGAGGTCCCCGATACTAGCTACGTTTTCGAGACGCCTCATTGCGGAGTTTTCTGACGTGACTAGTTGAATTATCCTGTCCTCTTATTTAATGTCTCCCTGGCCGGCGTATTGTAGATGTGTGCCAAATCTTAGCAGCGCATTTCGAACGTGCACCTGTAAAACCAGCGCAGTAAGATGAATGAGTAAGAAAACTCCCCGTGACTGAATCGCACGTTGATTTATGTGTTCCTAATATGTGTTCGTGAGAAACAACGTAGCTAGGCAACACAGCACAAATATGAAGCACATGCTCACAAGAAATATTTTACTTTGCTCGAGGCTGACAATGAGGACGGTTGCTCCACAGCTACCGCAAATTTTATGTGGATTTCTTAATATCAGCATACAAGCACATAATACTGATATTTTGTTATCTTATAACGACCACTTGCCTAAAAAAGAAATCACTTCCAAGATATTGCAATGGATACCTCTTTATGGCATGTTCTTGTTCGAAGCTGGCAGGGTGGTATAAATGTTAACTTCTACAGTGGATGAGCTATATAACCACTTCATGATTAACAGTAAAATTTTGTATTTATTAGTCATAGTTTAACTAGCGACATCTATGACATTAATCCACAAGAACCAACAGTTTTCTGAACAATTCTGTATCTTTCAACACAGCTGGGCGAATCCTGCCTCTTTCACTGGAAGAGCACTCGAAGCAAGCAGCAAGCCGTTTATCAGAAATACCAGGTCTCTTCACAATAGACATCGATAAACATCCTTCGAAATGCCCAGGAAAAACTAACTGATACGCCCTGACTCTGCCAAAATGCCTATAATGAGCATTTCAAGAAGCTCAATCCATTGCGACGTGGTGCATTTAAGAAATACGCGACTGTACTCACTTGATCCAACATTAAGTCTTCGAGCGCCATCACAGCTTCGCCGTAGAGACGCCACACTGTTATATCGACTTTGGTTGGGCGTTGCCTTTACTAAAGCCTATGCCTTCCGCATAGGGATGACCGACACACCAACCTGTGACCACTGCGGCCATGAAGAATCAATTGGCCATATTTTGTGCGCCTGCCCGCAGTACAGTCCACAGAGGGCATGCCTTAGCCACGAACTTGACCAACTGGACGACCAACCGCTATCCGAAAAAAGAATTCTACAACATCGAAAGGACCTACCTTCACAGAAGAAGGCCGTGCAAGCGCTTTTGCGCTTCTTGCGATCTACCGGCCTGTGTGAACGACTTTAACTGGAACGCCTTTTGTGTGTGTGTCTCCATGTGTGTGCGTTCCCTTTTTTTATTTTTTTTTATTTCCTTTTTTAATTTTTTTTTTCTATCTATCATCTTTCCAACCCCTATCCCCCATCCCCAGTGTAGGGTAGCAAACCGGAGACTCATATCTGGTTAACCTCCCTGCCTTTCCTCTTCATTCTCTCTCTCTCTCAAGAAGCTCAAGGCCGCATCGCAATCACACACACAATCGCAGACAGTATTTGTCTGTGATTGCATGTCTATGCTCCTTTCTTTCTTGATCTCTACTTTGCTATCACTTCACCTCCCCCTCCCCTCTCTCCCCAGCGTAGGGTAGCTAACCGGATCTACCCACCTCGCTAACTTCCCTGCTTTTCCTCTTTCTTGTCTCCCTCTCTCTCAATGCCACACTGTTCTATGACTTTCTCTGAGCGCACCTTTCCTCGTTTATTTGATGAGGTGGTGATCATGAGGTGGTAAACCATGTTCGGTGATGACTTCGCAAGATAGCCGTTTAGCAACGAAATATCAGGCCTCTGTGCTGCCACTTTTACTCCTGAATGGGCGTCAGAGGTTTTGCAAAGTAAATGACTCCGTTTTTTTTTTGTAATGGTAATCGGAGGCACCGAAATAATGAAACTCATTTCTACAATTACCATCGCTATGAATCTGCAGCCGCAATTACAGCTGCAGTGATAGTCCACATGTTGATTTCTATAATCGTCTCGGTCCGACTGGCAAATACTGACACCTTTGAGAGTAACCTAAGTTAAATACCGCATTTTCCCTTCTTCCCAAATGACAAGCCTGTCAAATGTGAAACAAGAAGCAATAAACAAATACATGCCAACACTAGCCTACGCTAGACATGCATGCGTTAGGTAAAAAAAAATTCACCGACGATTACGATATGCCTTAATGCGAAATTTGAGCGCAGCTTTTTACGTGTTTTCATTTGGCGAGATATTGAGGCAAAGAATCTGAGAGATACATGTAGCAGAGTCGGCAATCAACGAAAATTTGATCTGAGGGTCAAGCGTGTCGGCTTTTATATATGACTCGTCGAAGGCTACAATTTAATCGCTAGCTCCACTTTGTTTCCAGAAAGTAATATGCAATTCGATTCGTGCTTTTAATGAGATTACAAAACAATCGCAAACCATGACAATCGAAACAAGCGCGAACGAGACCAAACTACGCAAGCCCAACAGGCGCGAGCGAGCGCTGACGCGAGTAGACGATAGTACGATACTAATGGTCCAGCTGAGACAAGATAATAGTACGCATCGAGCGGTCGGTCGGGTCCGCATGACACCAGTTTACCGCGCGCACGTCACTGAAGGGGACGCTCTCATGGTGTCCACCGTTCGCGGCTCGCGTCTTTCATCTGCCACTCCGCGTTCACTCTTTCATCTTTCGCTGTGGGGCTCGTTTGCTGGGTTACGCCGCCAACGTCGACGTTCGCCGCAGGAACGGGACATTAAGAGCTGCGCTCTAAATGATATGGTACCTAGCACATGAGATGCACACTAGTGTTTAATAAGCGACTCATGAAAGGATGCCGGTTCATGAGTGATAATTCATAGACGCCATAATAATCTCTAGCACCTTTTATACCTCATCCTGTGTATTCTGTAGCCGTTTGTCGTATAGTCATTCATTGCGATGACATACGCAGGTGGTTTCTGCGGCTCACTTTGAAGGTATGACAGCGTGTTTAAGAAACAATGCAGGTGACTTTCATCACAGAAATTTTTTTTCAGCCCCTTCTGTTTCACAATAAGAAACTAAGTTGCGTGGACGTTGCTGTGGTCGAGCTTGATAGCCCCACAGAATTTCATGGACGCACACTCAACTACAGGGTCTAATTCAGACTTAAAATGAGATAGGCATGATCACAGAAATTTATCTTAGTCCATCTATTTCGTCTTGCTGTAATTTATCATCTATTTTCTCCCAGCCGCAATTTCTTTCCTATTAGATCTCGAAAATATTCTTAGCATCGCGTGTGCGCAAAGGAAACTTAAACCCCAAGTGCCTCATTCATTGGTTTTAGCCAGAGGCGCAAACGCGAAAGTCACGTTTTGCAGACGCTCTGACGCAGTAACGCAGGTTCTGGTACACCCCAAGCATGCACATACGTTCTGGATGCGCTGGTCCCAACCGACGCGCACTCACGAACGTCGCTGTCATCTTAACAAACAGCTTATCGGTCTGTGAAGTATGTGCAACTCTGAACTCAACTCCCGGTACCAGCATCACGTTGTTAAGAAACCGCACAAAGTGGAAGGCAAAAGAAAAGCTGGAAAGTTGGTAATATCGAGCAAAGTTCGCGGCCTCATCTTCATGAAGGTTCTGCAACAACGAATATACCCGACAAAGAAAACGACATCTGGCATTCTCGAGTGAGTTCTTACCTGACATTCGACTTCGCAAGTAGTTAGAATATGACCGGTTATGTGGCCTTCTCTGGGGTGGTACGACTGCCGTGAGAGTAAGCGCAGAAGAGAATAAGAGTATAACCATACTTATGCCTACTCAGGCAGCTTACGTCTCTAGTGAAGCACACAAGGAACATAGATATTCCAACGCGTCTGACAAAACATGACTTCCATACTAAGCTATGACACACACGAGATCAAGGCAGAAAGAACTAGCTAGGTCACGCTCACATAGCAGGTATAAACATGCACCACATATACGTTCGAAAAACAATGCAAAGGCAGTAAGAACTGGGAGGATGTGAACATACAAAAAACATCAATGAGCAAGTGACTCGCATAAGGTAGCGGAAACCAGGAAACGATTTCCATAAGGCAGGTTATTCCGTCATTATTGAAAAATCTCTACCAGGGAGCATCGCTAACTCCCCGCTTCTTCCGGGAACTTCATATACCTCTACTGTTTCATAGTTCATTGTGTTCTTCCCTCCGAACTCTGTGGTGTCTAGACACCTCGTTCTAACTTTTATTTCGTACTAGTTAACGGCCTTTCTTTATGTTGATCTGTCTTTGCTGCCACGACACTCCTGACGGCACTGGTGTCCGATGTACACTTTTCAAGCATCATCGGGTTTCACCTCCTTCACGTGTTGACGTCGGTAATTGGTCCTTTCAGCACTGCGGTATTTCACGTTCTCCAGCTACCTAGGATAATGCTCGCCTTCATTTATTCTTTAGTTAACCTTCAAAAATCAGAAGCTGGGTTTTCAGTTTCTATCTACCAGATGTGTTGGAAGTCGATAGCTGCTTCCGAGAATGGTAGAAAGTGTTCATGGTATCGCCATTACAACGTGTTACCTGCGCCATAAGAATTCTGGCCAATACATAGCAAGCTATCGTCCTGCTTGACTAGATGATACGGACACGTCAAAATAAATTAGGCATATTCTTCCGGTATGCGAATAATACGTGCGCAAACACCAGACACCACATGCGAATATTGAATCTCCTCCAAGTTCTAGATAATAATGATAATGTGTGTTAAAAAAAAAACAACTCGCAGTCCTGTTGTTTAATGAGCAATTAAAACTACTTCCGCCAAGTGTGCGAACGAGAAGTATTCATTATAAGTTAAACAACGCACTGATGAAATAATCGCAGCATTAGCTCTCGCCAGTCACACGACCGTGAGAGAAAAAAATTTATATGTAAAGAAGTCACATGTTTCAAGAATATCATTTTTCGGCCAGTGCTTTACCTTTTCTACGTGTTTATAATAAGCGAAAAGAAAAAAACCCACTATGGCCATAGTTTTACTTATGTACGCAACCGTCGCGGGAAGCATCGCCACCGGCATAAAGTTTCCAATAGCATTGCGAACAAATCATAATCGCTACTTTGAAATGCTGCGCTCTTTAGCTTTTGTAAAATTGATCATTGTTGCGCAGACGCTTGCAAATCGATCGCTGCATTTGCATAGCTGAGTGGCGCGTCTACACCTGTGCCGCGAAAAACAGACTGCATACGTGTCAGATGCACAGATCGAACAGCACTCTTTTATCTATACATGTGCTTCGACATGAGAGTCCCATCGTGCGACTCACGACAGTCGCTGCACTGAGAAGTCACCTCACCTCACGCTCATTTTCCTAGGTTAAGCTTACAGCTAAAAAAATAACTGACGAGGGAGAAAGCCGAGCTGGACACAAAAAGTGTAGTGCTGCATTAATGGTTGACCGTTTCTTTCATAGTCCGCGAAGACAGCAAAGTGCTCTCATCACATTATAGGCAAAATAGAGTGTAAAGCAAATTATCTAGAGACCGACAGTACACAGAATGAAACAACTACATGGTGATGAAAAGCAGCCACACGGCACAGACGCTGACTTCTAACAGATGGTATTTATTCACAGGAATATGTATATATGCTCGTACGCAGGAAGATTTAGATGAACCTAATTTGCAACGAGAAATAAAAAGAACCCACAACACCAAAAAGCGAAAGAGTCAAAGCTTAGAGAATCAATGCGGTTCGCTGGAATTTTAGGGTACATCCCCACGGGCTGGAATGCAGAACAAGAAAGCCTAATTTTCATTTTCGGACATTATTAGCGTGCTGCCGCAATTGCTGATTGGCCAACGTACAGCTATTTTGAGAGCTTTGATTATTCTGCTCTTTATTTGGCCATATTACAGTCAAGCCAAGCTCCTTTCTGTATTTTTTTCTTCCTTCACCATACCTATTTCGTATTTTTTATGTTTTGTGAAAAAAGTTACAGTAGCTGGTTTTAAAACTAGCTGTTCTTACTTTTTTCCGCTTTCATTCTCCCTGAAACACTCTACCTTTTTGTTCTAATCCGGCTTCTGAATTTATTTTTTGACGTGTGCTCGCACTGAAATTGACGAAACACTATCCTGTCAAGCAAACACATTCAATGCGCATCTTACTTTCTGCCTCGAACTTTGACCGGTTACTGCTGGTTATGTAGGCTTGTACAGCGACGTAACGTATTATCGAAATCACAAGTGTACATTGTTATTTTCACTATCCGTTTCTCAGAGTTATAAAAACAAATAGCCCAGTTTGGTTGAAATTGTCTGTTTATGATTAGATTTCTTACGCGAGCACAGGCACAAGGTGCCGGGAAACGTGCAACTATGACATAATGAGTTACAGGAACCGCACGCAGCCATCTCATAAGTCTTCTGCACATGCACTCTTGTTGACTTTCCAAGTCGCGGTGAAAAAAATATAGTGCCTGTTATTTACATTATGTTACTGCTAACCTTAAAAAATGGGTCGCAGTTTCATATATCAGAGTATATTTCGCATCAAATACATTTTTGTGCGAAAAGTAAAATGTCCCTATGCTGAAACCCAAGGCATTCTCATCAGTACACCCCTTCACTTTTAGAGTGAGTGCGCCGTTCAAGGTGAGTAACTACAGTGGAAAAACCTCACGCAAAGAATTTCTTCACTCTGGGGATCGTGAAAGAAAAAGAAAAGAAATAAGAAGTTTTCCGAACAATCAACTATACTAGCGGAAATATGCACTACAGACATACATTCTATTGGTGCCACGTTCTCGTTTCCTATATATCAAACTATCTGGAAGAATGCTTGCCAGATATCTCTGGCCACGCTTCTTTTTATTTGATACTTAGCCTACTAACCAATCAGCGGAATTCCAAAAGAAAAACAGACATCATGGCCAAGGAGGCTGAGTAGGTATCAAGCTTGTCAACTGCTATGAAACGTGTCTGAAATATGAAGAAGCATCCTTCGTGCTGCCGTTTTTTTTCTGTGTGATCTCTCTCTCATCACAGAACTGAGCACTGATCATGCTCGCCAAAGATCATTCTATCCAAACAAACGCTGCTAGGGATTGTCTCAGGACGCATATCCTTCATCTTTCCCGCGTCCCTGATCATCGCTTGGCGTTCTTGCCATCGCAGATACCTCGTGCAACGTTTTCTGAAGTTTTAATCACCCATACAGATTGTCTTCCATTACGGCACATGCCAGCAGCAAGGCCTTCATTGCCCTTGTGGTGTCTCCAACAGTCTCAAGTGCACCTAAGTATTCCAGGTGTAAAGAAGGCCAATCGCCCAACAATAGGTCTGAAACAGATAACGCCGCTGTTAATCAATGAGACATACGGGGACCGAATACACATCTACTCTGGTTGTTCAGTCTCACCTATAAGCTCTTCAGGAGCCGATTTGGAAGGCCGACCAGTTCCAATCCCCATATCCAGAACCGATGCTGCAACAAAGCGTCATATCGTGGCTAAAGCTATGACACACAAATACTGGTTTTCTCCCATCCTCCCGAAGTGTCATCTTCATAGGCTGGATCCATCCTTAAAGCTACAAGTGCCATAAAAAGTTTCCAGCTGTGAGGCGACAGTATTGTGCCACACATGGCTCGGGGTTGCATTTACGAAGGCCTACTCGACCCGAATTGGAACGGGAGATGGGGGAGGTGCCCATGTGCGACTCTTGTGGAAGCACAGAAACAATTGAATACATCCTATGTATCTGTCCCCAATACGACATCGAGCCTGAAGCTCTCCGGACAGCACTAAACCAGCTAGATTCTAGACCACTTTTGGTAATGAAGGAAGGAAGGAAGGAAAAAGTGGAGAAGGAAAGGTAGGGAGGTTAACCAGTTTAGCTTAACCGGTTTGCTACCCTACACATGGGAGAAGGATGGGGGATATTAAAGATGGGGAAGGGGGAGAGGGAGAGAGAGCACATAGCACAGCACACACACATCGTCCGTTGGAGTCCATCAATCTGGCATGGTACGTGACATCACTCTCACAGCCGCTTGTCCAATCCAGTCTCTTTCAAAAACCGAAGTAATGAAGATCCTTGAACCACGGCTGTACGCGTCGATTGCACAGAAAGCCACGAAAGCGCTGTTTAACTACCTCAAGTAGACAGGTCTTGGCAACCGTGTGTAGATTGGGTGTGAACCTTCAAATGTGCGCGAAACTGTGCTCTCTCTAACTCCTCTCCCTCACTCTCTCTCATCCCCATACTTCATCCCCTAGTGCAGAGTAGCAAACCGGGCGTGCGACCGGTTAACCTACGTGCCCTCCCTTTCTTCTCTCTCTCTCATATATATATATATATATATATATATATATATATATATATATATATATATATATATATATATATATATTCGTTTCAAACGGTGCTTTCAAATTATTGTATAACTAATGACACAATGACACTTCGTGAAAAAAGGCAAATATACGCATGCTCCCTTAAACGTTAACAAAGTGATCCCAACGTTTCGAGGTCTACTCCAGTTACACGCGGAAAATGAACAGCGCTGCATGTGATCATGATCACGTAAGGGAGCAGACTAGGGAAATGAATGGGACTATATTGAAACACTGGCAACTATTACTCTACGAAAGAAACGCTAGAGCTCTGAAAATGAGAATGCAGACACTGCAAAGATTCAGAGTTATCCGCCTGTGTAGAAGTTAAGTTAATTACTACGTATAACCAGCCTAAATATGTGCCTGCACTAGAGTACAGCGAATTGAGTATAGCACGGTGGAAAGTAGTAAATTCTATTTGGGGCGTTTATCGCCATTACAGTGAACATTTTGTTTGACGATGTGAAACTTCGTGATAAAGCTAAATTGAGATACCATCTTCTGAATTGAATTGAATTCTGGGATTTTACGTGCCGAAACCACGATTTCATTATGAGGCAAGCCGTAGCGGGGCACTCCAGATTAATTTTGACCACCAGGGTATATTTAACGCGCCCTCAATACACGAGACACGGGCGTTTTTGCATTTTGCCGCTGTGGAAATGCGGCCTCCGTGGCCAGGATTTCATGCCGCGACCTTGTGCTTATCAGCGCAACACCATAGCCACGAAGCCACCGCGGCAGGAATATAACATGCTTTCGTAACAATGTTTGTTTTGATCATTCCCATATTGCCTATTATTCGTGAGCAAAATATCACTGAATTGCTCCACTGAATTCTTTTTCATTTACTATGACTTTTGGCGCAGAATTGGTCCCTACATTATTGACTAATCGCGTTAATTCGCTTAAGGCAACAAAGGTTAACAAAAAAAAGCTACAGAACGCAAGTGCTGTACTTGCAAAGACAGCCTTTGCAAGTGTATCTACTCATACATTCCAGGCAGTCCAGCGCACATAATGGCGTGAATGTCCAATATTATATTCGCAGGGGTCAGACGACAGCGCGAAGCGACCTGCTCAACGATTAGGCCTGTCCAGCAGGAACGATGTAGCCCCAATCTCGAGCATTTGATTAGGGAGTAACCGGAGGCGCGGTTGTATTAGCAGCCCGGCCGGCGCGGGGCTCTGTTTTGGCGGCGCAAACAGCCCACCGGCCGATGTCCGGTTGCTGCACCTGATGAGGGCCAAAGCAGGCTAACAATTCATACACGTTTGGCAAATGCAAACACTCACGCCATGCTTGCTGGCAAACACATCCGCAAGTCCACACTGGCGCCAGCAGCTTTGCACCTATACAAAGGAACCAAAGGAGCATGTGCCTTGAACCTTCCAAGGACGACTAACCATGGCCCTTCTCTCTTAGGACTTCGCGTGCAATTTAATCAAAAGCACAGCACCCTGCTACGTAAGCCAGTGACGGTGTTCAGGCCTTCCTTGCTCAAGCGGAGACAAATTAAATGGTAAATTGGCTTCGTTTCTTCTGTGTGGGCGTTCGGCGTTGACGCGTTCGCGTTGCTGGCGCAGTCCTCTGTTGGGTCACTCGACGTCACCGCCCTTGCAAGCATAGCAGTGTCAACAATGAATGTTGCTTAACGAGAACTCATTGAGAAGAGATTAAGCTAGAACGGCAGATCACACTTTTGTAAATGAAATAGGCAGATGCAACTGTGGCCCGAGGCTTTCTACACCGGAAATGTTGCACAAACAAAAGACAGATGGCTGTGTAATATTAAAATTCCCCCATCACTATTTTGCGACATCCCAGACATTAAATACACGCAGTGGCTAATGCGTTATTAGTTCACAAAGAAGAATTCTGTAGCCAATGTCGACCTTATCATCTATAAATTTTGTATACACACGTCGATGCTTTATTCTAAGTACTCATTTGATGCATTCTTTCTATACCACGCCACCATTATCCAATTATTGCTTATAAAGGCAGCCATCATGCTCAGCAAGCACATGTAGGTGCAGCTAAAAGTACTTGTTGTCACAGGAGCATTCCTTTCAGGGAATGCTTCCATTCCTTAAGAACGCTTCGCATCCTGGTTTCTAATCTAATTTCCACATATGTTATCGCCAATGCAGTATACATGAAGGGGCCTAGTATATCTCAGATAGCAGGAAACAAGCGCCATTGCACCTTCAGTAGGTTTTGACATACGGCCGTAACGAACAGTTTAATAGGTGAACTTTAAAAAAATCGCAATGGCGATTTAAAGGTCAATACGAGAGAAATCCGTTAGTATTACGTCGCAACTCTTTGCGGTCTCGCATCCATGGTTTCAACCTCGTTCAGCAAATTGCAATGTGTTGTTCAGGAACTCGTTCGGCACACTTCCTCTTCCTGCCACTGGGAGAATCTAGGTGCAACTGACGGAGGTCCGGAGGCGCATCGAGCGCGTATCGCCCGCGCGTGACGGATTAGAAGGACTTGACAAACGCACAGTGCCTTTGGCTCCAAAAGTTATGGAGCCAAGTGGATGTTTCATCACGCGCCGCTCAATCAGCTTTGCCGGAGCCAGGACCACGTTCTCGCTTCCAATGCTCCAGCATGAGCGTTGCATGCACCAACATGACAGTTCCTCCTGAGCGGCTGGACACATATCACACCATGGGCCATACAGTGATCAGAACGGAACAAGCACTAAACGTGAGGCTAACGTTATGCGATTGTAAATATTTTTTTTTGGGGGGGGGGGGAGGTGAGGGGTCGTTGACCTGCCGATGGCTTTCCTTAGTTGTAATTTAGTGCACCAACGAGGCGTGACGCCCGCAGCGCGGCTAACACGCTCCTCATCATGAAACCGATGTGACATGCCTTGAGCACAATACTATACCTCGCTATCACTCTCAATGTTTCGCCTAAGGGCGAAACTGGCAAATATTTTTATTAGCAAGGTTCACGCCGGCTTTCTATTATAGTAGCTGCAGTTAGTGGTCAGTGCACCTTATGAAGGGTAAAAGCCGTCTGGGCGTCTCATAGCGCTGCTCATTTCTTGCCAACATCCCGAAAGACGTTATTAGTAATCTTGCGACCTATATTTAATTGTATGGCATAATCTCTGAAGACGCCATACAAGGCTGTGTAACTTCTACACAACTTGCCAGCTGGTTGAAATATCGAACTACATTACACTAACCCACATCTTCAACAACCACACAATAAACATCGATGGCCTCATTTTCGGTTTTGTTAACCCTCATCTCAAAGTGAATAGCAAACTTCTGGAGAAATTAGCGCGTCATTTCTGTGCACGCTTACACAAAGGGGTGTTATAGAAAAAGGGACGTTACGTAAAATTCTCTGACATGTTCTGAACCTAAGAGCTACGTTTGTTCGTAAATAAATATTGTGATGCAGTGATAAATGCAGGCAGCGTCACGAGACTTCGCTGATCCTCGCCGTCATCAAGACACGTCCCGGCATGGCATAAAACTGCCTTAATATCGCGGCTGATATGAGTTTAGGTGCGACGTCTGCAAGCTGCCCCTTGCACACTCCTCCCTTCCCATCCTGCAAATGTGGCCTTATGGCTCTCATTAATTCAAATCTCGTTGCGCCGCCTTTGTTTCTCGCATGCCTATCGCGGGGGTCGATATTGGAGGCGCGGGCTAAGGACCGCAAACACCACCAGCGCTTCCCGCCAAACGACTCTTCTGCCCATGTAACCTCCTTCCTTTCTCTTCCTACCTCACCAAATGGCCGTTCCGCCATCAGCGCTTCCACCTTCGTGGAAAATGGCTATTTGCCCAGCGAACGGCGTCCTCTAAAAGCGGGCCGCAACTAGCTACCCTACGACTTTCACTGCCTCCACCCGGCTCCATCGGAAATGACGCCTTACTGATTCTTTTAGCGTGAGGCGCACACTCTTTTCTTGCTTCTAAGAAATTCTCGTAGGAACTGATATGTTGGAGTTTTTGAATCAACCATGACTTTGCCTTAGATATTTGAAGGAATGGCCCATTGTCCATGTTGAGAAGCGTCGCCGCTTGTGTAGTTATCGATACACTAAGAAACTCGCCTTCGACCTTCAAATTTCCGCAGTCTGTTTTACAAAAGAAAAGGCAAAAAAGTACAAAACGTTTTGTGCTCACTGTACGGACATAAATGTAGGCGGCAATATAGACCAGGGCGTTCGAAACTTACCCCTTCGATGGCGCCGCCTCAGACAGACGACTCTAAAATACGTTCGATATCAAACGGTGTATTCTTCCTTGTTCTAAGCGTTGAAACCTTAAGTAGGATCTTACACGCACTCTTTAATGTACAAGCACTGTAGGGCGCCCATCAATATCAGGCTCCGGGGAGGACTCAGTTATGCAATATTTTTCACGGCATACTGTGATTTTCAAATATTCATCCCTCACTGCCTCAAATGAGGCATCGCATTGCGCCGTCAAACGCGTGTACACACAAATACAAATACATACGCGCACATGTTCAATGCTGCAAGAGAGAGAAATCAAGGAGAAGAAAGGCAGCGAAGTCAACTAGACAAGCCTCCGGTTTGCTACCTTACTTGAATACTGCAAAATAAGTAACACTCTTGGTATGGTGCCTGCTCAGTGTCTGCACTACATTCGTGGCAAATCCGTACTGACGGGTCATGCAGAGGGCTACTAATAAGAGGTAGGCAGTGGTCTTAACTGCCCTTCACACGCCACCCACGGCTTATCTTATATAAAAGCCACATGGTGCACTTTCTATATTGATTGGGCTTGACTGAGATAGCAGTTTGCGGTAGCGATTGACTCCTTTGCTCAAGCTACAGGAGGGAGCCAATCGCGGTCAAGAATTTCGGCCTGAAATGCGCTCTATCGCAATGGAAAATGGCCGTGCGTCATAGGTATTACTGAACGATGCGCTCGTGTAAATAGTCCCCTCGTTGGCGGCTAGCTCAGTGATGAATGATACTTCCGCGTGTCAAACACGGACTCGCCATTACAATGCTGGGATCACGGGATAAAATGTAGAACTTCGATTGTCCTATTAGCTTCGCAATACCTTTTAGAAGACCACTGCTCTCACTCTTCTAGGCTGTGACTCCACAATGTCCACGTGCAGGGGTGCCAACTCCAAGTTTATCGCAGTGAACATAAATGTGACTCGTTCTCTTTCCAATGTGTCTTTCGATTCGACTCGCACTTAGGAGCTCAGAACCTTTAAGAGAACAAAATACACCATCATAGAAGCCTGTCACAAAGAAAGTCGATAAACAAATAATGATGATTCAAAAGTGGATTGAAACAAAATGTCACTCAGCTAAGTCCTTCGTGTAAACGTTCTGTGAGTTGGAGCTGGTGTGTGAGCATCTCCCTTCGGAGAGGTTACTAACAGCCTCTTATAAGTACTTTCTCGTTGTTACAAGGCTGCGCTGAGCTACATTGGTCTGTGCCGCAGGCGTCGAAAAGCTTGACACAGAAGGGACCAACCGATGCGCGGAGTTTGGCCACCTCCCTCCGGCGTCTACTTGTTCTGCTGGAGTCAAGGAACAGCTGCAGAGAAGGGTAGATTAGGACAGAATGGCCCCAAGAGGCCTGTCTTGAGTGACATTTATTATCTGTGTAAGAACATTTTTCTGTCATCTATCACGAGAACAATAAGTCCCTTGACACTTTTTTTTTGCCACACGGCAAACATCAAACTTGTTGATAAGATGACAGAAACAAGACTTCTTATGGACGCTAGCTCCCCCCAGTGCCTACTGAATGACAACCGGGCGCTCTCATCTACTCTCTCTTCTAAGAACATCCTCCGCATCAATGACATCTACTTTGTCCTATTTCGCTCCTTCTGACGTGACCGTCACGTGCCCACTTTTTTTATTTGTCATTTCTTCTCAAGCTGCCTAGTTCTTTGTCTATTTGCCTGACTCAACTGATTCGGGCAGTGTTGTTTTTCTAGCAGCACTTACCGCTGTTTCCGGCATGTGTGAATGACCTGACTTTTTCTGAGCTGCCTCAGTTCATCTTCCAGACAAGAAGTGAAAATTTAACTTTTTTCCTTTTTCATTTAAGTGGAAGCTTATAATACTTATGATGTTGAGTCCTTTGCAATACCACCTCATGTAGGAATCACGAGCACCGTTTTCACTCACCAGGCTTAATTTTATTTGTGCATTCAACTGTGTTCTTGTTCTCAGTGAATAAAATTTTTTTAAATTTCAGTTATCGTTTTCTTCACGAACAATAGCTACATCTCTATTGCTCTTTTGCTGCGTTCCTGAGAAATAATTTTACTTATCTTTGGCGCTCACCATGAAGTTGAATGAATGCACTCAGAGGGCGAATAAGCTAAGTTAGTAGGGTTATACAATAACGTCGTATCAGCTTGAACTTCGCAGAAGTTTCTTTCAGATCTATAACTCGACTTATTAAGAAAGCAGAGCTTCTTTTCAGACAGATAAGGCCCGTCAACTATACGAAGTTTCCCCAAAAGGTTATTTTACTGAAACCAACATTATCATTAGCTAAGTTTTTGTTGCATGCGAAATTCACTGTACAGCTTTGAAAGACTTTGGCGAACGCCCTAATATTATAATAGTTTCAGAAATAATTTCGACTTTCATTTTCACCAAGCTGCAGTTTTGCACTTAGTTCGCAAAAGCTGGACACAACGTGGATGAAAGGAGTATGCTTGCTCTCTATGCTTGTATGTAACGTTCAGAATTTGTGATATTGTTATGAATTGCTGCTAATTCACTGTTGATAAATGTTTCGTCACTGTTAGCTTGATGCGGGCTAGACGCATTATTATTTTTGCAGTAATGCTAAGAGTTTCCACTCTAGTGTCTCACTCTGGATCATACATTCTGCACACTATCTCCACCCACTTATTATTACACACCTCTAGCGTGTCCGGTATTCCTGTAGGTGGCGCTGGTGGTAGTGGTGGTGCTGCAGCAGGTGGGGTTAGCCTGGTATACATAGCCGGCAGGCGAGCTCGGCGTTTGGCCGTATGGGCGGAGGCGTAAACGTGCGCAGCCTGCACGGTGAAATCACCTGGTGGTGCCGAGCTGAAGTAGTCAAACACAAAGGCAATACTGCTGTGAGCAATTGTACGACACTTTAACCACTTAAAAATACAACGAGTTCGTGATTACAGTGCTCCCAAAAATTTACACCTGAGCCAAAGTAGAATACGATTGGTTATTGCATTAATAACTGTGTTTGGCTGGTAGAGTTCTGCGCCACAATGTGACTGCACCATGCCAGCCGCTCACGTTTACGGCCCCGCCCACCCGGCGAAACGGCAAGACCGCTTGCATACGCCACAATAGGCGACACGCTAAAACTCTCTAATACGTTCTCATAGCGCATATATATTCCGTATCAACTTTGAAGGGACCGCTTGCTGCGTACGCATCGGTATATGTCAAGCATAAAAGCAAGCTGCACTTTAGTTGCGGAGCGAATATATGAAATGAGTTTTTCGAGGGCCTGACCAGGCAATAGTGTGCCCGTGATTTTTCGTGTAGGCCAAGTATTTATAAGCCAGCACACATATGCTCAGAAAATGTGACCAGCATGTTTTAATTTATTCGGCTTTGTTGTAGCATGTGGCCTTTTGTATTAGCATACGAATGGTAACTGTGAGTGTGCGGAAGGCGTGAATTTTTCTGGCAGTAATAGTACCCCCCCCTCCCCCCAAAAGAAGCATGTAGCGTTCCATAACGTACTGAGTTGTGTCGGCAAAAAAAGAAAAAGAAGAAGAAGAAGGAAAAATACACGAATCTCTTGAAACACGCTTGCCTCTGAGGAAGCTGGTAGCACACTTTGGAGTCTTTGGGCGAGTTACCTATATTATAAGATCGCCATTAACGAAGGTACGGAAATAGCAGTTTGACTCAAAACATAAGTAACGCCTTTGAATTCTCAATACTTTTACAAACGTACAACGGGCACTTGGTGCGTGCATGGGAACGCATAAAACATATATGCTTATGCAACTGGTGCCAGCAACCTTGGGCAGGTGGTCGATTTATCACGCGAAATGTGTGCCATTCCCAGGCCTTCTTGCTTCGTTTTAGAGCAACACTTTTACAGTCAAATGAACTGGTGACTGTTTACAAGAGTAATGCCACAGCTACACACTCGTTTGCACATTTACAACAGTGACGCCGAAGACGCTTAGCTTGCCTCGAAACTAAAGTGATCTCGCACTTGTGGATAGCGATGTTGGAGATCTAGGGCCGTCCACGAGCAGCGGTGGCGATGGCTCATGGCTTTAGGTTCACCGCCCGTTGCTTGCCAAAATATGGTGGAAGAAGGACACAGAGCTAAACGGAGTAAGCTAGACAGGGATGCCCTTTGCAAAGCGAACAATTTTACGGCATGGAACGCGGGAACGGAGCTTCGAGCAGGTTGCTGCGTGATAAAAAAAGTTCTGTACAGCCCGTCGCAACGTAATTTGTTATTTCGTCGATGTGTTGTCATCGAATCTCCTGAACTGATTCATATTCAGAATCAATCACGCACTCCAATAGCGTCAATGTCATGCAACTACAGGCATCAAAATTTTCTTTGCAATTTGCGATAGCTATTTCTGCAGTTTCATTCATCTTTATTATACTTTCATTATACATTTGTCGGTCGGTGACACCTGTCAGACCTTTTCACCGGGGTAAAAAATATTAATGTGGATCTTCCTCGGGTCCTCAGGTATACGTATCATTTTATTCTTGTGTCATTATTTTCTTATCCTAAATTGAGGAAAAGAAAAGTAGCCGGAACGGACGGGAAAAGGTTATGCTTGGTCACATTATAATAATGAATCATAAAGAGCTGGCTGCACACTACAAGCTTACCTCGTAATGTGCAATTGCTGGCAAACAGTCCTGAAACTGATCAGGACAACAGCGATTAAGCGATGCCGACAAAAGAGCCAGACTAGGGTGGAATGGTTGTATGAAACCGACTATTTCAAAAGTATGTACTGCTGAAAGTATGGGTGTGTATTGCGCCGTCGTCGATGCAGCCAGCAAGCGGACAGGTGAGAAAAGCGTTTATGAGATGCGCCTATTTCGACACTTTTTATTGTTTTCTGTATGCTGTTTCAAATGAAAGTAGATGTCTAATCTCTTCCGCTGCGTCTCCTAAACCTATTACGGTCCATCGCTGGTTCTCGCTAACACTGCACCTGAGGTGAAATACTCGTAGGCATGCAAAAACTATAATGGAAGTGGCAAGTGTACGTAATGTATTGACTCACAACTACATAGACATTTTCGGTGACCGCAAGGCTGTCGCATTCTCTTGGTCATGAAGGTGGTCCCCTGGGTTTAAGAAACCTATGAACGCGTTCTATGCGTTACTGCTGGGTTATGGAGAATAAACGGAGGAGAAGAAGCGTCCTGATAAAGAAAGTTAAGGGGGACGGGATGCAATAAATTTGCAGTTTCTATGAAAAAAATTTGGCAATTTTCTCCGAAAGCCGAAGCATTCGCCGCGATGGCAAAGTTTAGCGTGGGGCGTGAACTCACGGTATCCTAATTAAACGCGGACGCGACATGCTGGCACGACGTAGCACGCAAGCCAACTCCTGCCAGGCAAAAGAAACAGCAAGGCATATGTAGACCGGTAGCGCAGTTTCCATACGAGCCCACATGTCTTGAAAGAGGCGACGTGTTGCCACCGTCGCCATAAGCAAAGTGTGGCGTCAAAACCGGAAGTGAAATTATAATTATAAGCTACGTTGCGCGAATGTCTGAATTCCTTTAATGTCCTGCATTTCGACCGCTACACGAGCAGTTAGTTATCTTGTCTGGGCTTGCGACTGGACGCAGCTGACATTTCAGCGTATCTTTAATGTATAGGAGCGGCCTGTATCTTGAGGTGATGAGCGTAATTAGGCAGTTATTGATGGTAATTGCTTTGGTAAGTTGCTTAAGAAGGTAATAGAATAGGGTGGGAATGAATAGCAGTGACAGAGCTGTTCTAAAAGCAACTTCACATTTATTTGCCTAGAAATATGGGCCGAATACGCCTGTCCACGCAAAACATATGTTAGAAAGGATGAAAAGTACTGCGGTCAGCACACAGAAAACCTTTGTAATTACCAATTTTTCTGCCTGTGGGGCACGCAGTGTGTGTGTCACGGAGAGTGGACGAACAGCCCCACGTTTCTTCCGTAGCACTCAGTATTTATTGTCGCGGTACCCAATGTATTGGGTGCAGCAGCGTGAACATGCACATTAACAAACTGTGCACTCACACCTTTCGCCGATAAGTACCATGCGCTAGCTCAGGCAAACTTCTAGATGAAGCCCATACCACCCCTTTAACAAACACGCTAGGAAATAAAAGTAAACTATGACGAAATCGCCACGTTCAAGTAACCCATTGACCCAGGTAGTCTAAATAGCTTGGGGCACTAGGAACGTGCTCGAGGTCGTTGAATCGCCCTCATTTCAGCTTTGTTATGCCGTCATCACTATGCTATCATCGTCAAACAGCCTTCATGCATTCTTCGTCTAACTGCCGTGGTGATGCCGTTTTGGTTTTTCCATTGTTGTCACGCCAGTTTCGTTACCCGACTCTCGCCATGTCCTCATCATCACGTAATTGTCGGTATGCATGTTTCGTGTAAAAGTCACGGCACGCCATTGTCCTCATACACTCATCGACATCGCATTGTCCTCGCACCATTGTCGTGCCACCGTCGTCATTGCGTCGCCAGCCTATAATGGCCGTCATGCATCCCTTGGCATAGTAATTTGTGCTATAACAGGAATAGTCAGCCATTTAATGGTACGCAGGGCTTGAGTCGTGTCATGAGAGGCTTTCATAACCGCTTCAGCCCATGTAACAAGATGAAGCTCCTAATTTTTGCGTCGAAATGAATTTTGGCTTATTCCTGCGTGGCAGTTTGTAATGCTGCTATTAGTAACGCACTATTTATAAAGGATGAAGGGTAATTTTATTAGTAGAAAGTAAAGCAACCAGCCAAAAGAGAAGGCCAACATAGTCAATGAATAGACACTGATTCATTTTAAGTTATCTGAAGCGCTCAATACAACTCAGCATACATTTCGAGCTGTTTGAAAATTCACAAGAGAACGGTTCCATACGTGCTTGGCAAGGGAAAAAAATATGCCACATTACGCATTAGGAGCTCCTGCAATAACTAGTCAATAACCTTAACAAATCCAAACAACTTTTGTTACGTTAAGTAAATAAACCTTATTGCAGCAAAACAATGCCTCGAAATGGAAACTTTGTTTTAATATTCCCTTTTAAAGCACTTATTCTTAGACCTGTGGCACCTTTTAGAATCTCGAAAAGTGGAGGCGTTACGAGGAATTCCATACTTTAGCTCCTATTTGGAGCTTGCGCTTTCCTTCCTTTCAACCTTCATTCTTCTTCTTTTTTTTTTTTTTTGCAAATTGACGCGAGATTCTGTCGACAGGGCTGTCTTCGCTGCATTTCTTTCAGAATTGTCTTCATCATTTTAGCTTCCGAAATCTCGTTCGTCAAGCTTGTTCCGATGTGGCTCAATAGAAGTGAATGCCGTGACTCCCGTTCTCTCCTCCAGAAAACTGTCTTTTTGCTACAATCAGTAAGTTAGTCAGAAATACAGCAGCCTTGCTCAAAGACCCGGTGAATGGAAGCTGGAAAAGCAGAAGGTATGGTCACGACCTTGTCACTGCCGCTTAGTATGACCAATATATTATAGCGGAGGATCTTCATGTTTCTAGTTTGGTGTTACATATGACCGCAGTATGAAACTTTAGTGAAGCGGACGCGATCCAAGAGTATAATGACGCCGTTCAAAGAGGGACTATATTTTAAAGTCATCGTTTATATTACTCTTCCGAGGAAGTAAAATAACAGGTAAGTGAACAAAGCAGGCAACTACTTCCCTTCTTATAAGTTCATTTTGCAAATATTTCTCCTGAACTGAAAAACATTTTCGAGGATGTAGTAACACAATATTATCAAGCAAACTCAGTGTGTTCCTGAACTTGGGTTCTGAAAAAAAGAGTGGTTTCGCTAAATTTACACACGATGTT